>NC_059169.1:84660132-84970632 GCF_019923935.1 Bubalus bubalis | reverse complement strand
CATACATGGTTCATAACCTGAGCAATACCAAAGAGCCAGTACAATTAAATAAAACTACTTGTTTCTTTGGGTTTAGTCTACAGTTTCCTAAACTGTTAACCTTTTCAAGAAAGGCACCTAGGAGAACATGCTATTAAATTTCCTTATTCAACTGCTGAGATCACTGAGAATTGGATACAATAAGACTTGCCCCAAATCACACAGTATTAGCAGAACCAAAACTGTAAGTAATTTTGTAATGTGAACTGCTAAGTTCTATAATCAATGCATTAGTGCTTTGCTATTAAATATCTTTTATAGTTTGCTTATTAATCATGTGTATTAACTTCTGTCCCTATGACCAAAAAGTTTCCAGATGTCAGGAATGGGCTTTTCACACTTTTTTTTTTTTTTCCATGTTTTCATGGAACTGAATTAATTCCAGACACAGAAAAAGCACTCAGAGACAGAAAATGAGGATAATGGAATTTATGATCCTTTAAATAATGCATATTTCCCACACCATTCTTTCCCCTATTTGTTTCATATTCACACTGAAGGCGAAAAAAGTATATATCACAGCTTTATTACATATACTACCTTTTAATATATGTGAACACAATTAAAAAAGAGAGAGAGAGAGGAAAAAAGAAAAAGCACTCAGTAAAAATTTGAGCATTGATTGCTGGATGCACATGAGAGCAAGCTGCAAAGTCTTTCAGAATGATCAGTAGCAGCTGCAGTGCCTGCAGCTGAGGAGGACTCTTGCAGGAAGTCCTACCGCCAACCTGAGGCTACTTCGGCATTAGAGGTGGCTTCACTGGGGTCAGAATTGTGTCATGTGTTTAATCTCTGCTGCTTTTGTTTAGTGACAACCTTACTTAATTTCTAAGAGTATTATCCCTTCCACCAATATTTAAAATTTGTCCTCAGCTGTTCATCTTCCAAAGTGCACCCAAGTGTTGACTCAGGGATTTCCAGTAGCTGGATGGGGCTTTGCGTTCTTCCAGTCCCACAAAGAAAACCTCTAGAGAAGAGTAAGTGAATGCAAACCTGTATATCTTGTAGTATCCTCTAATGACCTCTTGAACCATGTACTGCAAGTGGAGATGGCTATGCTTTATTTGAGGAGGAAACATTTTGCATCCCAATTATTTATTTGTTTTTGTATTCTGGATGAGATTTAATTTTCTCAGTTGCATTTGACATTGTCTTTGACATCTTCATCAACTTCATCATTCACAGTCCCAATTCTGATGAGTCAAAAATGGTGAAATGCATGAAGGATGAGCTGGTTTTTATTTTACTCACACTTTTATTATGTATGTATTTATGGCTTATATTTGTTCTGATTTATTGCTTTAGTAGCTGAAAGTCCTCAGGCTTCACCAGCCCATGGATACAAATAAGGTCAATTTAATAAGATATCACTTTCGCATAAGTCCTTACCTATGGAAAGACAATATCTCAGATTCGTATTTAAGGTTCTTTTTTGCTTGAAATGTCTGTGTGTGTGTCTTCCAGTTTCTTCTGTGTTATTGATTTCTGTCCTGTTGATCACTCTAGGCTCTCTTTTATGCTTGTTCTGCCAGGGTGCACTGTCACAGGTGATGCTGTGAAATAAAATTTATATTTTATGGCAAGACACAAAAAATTTCAACAAAAAAATTCTTCTCTACCCTTTTAGCTCCTCTTTTCCTGCACTTTGCTTCGAGTATCTGCATTATGCATTGACCAAACCTCTCCCAATACTTGCTCAACCATAAAGAACAACATTCTCCCAGCATCTTGACAACTCCTGGGAATTCCCTGGTGGTCCAGTGGTTAGGACTTGGTGCCCTCACTGCCAGGGGCCAGTGTTCAATCCCTAATTGGGTACTTAAGATCCCGCAAGCTGCACTGCATTTCCCTCCCTGTCTCACCAAAAAAACAACAACAATGCAGATAACTCCTTAAAAGATGACACTGTTTTGATTTTGTAAGGGATCATATAGCCAACCACCATGATGCTTACATCTGGAATATGTAAACTGTCAATAATACATCATTTGATGTATAGCCTTCTGTCTCAAGAAAAAGGAAATGGCAACCCACTCCAGTAATCTTGCCTGAAGAATTCCATGGACAGAGGAGCCTGGCAGGCTACAGTCCATGGGGTTGTAAAGAGTCAGGCATGACTGAGCAACTATCACTCACTTCTGTCTCAAAACATTTATATAAACTGTGTCTTGACTTCTAATTGCTAGAACAGTTCTCAGAGCTTTCTGAGATGATCTTTGAGTCATCATCTTCAAATTTGGCTCAAATAAAATTTTCTTCTTTATTCCTAGATCACTGATTAATTTTCAATCAATACTACCCTGCCCGGAGCTCTCCACCCACTTTCACAGTGGTTGTCACTGTAGTTATGATTAGTACTATCACAGCAGTGGGTAGAATAGCACCTGAAGCTATTGAAGACCATAATCTACTTCATTCTCCTCTTACAATCTGTGTAGTGGAATTGTCTCTTCTAATCTACTAAGAAGTTATGGCAAAGATTCTCTTCTTAACCAAACTTCAGTCAGGCTCCTCTGAGTTATCAGCTCAACTGAGCTTCATCCTAGGGTGTCCTCTTCTGCCTTGTAGAGTCTAGTTTTAGCAAGAATCCTACTATGCCACTGCGAGAGAATCCTCCCAAACTTGGCATCTAGTTAAATTCCCCATCCTTCATCATTCCCCTATTGATATATGATCACCCTGACCTGGTAGATCAATTTAGCTAGAATCCCCTTACCACTTATGCCTCCACTCAATGACTTATTGGCTATAAATTCTCATTTTTCCTTGTATTTGGAATTGAACTCAATTTCTCACTCTTATTGTGATAGTCCTGACACCTATCAAAGTCATCCTGAATAAAGTCTTCCTTAACATTTCATTGTGTCAGAATTTTTTTTATTATTATATGACAGTTACACTTTCTGGTAGGTTTACTATGATGGTTTGGTGGTAGCTTTTTTAAGCACAGACCTTTCCTAAACAAGTCAACCCAGTTGAATTCTATCATCCCAAAAGAAACCAGAAAATTTACCACGATCATAAACATGCTCTAAATAACTCATGAAGCAATTGTAGTTCTCCTGATATGTGTATCTTAAAAGCTCTATTAAGAGGTTATATTTATCTTATATACCTCAAATGCTGGCACCAAGCATTTACAAATTTCCATAAATAATTTCCTCCAATTTTATGTAAGTCTCTAAGATGGAGCTCTGAAATTCTAAGATGGGAAGGATAATTCTATGATGAAGATCATATGCATGATAACACAAGCATATACCTGATTCTATGAAAACTAAAGTGCTATTATTGCATGCACATACTTTAGAATAAACATGTCTATATATTCATATATGATTTATATGCATTTGTGTGTCTATGCAATAGTCCCATAGTCTTTCTAGAATCAATATGGGGAGGATATAGCCAACAAGTCACTGGGTGAAGGCATAAGTCTTAAGGGGATTCTAGCTAAAATGATCTACCAGGTCAGGGTGATCATATATCAACAGGGAAATGATGAAGGATGAGGAATTTAATTGATGCCAAGCTCCCCATCTTAGAATATCTAACATGATAATCTCTAAGATGGAACTTTAAAATTCTAAGATGGAGCTTTAAAATTCTAAGATGGGGAGGATAAAATTCTAAGATGGGGAGAAATGTGTGCATGCACACAGGCAAACACGTGCATATGCCTAACTGTATGAAAACTAAAGTACTATTGCATGCACATACATTACAATAAACAGGTTTATATATTCGTATACGATTTATATGTATTTGACAGTAGGTGCTGGAGTGGCAGCTACCCGGTTCTTGAGCAGCTGCTGTGCAGTGCTGGAGTGACTTTGAGAAGATACCCCATGTCTGGGGAAAAGGAGAAGCCAAGCAAGATGGTAGGAGGGGTGAAATCGCATTTAGAATCAAATCCCATACCTGCCAGAGAGGCTCAGAGTGCTCAAACATACCTTGTGCACATCAGGAGACCCCTCAGAGACTGAGACAGAACTGTGTTTGAGTGTCTCCTGAGGAGGTACAGGTCAGCAGTGGACTTCCCCATGGGAAGGGGTTCTGGGTGCAGTAGACCTGGGTATGGCATAAGCCTTCTTGGAGGAGGTCACCATTAATCGCATCATAGAGACACAAGAACTTACACAGGACTGGGGAAACAGACTCTTGGAGGGCACAAACAGAACTTTGTGTGCACCAGGACCCCAGAGAAAGGAGCAGTGACCCCACAAGAGACTGACCCAGACTTGCCCATGAGTGTCCAGGAGTCTCTGGTAGAGGTGTGAGTCAGCGGTAGCCTGCTGCAGGGTTGGGGCCACTGAGTGTAGCAGTGCCTGATGGGACCTTTTGAAGGAGGTCACCATTATCTTCATTAACTCTACCATAGTTTGGCCTCAAGTCAAATAGCAGGGAGGGAACACAGCCCTGCCCTGGTAATCATCAACAGAAAATTGGATTAAAGATTTACAGAGCCTGGGACTGCCCATCAAAAAAGACCCAGTTTCCCCCTCAACCTCTTATCCTTCTACATCAGAGGCAGACAGACTGAAAACCACAATCACAGAAAATTAATCAAACTGATCACATGGACCACAGCCTTGTCTAACTCAATGAAACTATAAGCCATGCCATGTAGGGCCACCCAAGACGGACGGGTCTTGGTGGATAATTCTGACAAAATGTGGTACACTGGAGAAGGGAATGGCAAGCCATATTTCCATATTTTTAACTTGAGAATGCCATGCACCATGTAAAAGAGCAAAAAGATAGGGCACTGAAAGATGAACTCCCCAGGTTAGTACAATCCCAATATGCTACTGGATATCAGTGGAGAAATAGCTCCAGAAATAATGAAGGGATGAAGCCAAGGCAAAAACAACACCCAACTGTGGATGTGACTGGTGATAGAAGTAAAGTCTGATGCTGTAAAGAACAATATTGCATAGGAACCTGGAATGTTAGGTCCATGAATCAAGGCAAATTGGAAGTGGTCAAACAGGAGATGGAAAGAGTGAACATTGACATTTTAGAAATCAGCAAACTAAAATGGAGTGGAATGAGTGAATTAACTCAGATGACCATTATATCTACTACTGTGGGCAAGAATCCCTTAGAAGAAATGGAATAGCCATCTTAGTCAACAAAAGAATCCGAAATGCAGTACTTGGATGCAATCTCAAAAATGACAGAATGATCTCTGTTCGTTTCCAAGGCAAACCATTCAATATCACAGTAATCCAAGTTTATGCTCTGATCAGTAATCCTGAAGAAGCTGGAGTTGAACAGTTCTATGAAGACCTACAATAACTTCTAAAACTAACACTCAAAAAAGATGTCCTTTTCATTATAAGGGGATCATGAGAAATGCTGGGCTGGAAGAAGCACAAGCTGGAATCAAGATTGCCAGGAGAAATATCAATAACCTCAGATATGCAGATGACACCACCCCTATGGCAGAAGGTGAAGAGGAACTAAAAAGCCTCTTGATGAAAGTGAAAGAGGAGAGTGAAAAAGTTGGCTTAAAGCTCAACATTGGGAAAACTAAGATCACGGCATCTGTTCCCATCACTTCATGGCAAATAGATGTGAAAACAATGTAACAGTGACAGGATTTATTCTTTTCGGGTCCAAAATCACTACAGATGTTGACTATAGCCATGCAATTAAAAGATGCTTGCTCCTTGGAAGAAAAGTTATGACCAACCTAGACAGCACCTTAAAAAGCAGAGACATTAATTTGCCAACCAAAGTCAGCCTAGTCAAATCTATGTTTTTTCCAGTAGTCATGTATGGAAGTGAGAGTTGGAGTATAAAGAAAGTTAAGCACTGAAGAATTGATGCTTTTGAACTGTCGTGTTGGAGAAGACTCTTGAGAGTCCCTTGGATTGCAAGGAGATACAACCAGTCCATGCTAAACAAGATCAGTCCTGAGCATTCATTGGAAGGACTGATGCAGAAGCTGAAACTCCAATGCTTTGGGCACCTGATGAGAAGAGCTGACTCATTTGAAAAGACCCTGATGCTGGGAAAGATTGAAGGTGGAAGGAGAAGGGGACAACAGAGGGTGTGATGGTTGGATGGCATCACCTACTCAATGGACATGAGTTTGAGTAAACTCCAGGAGTTGTTGATGGACAGGGAGGCCTGGCATGCTGCAGTCCCTGGGTCACAAAGAGCAGGACACAACTGAGTGACTGAACTGAATTGAACTGTGCGCATATGCAATAGTCCTATAGTCTTTCTAGAATCAATATTGGGTAGAATATATAATATTTACTTGCATTAGTGTATTCACATTCATTTCAGGAAGGAACTTACAAATAAACATTATTCAAAATAGTAAAGCATTTAAAATAACATTAAGGTAGAATCAGGTATTTTTGCAATCTTAATAGAGCAAGAAAGCAGCATGAAGTTAACAAAGGGCTTCACAGCAGGGAATTTATGCTGGTAAAGAAGCAATTCACACGGGTTATCTGCTGTGAATAGAATGAGACTCAGCACCATCTAAATACAATGCTATTTATTTTCGGTTTTCTTTCATTAAAAAAAAAATGTCATTTTAAAGTTTTTATTTTCTTTCAATAATACTGCATGAATTAAATGAATCAGCATATGGAATAATATAAAAAGATGTCTAGACAAGGAAAAATGCAGGAAGAAATGCAAAGATGTAGAACAATGAACAAAATATGCCATTATATTCCAAAAAGAATTTAGTAAAAGAAAAGTCATGATCAAATTTTGATTAGAAAAAGTGCAGATTCACAATAGTTTACTGATTATATCTGAATATAATGAAATGTAGGAGACAGTCTCTTGCATTGTTAGAATTTGCTATTAAGTGAGTTAATGGTTAGATAAGACATAGCAGGTCCTCAGCATCAAGAGAAGCACACATTGCTAAAAATAAGACTCCTGATGCTTACTTCATTAGTGAAAAAAGTCTTGGAACTCAACAAAGTAAATGTTTGTCTTAACAATATTTCATCTGCAGTGTTGAAGTAAAATTCCTTATCAAAAAATGCACAGCAAAACTGTAAGAAAAGGAACCCAAAACTTCTGATTCTGTGCATTGCCTGTCTTATGTGCCTCTTTGATATTTTCACTTGGGTATTTATTTTCTTTGAAGCATTACTCATAGTTGTTTAAAACTGAGCAGTCATTATTCCCAAACCAAAAAGTTCAATGAGCAATGTAGAATGGATCTATGGTGATATAAGAGGAGAGACTGAGCACAGAAACAAATTGTTGAAAGATAAAGTGAGGTGTATGAACTTTTTAACGGTTTATTTAAACATTTATTGATTTGAATTAGGCAGTGTTAACCTGGAAGTGCTTAGAAGTGCTCCACCAATAGGAGTTCAGGGAGTAGCTGAGAAAAAAAGAAGAAACAAGATAAGAAAGTTATTGATTGACTGTAGCTTAAAGCTGGCTATTTCTGATTAGAAGTTGGATATTTCTGACTGGTGTCCTTGGGTTTTGACTTTCTAACCTTGAATCACTTACAGGTTTGGATTTTGGATTGATTTCTTGGGCAACCAAGTTATTAGACCACCTCAGTCAAATGGCTTCTTTGTTTCATCAGTTTCACAATATTTAATCAGGCTCATGCATAAATGTGCATCCTTACTCATTCAGCAGTGTCTGACTCTCTGTGATCCTTTCAACTGTAGCCACCAGGCTCCTCTGTCCATGGGACTTTTCAGGCAAGAATACTGGAGTGGATTGTCATTTCCTCTTCCAGGGAAACTTCAACCCAGGGATTGAACCATCATCTCCTGTGTCTCCTGCATGGAAGGAAGGTTCTTTACCTGTTGAGCTATCAGGGAAGCCCATTGCTACTGCTACTGCTAAGTCACTTCAGTTGTGTCTGACTCTGTGCGACCCCATAGACGGCAGCCCACCAGGCTCCTCCGTCCCTGGGATTCTCCAGGCAAGAACACTGGAGTGGGTTGCCATTTCCTTCTCCAATGCATGAAAATGAAAAGTGAAAGTGAAGTTGCTCAGTCATGTCCAACTCTTCACGACCCCATGGACTGCAGCCCACCAGGCTCCTCCATCCATGGGATTTTCCAGGCAAGAGTATTGGAGTGGGGTGTCATCGCCTTCTCTGAGGGAAGCCCATAGCTTTCTTTAAAAGACATTTTACTTTTGAGCTTATTTTCCCTGTTATTTATGAAACAAAATGTATGATACAATGTGTTTCATGGTTAAGTAGGCACAGTTCTTCACTCAGGAAGTCTCACCATAAGAAGAACATCTACAGGGGAAGACAGGAGATGAGAAGGTAGGAGAGGTACAAAACAAAGAAGGTTGTTTTCACAACCCAGTTCTACAAGGATTGAATCATCAGCCACTGCAGTTGCTAACCAACAGAGTACCCTGAGAGGAATTTAGAATGAAAACAGGATGAGTTTGCACTGTGTTTTGGAAAATCAGGCCTCTTTGATAGAAGTATATCTCAGGTAGAATATTAACGAACCTAGATTTTTGCATCTTCTCATGTATAAGAAAAGCACTAAAATCATTAACTGAGAAATTTGTTTCTTGTGACCAGTAGTAACCTATTATTGAGTTGTACTCTTGACTTCTCATATTCTTTAGCCAAAATCTTATGAATACTGACTTATTCCCAACCTTCACAGAGTAGTCCCCTTAGAATTATAGAGAGGCTGTTTCCTGGGCTAACATCCTCAGCAAGACTCTGAGTTTAAGCAAAACTTTAACTCACAGCTCTTATGTTGTATAGTTCTCTTTAAGTCAACGGTAGCATAGTGAGACGCTGTCTCCTTTTACAACAAGACTATTCAATTCCTGAGGATGAATGGGCCCCTCTCTCCTTCTTTAACACTAGCTGAGGCCTAGGAGAACCAAATAACTCTATCATAGTTTTCTAGATGATTCCTCCCCGTTGAAGTGTTCTGTGTTCACTTGAATAGTTTGGTTTTCCTGAAAGAGCATAATTTTCATCATTTTGTAGACTTAACTTTCTTGAACATGTAAGGTACTTAGGATAGGAAAAATGAGTCCAGAATGGCGGTGGCTAAAAGACAAATTTCTTTACCTCTGAAGTGATCTGTTCTATGTTTACCTTTGAAATCCTCTTTGTTACTTTGGCTAAGTGAATATATTGTTTCACAGTGAAAAAAAAAAAAAGACAAGGAAGGGAAAAAATAGAACACAGGAAGGTTCGAGGACCAGAGTGAGGACCTCAGGTAAAACAAACAGCACTCTTGGATAGCCCAGGTTACTCAGGGCAGGCCCAGGGGGAGGAGAAGAAAACATAAAAAAGAGGAGCCAAAATTGGGATGGAGGCCTCTCTTCTCTTCATGTCTTTTGGATCGGTGTGTCCTTAAGCCACCAACATGTATTTTCCTTTGCTTTCTAAATAAAACTGAGCTGTAACACGAAGCTGTAACACTAGTCTGTTTGAGGGCTGTATCACTGGTCCATTCATAGCTTTAAATTTTTGTCGCAATGAGACAGAATGGAGGAAATTACACACTCCACTGACAAACACATACAAGAAAATCTGAACCCTTAACTAAGCACTGAAGGACAACATCAATAGACACCACCACTCTACTTTTTCATTCCCCTCTTAGAAGTTCCCTCTCACTGTCCCCTTGTCCTTATTTTGTCCATATTTATTCTGTGTCCTTCAATTTTTCCCTAGTTTTGCATTGTGACTATGGACATTTCCACTCTGAAATGATTCCTCTACCAAATGAAAAATATTTTATTTTCTGTAATACTATCATCAACTATTGCTGTTGACTGCTACATTAAATTATTTTAAATAAGGCTCAAAATCACTATAGAAACGAAGGAAAACAGACACTGTGAAGATAAACATCATGACCAATATATGTCTTCAAATCAGCATGAGTATTTGGTTCTAAATTTTAAACTCTTGTGTACTTTGAATATATTTGTAGAATTTTTTTACTTTTATGTGAGTCTTTAAATTCTCAAACAATATAATAAAGATATCACTTCAGTCCAGTTTGGTCGCTAAGTTGTATCCATCTCTTTGTGACCCCGTGAATCGCAGCATGCCAGGCCTCCCTGTACAACTCCAACTACCAGAGTTCACTCAGACTCACGTCCATCAAGTCAGTGATGCCATCCAGCCATCTCATCCTCTGTCATCCCCTTCTCCTCCTGCCCCCAATCCCTCCCAGCATCAGAGTCTTTTCCAATGAGTCAACTCTTCGCATGAGGTGGTCAAAGTACTGGAGTCTCAGCTTTAGCATCATTCCTTCCAAAGAAATCCCAGGGCTGATCTCCTTCAGAATGGACTGGTTGGATCTCCTTGCAGTCTAAGGGACTCTCAAGAGTCTTCTCTAACACCACAGTTCAAAAGCATCAATTCTTCAGCGCTCTGCTTTCTTCACAGTCCAACTCTCACATCCATACAAGACCACAGGAAAAACCATAGCCTTGACTAGATGGACGTTTGTTGGCAAAGTAATGTCTCTGCTTTTGAATATGCTATCTAGGTTGGTCATAACTTTTCTTCCAAGGAGTAAGTGTCTTTTAATTTCATGGCTGCAATCACCATCTGCCGTGATTTTGGAGCCAGAAAAATAAAGTCTGACACTGTTTCCACTGTTTCCCCATCTATTTCCCATGAAGGGATGAGAACAGATGCCATGATCTTTGTTTTCTGAATGTTGAGCTTTAAGCCAACGTTTTTACTCTCCTCTTTCACCTTCATCAAGAGGCTTTTTAGTTCCTCTTCATTTTCTGCCATAAGGGTGGTGTAATCTGCATATCTGAGGTTCTTGATAATTCTCCCGACAGTCTTGATTCCAGCTTGTGCTTCTTCCAGCCCAGCGTTTCTCATGATGTACTCTGCATATAAGTTAAATAAGCTGGGTGACAATATACAGCCTTGACGTACTCCTTTTCCTATTTGGAACCAGTCTGTTGTTCCATGTCCAGTTCTAACTGTTGCTTCCTGACCTGCATATAAGTTTCTCAAGAGGCAGGTCAGGTGGTCTGGTATTCCCATCTCTTTCAGAATTTTCCACAGTTTATTGAGATCCACACAGTCAAAGGCTTTGGCATAGTCAAGAAAGCACAAGTAGATGTTTTTTCTGGAACTCTCTTGCTTTTTCCATGATCCTACAGATGTTGGCAATTTGATCTCTGGTTCCTCTGCCTTTTCTTTCTTTCTTTTTTTTTTTTTAATTTTATTTATTTATTTATTTTAAATTTTCTTTTATTTTTTTATTTTTGCTATTCATACATTACAATTTTTTTAATTTAATTTTATTTTTAAACTTTATATAACTGTATTAGTTTTGCCAAATATCGAAATGAATCTGCCATAGGTATACCTGTGTTCCCAATCCTGAACCCTCCTCCCTCCTCCCTCCCCATACCCTCCATCTGGGTCATCCCAGTACACCAGCCCCAAGCATCCAGTATCTTGCATCGAACCTGGACTGGCGACTCGTTTCATACATGATATTATACATGTTTCAATGCCATTCTCCCAAATCTCCCCACCCTCTCCCTCTCCCACAGAGTCCATAAGACTGATCTATAAATCAGTGTCTCTTTTGCTGTCTCGTACACAGGGTTATTGTTACCATCTTTCTAAATTCCATATATATGCGTTAGTATACTGTATTGGTGTTTTTCTTTCTGGCTTACTTCACTCTGTATAATAGGCTCCAGTTTCATCCACCTCATTAGAACTGATTCAAATGTATTCTTTTTAATGGCTGAGTAATACTCCATTGTGTATATGTACCACTGCTTTCTTATCCATTCATCTGTTGATGGACATCTAGGTTGCTTCCATGTCATGGCTATTATAAACAGTGCTGTGATGAACATTGGGGTACACGTGTCTCTTTCCCTTCTGGTTTCCTCAGTGTGTATGCCCAGCAGTGGGATTGCTGGATCATAAGGCAGTTCTATTTCCAGTTTTTTAAGGAATCTCCACACTGTTCTCCATAGTGGCTGTACTAGTTTGCATTCCCACCAACAGTGTAAGAGGGTTCCCTTTTCTCCACACCCTCTCCAGCATTTATTGTTTGTAGACTTTTGGATCGCAGCCATTCTGACTGGTGTGAAATGGTACCTCATAGTGGTTTTGATTTGCATTTCTCTGATAATGAGTGATGTTGAGCATCTTTTCATGTGTTTGTTAGCCATCTGTATGTCTTCTTTGGAGAAATGTCTATTTAGTTCTTTGGCCCATTTTTTGATTGGGTCATTTATTTTTCTGGAGTTGAGCGGTAGGAGTTGCTTGTATATTTTTGAGATTAGTTGTTTGTCAGTTGCTTCATTTGATATTATTTTCTCCGATTCTGAAGGCTGCCTTTTCACCTTGCTAATAGTTTCCTTTGATGTGCAGAAGCTTTTAAGCTTGATTAGGTCCCATTTGTTTATTTTTGCTTTTATTTCCAATATTCTGGGAGGTGGGTCAGAGAGGATCCTGCTGTGATGTATGTCGGAGAGTGTTTTGCCTATGTTCTCCTCTAGGAGTTTTATAGTTTCTGGTCTTACATTGAGATCATTAATCCATTTTGAGTTTATTTTTGTGTATGGTGTTAGAAAGTGTTCTAGTTTCATTCTTTTGCAAGTGGTTGACCAGTTTTCCCAGCACCACTTGTTAAAGAGATTGTCTTTAATCCATTGCATATTCTTGCCTCCTTTGTCAAAGATAAGGTGTCCATATGTGCATGGATTTATCTCTGTGCTTTCTATTTTGTTCCATTGATCAATATTTCTGTCTTTGTGCCAGTACCATACTGTCTTGATGACTGTGGCTTTGTAGTAGAGCCTGAAGTCAGGCAGGTTGGTTCCTCCAGTTCCATTCTTCTTTCTCAAGATAGCTTTGGCTATGCAAGTTTTTTTTTGTATTTCCATTCAAATTTTGAAATTATTTGTTCTAGCTCTGTGAAGAATACCATTGGTAGCTTGATAGGGATTGCATTGAATCTATAAATTGCTTTGGGTAGTATACTCATTTTCACTATATTGATTCTTCCAATCCATGAGCATGGTATATTTCTCCGTCTATTAGTGTCCTCTTTGATTTCTTTCACCAGTGTTTTATAGTTTTCTATACATACGTCTTTAGTTTCTTTAGGTAGATATATTCCTAAGTATTTTATTCTTTCCGTTGCAATGGTGAATGGAATTGTTTCCTTAACTTCTCTTTCTGTTTTCTCATTATTAGTGTATAGGAATGCAAGGGATTTCTGGGTGTTGATTTTATATCCTGCAACTTTACTGTAATCATTGATTAGTTCTAGTAATTTTCTGGTGGAGTCTTTAGGGTTTTCTATGTAGAGGATCATGTCATCTGCAAATAGTGAGAGTTTTACTTCTTCTTTTCCAATTTGGATTCCTTTTATTTCTTTTTCTGCTCTGATTGCTGTGGCCAAAACTATGTTGAATAGTAGCAGTGAAAGTGGGCACCCTTGTCTTTTTCCTGACTTTAGAGGAAATTCTTTCAATTTTTCACCATTGAGGATAATGTTTGCTGTGGGTTTGTCATATATAGCTTTTATTATGTTGAGGTATGTTCCTTCTATTCCTGTTTTCTGGAGAGTTTTTATCATAAATGGATGTTGAATTTTGTCAAAGGCTTTCTCTGCATCTATTGAGATAATCATATGGTTTTTATTTTTCAATTTGTTAATGTGGTGTATTACATTGATTGATTTGCGGATATTGAAGAATCCTTGCATCCCTGGGATAAAGCCCACTTGGTCATGGTGTATGATCTTTTTAATGTGTTGTTGGATTCTGATTGCTAGAATTTTGTTAAGGATTTTTGCGTCTATGTTCATCAGTGATATTTGCCTGTAGTTTTCTTTTTTTGTGGGATCTTTGTCAGGTTTTGGTATTAGGGTGATGGTGGCCTCATAGAATGAGTTTGGAAGTTTACCTTCCTCTGCAATTTTCTGGAATAGTTTGAGCAGGATAGGTGTTAGCTCTTCTCTAAATTTTTGGTAGAATTCAGCTGTGAAGCCGTCTGGACTTGGGCTTTTGTTTGCTGGAAGATTTTTGATTACAGTTTCAATTTCCATGCTTGTGATGGGTCTGTTAAGATGCTCTATTTCTTCCTGGTCCAGTTTTGGAAAGTTGTACTTTTCTAAGAATTTGTCCATTTCTTCCACGTTGTCCATTTTATTGGCATATAATTGTTGATAGTAGTCTCTTATGATCCTTTGTATTTCTGTGTTTTCTGTTGTGATCTCTCCATTTTCATTTCTAATTTTATTGATTTGATTTTTCTCCCTTTGTTTCTTGATGAGTCTGGCTCATGGTTTGTCAATTTTATTTATCCTTTCAAAGAACCAGCTTTTGGCTTTGTTGATTTTTGCTATGGTCTCTTTTGTTTCTTTTGCATTTATTTCTGCCCTAATTTTTAAGATTTCTTTCCTTCTACTAACCCTGGGGTTCTTCATTTCTTCCTTTTCTAGTTATTTTAGGTGTAAGGTTAGGTTATTTATTTGACTTTTTTCTTGTTTCTTGAGGTATGCCTGTATTGCTATGAACTTTCCCCTTAGGACTGCTTTTAAAGTGTCCCATAGGTTTTGGGTTGTTGTGTTTTCATTTTCATTCGTTTCTATGCAAATTTTGATGTCTTTTTTGATTTCTTCTGTGATTTGTTGGTTATTCAGCAGCGTGTTGTTCAGCCTCCATATGTTGGAATTTTTAATAGTTTTTCTCCTGTAATTGAGATCTAATCTTACTGCATTGTGGTCAGAAAAGATGCTTGGAATGATTTCTATTTTTTTTGAATTTACCAAGATTAGCTTTATGGCCCAGGATGTGATCTATCCTGGAGAAGGTTCCATATGTGCTTGAGAAAAAGGTGAAATTCATTGTTTTGGGATGAAATGTCCTATAGATATCAATTAGGTCTAACTGGTCTTTTGCATCATTTAAAGTTTGTGTTTCGTTGTTAATTTTCTGTTTAGTTGATCTATCCATAGGTGTGAGTGGGGTATTAAAGTCTCCCACTCTTATTGTGTTATTGTTAATTTCTCCTTTCATACTTGTTAGCATTTGTCTTACATATTGTGGTGCTCCCATGTTGGGTGCATATATATTTATAATTGTTATATCTTCTTCTTGGATTGATCCTTTGATCATTATGTAGTGTCCATCTTTGTCTCTTTTCACAGCCTTTGTTTTAAAGTCTATTTTATCTGATATAAGTATTGCTACTCCTGCTTTCTTTTGGTCCCTATTTGCATGGAAAATCTTTTTCCAGCCCTTCACTTTCAGTCTGTATGTGTCCCCTGTTTTGAGGTGGGTCTCTTGTAGACAACATACTTAGGGGTCTTGTTTTTGTATCCATTCAGCCAGTCTTTGTCTTTTGGTTGGGGCATTCAACCCATTTATGTTTAAGGTGATTACTGATAAGTATGATCCCATTGCCATTTAGTTCATTGTTTTGGGTTCGATTTTATATACCATTTTTGTGTTTCCTGTCTAGAGAATATCCTTTAGTATTTGTAGGAGAGCTGGTTTGGTGGTGCTGAATTCTCTCAGCTTTTGCTTGTCTGAAAAGCTTTTGATTTCTCCTTCATATTTGAATGAGATCCTTGCTGGGTACAATAATCTGGACTGTAGGTTATTTTCTTTCATCACTTTAAGTATGTCTTGCCATTCCCTCCTGGCTTGAAGAGTTTCTATTGAAAGATCAGCTGTTATCCTTATGGGAATTCCCTTGTGTGTTATTTGTTGTTTTTCCCTTGCTGCTTTTAATATTTGTTCTTTGTGTTTGATCTTTGTTAATTTGATTAATATGTGTCTTGGGGTGTTTCACCTTGGGTTTATCCTGTTTGGGACTCTCTGGGTTTCTTGGACTTGGGTGATTATTTCCTTCCCCATTTTAGGGAAGTTTTCCACTATTATCTCCTCAAGTATTTTCTCATGGTCTTTCTTTTTGTCTTCTTCTTCTGGAACCCCTATGATTCGAATGTTGTAGCATTTAATATTGTCCTGGAGGTCTCTGAGATTGTCCTCATTTCTTTTAATTCGTTTTTCTTTTATCCTCTCTGATTCATTTACTTCTACCATTCTATCTTCTAATTCACTAATCCTATCTTCTGCCTCTGCTATTCTACTATTTGTTGCCTCCAGAGTGTTTTTAATTTCATTTATTGCATTATTCATTAAATATTAACTCTCTTTTATTTCTTCTAGGTCCTTGTTAAACCTTTCTTGCATCTTCTCAATCCTTGTCTCCAGGCTATTTATCTGTGATTCCATTTTAATTTCAAGATTTTGGATCAATTTCACTATCATTATTCGGAATTCTTTATCAGGTAGATTCCCTATCTCTTCCTCTTTTGTTTGGTTTGGTGGGCATTTATCCTGTTCCTTTATCTGCTGGGTATTCCTCTGTCTCTTCATCTTGTTTAAATTGCTGAGTTTGGGGTGTCCTTCTGTATTCTGGCAGTTTGTGCAGTTCTCTTTATTGTGGCATTTCCTCGCTCTGTGTGGGTTTGTACAGGTGCCTTGTCAAGGTTTCTTGGTTAGGGAAGCTTGTGTTGGTGTTCTGGTGGGTGGAGCTGTATTTCTTCTCTCTGGAATGCAATGAAATGTCCAGTAATGACTTATGGGATGTCTATGGTTTTGGGGTGACTTTGGGCCGCCTGTATCTTGGAGCTCAGGGCTGTGTTCCTTGTTGCTGGAGAATTTGCTTGATATGTCTTGCCCTGAAACTTGTTGGCCCTTGCGTGGTGCTTGGTTTCAGTGCAGGTATGGAGGCATTTGATGAGCTCCTGTCAATTAATGTTCCTTGGAGTCAGGAGTTCCCTGGAGTCAGGGTTTGGACTTAAGCCTCCTGCTTCCAGTTATCAGTCTTATTTTTACAGTAGTTTCAAAGCTTCTCCTTCTATACAGCACCATTGATAAAGCATCTATGTTAAAGATTAAAAGTTTCTCTACCGTGAGAGTCACCCAGAGAGGTTCACAGCGTTACATGGAGAAGAGAAGAGGGAGGAGGGAATTAGAGGTGACCCGAATGAGATGAAGTGGAATCAATAGAGGAGAGAGTGGGCTAGCCAGTAATCTCTTCCTTATGTGCACTCCACAACTGGACCACTCAGAGTTGTTTACGGAGTTACACAGAGAAGAGAAGAAGGAGGAAGGTGACAGAGGTGGCCAGGTGGATAAAAGGGGGGAATGAAAAAGAGGGAGACAGATCCAGCCAGTAATCAGTTCCCTAAGTGTTCTCCACCGTCTGGAACACACAGAAATTCACAGAGTTGGGTAGAGTAGACAGGGGTTAGGGAGGAGACACAGGCGACCTGGTGGAGAAAAAGGAGAGTCCAAAGGGAGAGAGAGCAGTCAAGCCAGTAATCTAGCTCCCTAGTGAAAAATGGGTCCTGAAGATTGGGTTCTTAAAGGTACAAAATTGGTAACAAATACATAAAAACAAAAATTAAAAATCTAGAGTAGAGTTTGGAATTTTAAAAATATGATGTTAAAGAAAAGAAGAAGGAAAGAAAGAGAGAAAAAACTAATAAACAAAAACAAACAAGGTCACGAAAATTATAAAGAAAATATAGGTAAAAAATTGATAACTAATACCAAAAAGCAAAAGTTAAAAATCTAGAGTAGAGTTTGGAATTTCAAAAATACAATGTTAAAAAAAGAAGAAGAAAAAGAAAGAGAGAGGAAAAAAAAAAAAAAAAAAACACCAAGAACAAACAAAGTCGCATAAATTATAAAGAAAATACAGGTACAAAATTGATAACAAATACCAAAAAGCATAATTTAAAAATCTAGGGTAGAGTTTGGAATTTCAGATATACAATGTTATTTAAAAGAAGAAGAGAAAGAAACAGAGAAAAAGAAAAAGAAAAAAGAAAAAAGGGTCACAGAAATTATAAAAATAAACTATAGGTACAAAATTGATAACAAATATCAAAAAGCTAAAATTAAAAATCTAGAGTAGAGTTTGGAATTTCAAAAATACAATGTTAAAGAAAAGAAGGAAAAAAAAACAAGGTCAAAAAATTATAAAAATATATATATATGAAGTTTGCTTTAAAAAAAAGGGTCTTTTTTTTTTTTTTTGCAAAGTAATCGGTTATAAAAGTGAAAATTAAAGGAATAATAGAGGACTTAAATTTTAAAAAAAAATTAAAAAAAAGAAAGAATGATTGTAAAAATAGTAAAAATATATCTAGGACTTTCTCTGGTTTTGTAGTGAATATTGTGGGTTCAGTTCATTTTTGGCTAGTTCCTTAGTCCGACTTATATTTCTCAAGATCTATAGGCCCCTTCCTATGTAGTTGGTACTAACCACAGGGTTTTAATCTATTGCCTGTAGCTTCCAAGGCGGTTCCCTCTGTTATAGCTTCTTCTGTTTGCTGGTCTCTTCAGTGTCTGGTTTCTGCCCTGACACAAAGGGGACGGTGGAGGATACTTTTTTTTTTTTTTTTTTAGGCTCACTTGTTCAGTCGCGCTGTCGGGGAGGTAGGGAGGGATGCTGCAAACAACACTGGCGTTTGCTCGCAGTGCCTCAGCCACACTGGGTCTGCCCCTGTTCACGGTGCGTGTAGCCTCCCTGCCCACGCTGCTCAGGCTCTAGGTTGCTCCGCCAGGAACCGTCCGTGGCCGGCCCTGGACTGCCTGCACTTTCCAGGGTCCAAGCCGCTCAGGTTCAGGCACTCGGGTAGTCCTCAGAGGTGCAGACTCTTGGTTTGGCCTGCGTTTTGTGCCCTTCCCAGATCCGAGCAGCTCAGGTGATGAGGTGTTTGGCGCGCATGATTGCTGCGACTTATTGCCTCCCCGCTGCTCGGTTATCTAGGTGCACCTTCTCAGGCAGATGTTCACCGTCCAGACTCCCAAGAAGTTTTAGTTAGCAAAGAAGCCTGCTTACAGTTTTATAGATAATGTCTCTCTGGGGCTGAGATTGTCCCCTTCTGGCTCTGGCTGCCTGTCACTGGAGGGGGATGGTCTGCCGCCGGCTATCTCTGTTCAGTCCTTTGTTCCGTGCGCGGGCCTGGCGGTGTCTTAGGTTAGGGCTGGCTTTTCGCGTGGTAGATATCCCACAGTCTGGTTTGCTAGCCCAAATTATTTCGCTCAGATAGCACTCAGGGTATTCAGGCCAGATCTTTACTCTAAGCGATGCAGCCTGCGCCACACCTCCCTGCCCAGCCCCTGCTTGCTAGTGGCATGTGCAGGAGTCTGCGCTGCTTCTCTGCTGGGGGAGTTACCGTAGGGCTCACAACGTGCAGGTTTTAATTGTTTATTTATTTTTCCTCCCTGTTATGTTGCCCTCTGTGCTTCCAAGGCTCGGCACAGATTTGGCAGTGAGAAGGTTTCCTGGTGTTTGGAAACTTCTCTCTTTTTAAGACTCCCTTCCCAGGATGGAACTCCATCCCTCCCTCTTTTGTCTCTTTTTTTGTCTTTTATATTTTTTCCTACCTCCTTTCGAAGACTCGGGTTGCTTTTCTGGGTGCCTGATGTCCTCTGCCGGCATTCAGAAGTTGTTTTGTGGAATTTACTTGGCGTTTAAATGTTCTTTTGATGAATTTGTGGGGGAGAAAGTGTTCTCCCCATCCTACTCCTCCGCCATCTTAGCTCCTCCTTCCCTCTGCCTTTTCTAAAATCAGCTTGAACATCTGGAAGTTCATGGTTCATGTACTGCTGAAGCCTGGCTTGGAGAATTTTGAGCATTACTTTACTAGCATGTGAGATGAGTGCATTTGTGCGGTAGTTTGAGCATTCTTTGGCATTACCTTTCTTTAGGATTGGAATGAAAACTGACTTTTTCCAATTCTGTGGCCACTGCTGAGTTTTCCAAATTTGTTGGCATATTGAGTGCAGCACTTTCACAGCATCATCTTTCAGGATTTGAAATAGCTCAACTGGAATTCCATCACCTCCACTAGCTTTGTTCATAGTGATGCTTTCTAAGGCCCACTTGACTTCACATTTCAGGATGTCTGGCTCTAGGTCAATGATCATACCATCGTGATTATCTTGGTCATGTAGATCTTTTTGTACAGTTCTTCTGTGTATTTTTGCCACCTCTTCTTAATATCTTCTGCTTCTGTTAGGTCCATACCATTTCTGTCCTTTATCGAGCCCATCTTTGCATGAAATGTTCCCTTGGTATCTCTAATTTTCTTGAAGAGATCTTTAGTCTTTCCCATTCTGTTGTTTTCCTCTATTTCTTTGCATTGATCACTGAAGAAGGCTTTCTTATCTCTTCTTGCTATTCTTTGGAACTCTGCATTCAGATGCTTATATCTTTCCTTGTCTCCTTTGCTTTTCACTTCTCTTCTTTTCACAGCTATTTGTAAGGCCTCCTCAGACAGACATTTTGCTTTTTTGCATTTCTTTTCCATGGGGATGGCCTTGATCCCTGTCTCCTGTACAATGTCATGAACCTCTGTCCATAGTTCTTCAGGCACTCTGTCTATCAGATCTTGTCCCTTAAATCTATTTCTTACTTCCACTGTATAATCATAAGGGATTTTATTTAGGTCATACCTGAATGGTCTAGTTGTTTTCCCTACTTTTTTCAATATAAGTCTGAATTTGGCAATAAGAAGTTCATGATCTGAGCCACAGTCAGCTCCTGGTCTTGTTTTTGCTGACTGTATAGAGCTTCTCCATCTTTGGCTGCAAAGAACATAATCAATCTGACTTTGGTTTTGACCATCTGGTGATGTCCATGTGTAGAGTCTTCTCTTGTGTTGTTGGAAGAGGGTGTTTGCTATGACCAGTGTATTCTCTTGGCAAAACTCTATTAGCCTTTGTCCTGCTTCATGCCATATTCCAAGGCCAAATTTGCCTGTTACTCCAAGTGTTTCTTGACCTACTATTTTTGCATTCCAGTCCCCTATAATGCAAAGGACATCTTTTTGGGGTGTTAGTCCTAAAAGGTCTTGTAGGTCTTCATAAAACTGTTCCACGTCAGCTTCTTCAGCGTTACTGGTTGGGGCATAGACTTGGATTACTGTGATATTGAATGGTTTGCCTTGGAAACGAACAGAGATCATTCTGTCGTTTTTGAGATTGCATCCAAGTACTGCATTTCGGACTCTTTTGTTGACCATGATGGCTACTCCGTTTCTTCTAAGGGATTCCTGCCCACAGTAGTAGATATAATGGTCATCTGAGTGAAATTCACCCATTCCAGTCCATTTTTGTTCGCTGATTCCTAGAATGTCGACATTCACTCTTGCCATCCCTTGTCTGACCACTTCCAATTTGCCTTGATTCATGGACCTGATATTCCAGGTTCCTATGCAATATTGTTCTTTATAGTTTCGGACCTTGCTTCTATCACCAGTCACATCCACAGCTGGGTATTGTGTTTGCTTTGGCTCCATCGCTTCATTCTTTCTGGAATTATTTCTCCTCTGATCTCCAGTAGCATATTGGGCCCCTACTGACATGGGGAGTTCCTCTTTCAGTATCCTATCATTTTGCCTTTTCATACTGTTCATGGGGTTCTCAAGACAAGAATACTGAAATGGTTTGCCATTCCCTTCTCCAGTGGACCACATTCTGTCAGACCTCTCCACCATGAACTGCCCATCTTCAGTGGCCCCACAGGATATGGCTTAGTTTCATTGAGTTAGACAAGGCTGTGATCCTAGTGTGATTAGTTTGACTAGTTTTTTGTGATTACGGTTTCAGTGTGTCTGCCCTCTGATGCCCTCTTGCAACACCTACTGTCTTACTTGGGTTTCTCTTACCTTGGACATGGGGTATCTCTTCATGGCTGGTCCAGCAAAGTACAGCCACTGCTCCTTTCCTTGGATAGGGTAAGGAGATAAATAAAGATCTAGGACATCTCTATTTACCAGGAAATGTAGAATTTTTAAAGATGAGATACTTACACAACTAAAACTGGAACAATGCCAGGCAAAGTGGAAAAAAAAAAAAAGAGACTAATATTTTACATAACGTGATATAGTAACAGTAAAATAAAATCACCACATTTTTAGCACCTGGTAAGTACATATTTAAGCATTTTGTTGAATGGAAACTTCATGGAACTGAAGGCCATTTCTGGTTTCACCTTGTTATGGCCCTATAAAATGCCTATATAGTCCTTTAATTTTTAAGGTTATTTGATTAATACTTTGACCTTCACAGGTGGAACTAGTGGTGGAAACAAACAAACAAACAAACACAATGCAGGTTCAGTTCATGGGTCAGGATGATCTCCTGGAGGAGGAAGTGGCAACTGGCTCAAGTATTTTGTCTGGAAAATTTTATAGACAAAGGAGCCTGGTGGAGGTACATTTCAGGGAGCAGCAAAGAGTCCCACAAAGTTGAATGTGAATACAAACACACACAACTCGGGGAGATAGTCTTTGGGGACTGATGGAAGAAGTTTAGTAAAAATCCTTGCAAACCAGGTATAAGACACAATAGTTGAGGTAAACATAACTAACATTGACACTAAGTATGTCAAAGGTAAGTTATTGTTTAATCAATAATGTTATTATGGTGCTTATGATAGCATTGTGGTAAAGAGTGGGACACTGTTTTTAGACTGCCTCTATTTAAATGTCTCTGTCACTCAGAACTTTAATTTCATCTTTCTTTTTACATTTTTTCAGGTTTTTTGAGGTATAATGGAAAATTAAAATGTATATATTTAAGACATAGAGCAAAGTGCCAACATCTGCTGGATCATGGAAAAAGCAAGAGAGTTCCAGAAAAACATCTATTTCTGATTTATTGACTATGCCAAAGCCTATGACTGTGTGGATCACAATAAACTGTGGATAATTCTGAAATAGATGGGAATACCAGACCACCTGACCTGTCTCTTGAGAAATTTGTATGCAGTTCAGGAAGCAACAGTTAGAACTGTACATGGAACAACAGACTGGTTCCAAATAGGAAAAGGAGTACGTCAAGGCTGTATATTGTCACCTGGCTTATTTAACTTATATGCAGAGTACATCATGAGAAACGCTGGGCTGAAAGAGGCACAAGCTGGAACCAAGACTGTCAGGAGAAATATCAATAACCTCAGATATGCAGATTACACCACCCTTATGGCAGAAAATGAAGAGGAACTAAAAAGCCTCTTGATGAAGGTGAAAGAGGAGAGTAAAAACGTTGGCTTAAAGCTCAACATTCAGAAAACGAAGATCATGGCATCCGGGTCCCATCACTTCATGGGAAATAGATGGGGAAATAGTGGAAACAATGTCAGACTTTACTTTTCTGGGCTCTAAAATCACTGAAGATGGTGATGGCAGCCATGAAATTAAAAGACACTTACTCCTTGGAAGGAAAGTTATGACCAACCTAGATAGCATATTCAAAAGCAGATACATTACTTTGCCAACAAAGGTCTGTCTAGTGAAGGCTATGATTTTTCCAGTGGTCATGCATGGATGTGAGAGTTGGACTGTGAAGAAAGCTGAGCACCAAAGAATTTATGCTTTTGAACTGTGGTGTTGGAGAAGATATTTGAGAGTCCCTTGGACTGCAAGGAGATCCAACCAGTCCATTCTAAAGGAGATCAGTCCTGGGTGTTCTTTGGAAGGAAGAAGCTGAAACTCCAGTACTTTGGCCACCTCATGCGAAGAGTTGACTCATTGGAAAAGACTGTGATGCTGGGAGGGATTGGAGGCAGGAGGAGAATGAGTCGACAGAGGATGAGATGTCTGGATGGCATCACCGACAGGACGGATGTGAGTTTGAGTGAACTCCGGGAGTTGGTGATGGACAGGAGGCCTGGCGTGCTGCAATTCACGGGGTCACAAAGAGTCGGACACGACTGAGCGACTGAACTGAACTGAACTGATGTTATAGCTTGATATATCTATACATTGTGAAATAATTATCATAGTGAGGCCAATTAATACATTTATCATCTCGTATATTTAATCTGTTTTTATGTATGTAGTAAGAGCAATTAAGAGTCGGACACGACTAAGCGATTTCACTTTCACTTTTCACTTTCATGCATTGGAGAAGGAAATGGCCACCCACTCCAGTGTTCTTGCCTAGAGAATCCCAGGGATGGGGGAGCCTGGTGGGCTGCCGTCTATGGGGTCTCACAGGGTCGGACACGACTGAAGTGACTTAGCAGCAGTAGCAGCAGCAAGAACAATTAATATCTACTTTTTCAGCAAATTTCAAGTATATGCTACAGTATGTTAACCATCGTTAGTTCGTGTTAGTCGTTCTGTTGTGTCTTACTCTTTGTGACTCCATGGACTCTAGCCCACCAGGCTCCCCTGTCCATGGAATTCTCCAGGCAAGGATACTGGAGTCGTAGTCATTCCCTTCTCCATGGGATCTTCCTGATCCAAAGATTGAACCTGGGTCTCCTGCACTGCAGGCAGATTCTTTACCATCTGAGCCAGGAGAGAAGCCCGTATATTAACCATAGTCATGCTGTATATTGGGCTTCCCTTGTGGTGCTAGTGGTAAAGAACTGCCTGCCAAGGGAGGAGAAATAAGAGATGCAGGTTTGATGCCTGGGTTAGGAAGATCCCCTGGAGGAAGTCATACAACCTACTCCACTATTGTTGCTTGGAGAATACCATGGGGAGAGGAGCCTGGCGGGCTACAGTCCATAGTATCTCAAAGGGTTGGGGCAACTGAAGCAACAGCCTGCACATGCTGTATATTAGCTCTCTAGAAAACAGTCAACTTATAACTGAAAATACATAGCCTCTGATCTATGTCTCTCTATTTTCCTCACCCTCAGCCCCAAGAAACCATCAATTAGCTCTCTTCTTCTATGAGCTCAACTCTTTTGGATTCCACATATAAGTGAGATTGTACAGTATTTGTCTTTCTGTGACTGGTTTATTTCTCAAAAGATAGTGTCTTCCAGGTTCTTCCATGTTATTACATGGTAGATTTCCTTCTCTTTTCTAGCTGAATATTATTTCACTATATACATATTTTTTGCCTTCATCCATTTACCTGTTGACAGACAGGCTATTTCCGTATATTGGCTACTGGAAAGAATGCTACATTCACTTAAGAGTGCAGATATCTCTTTGAGATACTGATTTCATTTCCTTTGTATATAAACACAGAAGTGAGATTGATAGATCATATGGTAGTTGTATTTTAAACTTTTTCAGAAACTTCACATTGTCTCATAATCACCACAGCAATTTTCATTCCCAAGAACAATGTATAATGCTTCCCTTTCTCAACACCCTCATCACCACTTGTTATTTCTTCTTCTTCTTCTTCTTTTTTTTTTTGATAATCACTCTGACAGTATGAAGTAAAGTCTCATTGTGATTTTTATTTACAGTTCCCTGAATTTTAGTGATGTTGAGCAGATTTCCATGTATCTGTTGACCATTTATACCTTTTATTGTCTATTCAGGTCCTATTGTGGTCCTTTAATGGACCAGAACCTGGTGGTCCAGAGTTGACGATAAGAAAGTGAAGGAGAGAAAGAAGCTAATATTCCCTGGTTTATGCAGAGGACCAATAAAACCCTAGAACAGGGCTTGCACTGCTCACAAAGGCACAGGGCACCCTCTCGAGAGAGTCTTGAAAGCCCAGGCAGGAGAATGAGCCTGGTGGGTTTCTACATGGAAGAGAATTAGCCAGAGGGAGCGGGAGAGAGAGAGAAAGAAAGAAAGTCATGGAGACCCAAGCTCTGATGGAGCAAAGGTGCTTTAATGATCTTTCTGTGAGTATATACAGGTTGTTGTACAAGGAATTTCTTTTGACAATGATAAAGATCAGAAAACCAAACGTACAGCAACTGTTACCAAGGGAAAAAGGGATTAACAATGGTCATAAGGTCAGGAGACAATTCATATCTCAAGAAAGAGGATTGAGACTAAGCAGTTTTGTCATAATGAGAATGTTTACTGAAGTAGATTCATGCATGTCTCATCCTATCATCTCAGTCCTGGGAGCAGCACGCCATTCCACTTGTTTCTGTTGCCAGAAACTGATAAGGAACAGAGGATTTATGAGAAACAGCACATAGGGATCCTCCTGTTAAACCTTCCCTGACAAGGTCCCTTACCAATTTTTCTTTTTTCTTAAATCTATTCATTTATTATTGGGTTGTATGAGTCTTTATGCACTTTGAATATAAACCCCTCAACATTATATATTGGAATATGACATGGATAATACATAAATAAGGATCTTTGCAGATAGCCTGAGTACCTCCAATAAATCATTGCAACAAGATCTATCTGGTTAAATTTAGCAGCTTTGTATGTTCATGTGTGTATATACCTATTTTGTACCTTATATAATACAAAGTAAAATAACAGGAATGGAATAGAAAAGTTAAATCTAGAAAGACAAATGGAATAGTAAGGCAAACAATAGTACATAAGAAATTTCAACAAAATTATGAAAGGTGAATAGTTGTTATAAAAGAGGAATCCACAGAGAAATGCAAATCAAAACCACCATGAAGTGCCATCTCACGCTGGTCAGAATGGCTGCTATAAAAATGTCTACAAACAATAAATGCTGGAGAGGGTGTGGAGAAAAGGAAACCCTCTTACGCTGTTGGTGGGAATGCAAACTAGTACAGCCACTATGGAGAATAGTGTGGAGATTCCTTAGAAAACTAGAAATAGAATTGCCATATGACCCAGCAACCCCACTGCTGGGCATACACACCAAGGAAGCCAGAATTGAAAGAAACACATGTACCCCAGTGCTCATCACAGCACTGTTTACAATAGCCAGGACATGGAAGCAACCTAGATGTCCATTGGCAGATGAATGGATAAGAAAGCTGTGGTACATATACACAATGAAATCAGTTCTAATGAGGTGGATGAAACTGGAGCCTATTATATAGAGTGAAGTAAGTCAGAAAGAAAAAAACACCAGTACAGTATGTTAATGCATATATATGGAATTTAGAAAGATGGTAATGATGACCCTATATGCGAGACAACAAAAGAGACACAGATGTAAAGAACAGACTTTTGGACTTTGTGGGAGAAGGTGACGGTGGGATGATTTGAGAGAATAGCATTGAAACATGTATATTATCATATGTAAAATAGATTGCCAGTCCAGGTTCGATGCATGAGACAAGGTGCTCAGGGCTGGTGCACTGGGATGACCCTGAGGGATGGAATGGGGAGGGAGGTGTGAGAGGGGTTCAGAATGGGGAACACATGTACACCCATGGCTGACTCATGTCAATGTACAGCAAAAACCACTAAAAAATAATTTAAAAAAGAAGTATGCAAAGTCTGTTCTCTATGTCTGTGTCTCTATTCCTGCCCTGTAAATAGTTTCAGCCCAGAGCCATTTTTCTAGATTCAATATATAGCATTAATATACAAAATTTGTTTTTCTTTTCAACTTGCTTCACTCTGTATAGCAGGCTCTGGGTTCATTCACCTCACTAGAACTGACTTAAATGTGTTCCTTTTTATGGCTAAATAATATTTCATTGTGTATATGTACACAACTTCCCTGTCCATTCATCTGTTGATGAACATCTAGGCTGCTTCCATGTCCTAGCTCTTGTAAATAGTGCTTCTATGAACATAGGGGCACGTGTGTCTTTTTAAAATATGTTTTTATCAGGGTATATGTCCAGTAGTGGGTTTTTTGGTTCACATACTGTTGAAGCCTGGCTTGGAGAATTTTGAGAATTACTTTGCTAGTGTGCCAGATGAGTGCAGTTGTTGGGAAATTTGAACATTCTTTGGTATTGCCTTTCTTTGGGAATGGAATGAAAAATGACTTTTTCCAGTCCTGTGGACTCTGTCCATGGGATGCTCTAAGTAACAATACTGCAGTGGATTGTCATGCCTTCCTCCAGGATCCTCCTGACTCAGGGATCAAAACCATACCTCCTACATCTCCTATATTGCAGGCAGTTTTTTTTTTTTTTTTTTTTTTTTTTTTACTACCAGCAAAGTACCAGCGAAGCCCAAACTGTTGGGGTAGGGGCGGGAAATATTTCCATCTGGAGGCATGTGTCTTTGCTAAGTCCCTTCAGCTGTGTCTGACTCATTGCAACCTAATGGGCTGTAGCCTGCCAGTCTCCTCTGTCCATCCAATTCTCCAGATAAAATACTGGAGTTTTTTGCCATTTCCTCCTCTGTGGGATCTTCCCAACCCAGGGATCAAACCCATGTCTCTTATGCCTCCTGCCTTGGCAGGTGGGTTCTTTACCTCTAGTGCTACTTGGGATTCCTGGTACAGTTAAAAATCAACTACTTGTGGAGGAAGGAAGAAAAATAGCTTCTACCCATAGAGAAGACATAAAAATCTTATTATCTCAGGATATTGCTGTGGAGAAAAGAAATAAACTGCTCTTGTAGGTGAATGGGAGGAGAGTTTGGGAACAATTTGGTTCCCAGAGGGAAGGAACAGGTGGCTGATAAAACCATACATCTGAAGGGCAGACTCCCTGGGTTACTGATAGTTATAAACCAGAATTGAAAGCCCTCAGCTCTTCTGACCCAGGAACAAATCATAAGCATTAACATCAATGGTGCTGAATGTCCTGAAGATAGGGCATGACCAGGAAAGGGATCCCTTCAACTCAGAGGGACTGCTAAACTGATCAGTTCCCTTATCCCTGAGCTTTGACGCTCAGGAAACACAAACTCAGTTCATTTTTTTTTTTTTTTTCCTTTTCTTACCACTCTTTGCCCTGCAATATCTGTTATTATTAGAAATCATTTTCATTACATTTGGTCTAATTATTCTTTATGGTGAGGAGTGAAATATATCTCAGTAATTCCATTATGGCTAGAAGTGGAAATCACATTAATATTGTTTTTCTGTGTAATTAGCTTTTGGGGAGGGTGCATGTGTGCTAAATTTGGTACTGACCTGCAAGTATGGGTCAGTATGTTGCAGAAAAAAATATTCCTGGAGCCAGAGGGGATCCTAAAAATAGAACAAAAGTCATTTGGAAGTATATTGCTTCTCATGGAATTAGAAATTGAGGGACTCTTATTTGATCTCAGGGGTAGGATTAAATTCAACTTGGAGTAAATAACTATTATCTATTTATCTATTCATCTGTCTATTAACCATATATTTATGTCTATGTACCTACTATCTTCTATCTTGGCTTCCCAGGTTAAGAACCTCCTTGCCAATGCAGGAGATGTAAGAGATGTGAATTCAATCCCTGGGTCAGGAAGATCCCCTGGAGGAGGGCATGACAATCCACTCTAGTATTCTTGCTTGGAGAATTCCATGGAGATGGAAGCCTGGTAGACTATGGTCCATAGGGTTGCAAAGAGTTGGACACAACTGAAGCGATTTGGCATGCATGCACATCTACTGTCTATCTATCTATGTATCCATACAACTATCTTTCTATTTGTATTTATATAGGGATTTAGCATATTATAAAATGACAAGCATATTGCACATATTAATATTTAATATTACACACTGCAAAAGCTAAAGTAATATTACACATAAGTAAGAGTTCAAATACTTACAACAAAGATAACAAGATAGTTAAAAATTGAACTGTACTATAAAAGTTTAAGTCAATTCATGTAATATATAATAATGGCAATCTAGAATCTAAAAATATATAACAATTTAAGTAATCCAATTAATGCTCAGTTTTTCCCATAATGTCAAGTAGAAGTATGAGTTTGAGGCTCGAAATAACTAGATGATTGTCCAAATTTCTATTTCTTTTTCTTTTTTGGCATATCGCTACCATCAAAGGTTTGAATTATTAGATTGCTATACAAGAACCTAAACCAGGGAGAAGTAGTTGCTTAAAATGCAATTTATTTACATCTCCTATAAAGTAACTGCAGATCATATTCCCAAAATAATTCTTAAGGCAGGGTGATGTGAACAAAATCCAGGGTCAGCTTCATGGGCTTGTGACCTGTATATATTGTCACAAGGATCCTCATGTCAAAGTTTTGCCCAACTGTTATCATTTTAAAATTCTTAATAACTTGATAAATGTGTCCCATATTTTCAATTTTTCACTGATTCCCACAAATTATGTACCTCTTCTTTACTAAACAGGGCTTCTCAGGCTATTGAATTTGCTAAGACAAGCACACATTGCTGCATACCCTATAAATGGAAAATGTTCTAAATAGTGAATATGTGATTTTGTTTCAATAGTTGGGGCCCTGAGCCTCATAACTAATTAGATGTCAAAAATGGCAGATTAAACAAACATTCTGACTAAACTGGATAATTCAGTATTTTCCAGGGCCAGTCTTGTTAAAATTTGTTGATACATTTTGTGAAGCCTCACTGGAACACAACAGGGTTTACTTCAAAGCAGATGCTAATTTATATTTTAGCCACAATGTTTCCATTTGCTAAACTAAAGTAAAAATGTTAATTGCAATTTATGTGGAAAATTTTATTGCTACTGTCCATTAGATTCATGGATGTTGACAGTACACAAGGATCAATCTGAGGCTTGTTACAGGATGAATACGAACAGAAGCTAAATGTAATTTAATCACATCATGAAGATTGTTCACTAAAGCTAAAGAGAGATGGATGGCTAAGTATAAATATCTGAATGGTAAGCAATTGAGATGAATGGAAAACTCTTTTCTCACTAGTAGTAGAACTTAAAATCTATTTTGTGTTCACATATTATTTAAGTAATTATTTTTCTTTTCTTCATTCTTTTTATTTCATGATTTTCAATTTTCTCCACTAACATAGATCTCTTTTCTTTCATTTCAAGATTAATTTTCTTTTAAATAGAGTTCCATAAAAGTAATTATGTACATTTCATAATTTAGGATGATTTTCTAGGGATCTATGCTCAAATGTACTATTTGTGTTTTCTTTGATGGGAAGGAGAGGGAGACATTTGCCTGCAATATCCTAACATTTTTGCATATTTAATAATATTCATAGTCATCCCAATAATGCAACTTAACAATTTTATATATATTCTTGCTGGATGATTTTGCTGTCTGTATAGCACTCTTTGGTGCACTACTAAAGAGAATGTTCTTATTTAAACACTTGTTTAAAAACATATCTGAAACTTATTTAGCTGATAAGTTCCAGATAATTCACTTATTTTATTTGCTGGTATCAACTGAGTACTCAACATAATCCCTGTGAAGATTTCATATATATGGTTCAACGTGACAGTATTATCAACGTTTTAGAAATGATACATTAATTTTGGGGAGACGACTTGTGTTTATATACCAGAGAACTTAAGCAATTATTTCACCTTACAAAATTAGCAGTAGCAGAATAAAGACTTAGACTTGTGTCTGCTGTATTTCAAGCCTATGCCCTTTCTTTACTGTTATAAGAGAAGTGGAGATGGTTGGTCCATAATGAGCTAATTGGAACGCTACTGAATTAAAGCCTCAAAGTGGTCAGCTTCAACATTTGGAGTCAGTAGAATGGAAACAAAATGAGTTTGCATCATAAAAAAAGTTCATGGAAACAGAGTACTTCTAAATATAATGTATATTGTCATGAAACTGTTCATAACTGAATATGTTTGTTACATGAGAAATGCCTATTTAAAAAATCTATCCATTTATCATATAAAATTTTACTAGATATATACTGCCCAATGAATGATGTAACACAATGTAGCTACAATCCAGTTCTCTTTGATAGTCATTATTAACTAATTTGGATATTTCTCACTCAATTCTAGAATGTTTGGTAAAATCGGAGGGCATACTATAATATAGAGGTTAAAATATTATCCTCTTGGATTGAACCACCTGGGTTCAAACTCTGTTTCATTATTTGAAAGTTATTTGAGCAAGTAGTGTAATCTTGCTAAGCTTAAGTTTCCTAACCAAAAAAAAAAAAAAAAAAAAAGGCTTTCTAGTGGTAATTTTTGTGAGAATAAAAATGATGTAGTAAGAAGCTCTATTCTAGAACATAAGGTGAACTACTCAATATATTGGGTTGGTGAAAAGTTCATTTGGGTATTCTGTAACATCTTAAAGAAAAATCCAAATGAGCTTCTTGGCCAACCCAATATGTTAGCTATTATAATCAAAAGAGGCTTAACATTCTTAAAATTTCTAAGCATATTCTGCAAGTTTCAGTTCAGTTCAGTCATTCAGTCGTGTCCGACTCTTTGCAACCTCATGGACTGCAACAGGCCAGGCCTCCCTGTCCATTACCAACTCCTATAGCTTGCTCAAACTCATGTCCATTGAGTCGGGGATGCCATCCAACCATCTCATCCTCTGTTGTCCCCTTCTCCTCCCGCCTTCAGTCTTTCCAAGAATCAGGGTCTTCTCCAGTGAGTCAGTTCTTCGCATCAAGTGGCCAAAGGATTGGAGTTTCAGCTTCAGCATGAGTCCTTCCAATGAATATTCAGGACTGATTTCCTTTAGGATTGACTGGTTTGATTTCCTTGCAGTCCAAGGGACTCTCAAGAGTCTTCTCGAACACCACGTTGCCTGCAAGCTTAGACAACCAAAAAAGAGTTTAAGAAAACACCAAGTTTTCTGCAAGTTTAGACAACCAAAAAAGAGGTGGGATAAATTCCAATTGTGAAATTATTCCAAATCACCTGAAATAATCATAATATATACAACTGAGTCACAAAAGTGTATAGATAGAAATCAAGTACAGTGGTGCAAGGTCAAGATACTTTTTACAATGAAATCTTGCATATAGAGAAATCATGTAGGTGTCAGAGGGCTAATGTATTTCATGTGCATTTTCTGTGTCCTCTTCTCTGCCAAGGGCATTCTCAGAGTAAAAATATCGGTGTCAAAGCAAGAGTTCCACATCAATTAAGGGTAGACCTTGAGTTACATGATATATTTAGATAATATTCTGAATTTACTTTACAGAACTACTAAAATATTGTAGTTTTAATGGAGTCCTATGGATTAGGAAATGACAATCCACTCTGATATTCTTGCCTGGAGAATTCCATGAATGGAAGAACCTAGTGGGCTACAGTCCATGCGGTCTCAAGAGAGTTGGACATGACTTAGAGACTAAATAACAACAAATAGAATCCCTACTTGGCTCTTTGTTCCTTTTAAAGTCTCTAAAATTTTTTGATATCAATTACTCAAAACAAATATTTTTAAAAAAGCAATGAATTATTCATAGAATAATTGTTTTTTAGTTTAATTACTTGTAATACTAAAAATGCATTATAATGTATAATTATATTTTCCAACATAATTACTAAGTATAATGACAATGTATGATTCTTTATGAGACTACCTGAAGAAAATTGAAATGCTCATGCATAATATTATAATAGTTAAACTTTGTTATTCCAAAGACTTATTACAATTTGTTGTTTTAAACAGACCATCTGATCATTTTACAAGTGGAAAAAAAAATGATTTTCAGTTTAGGGTGAGTGAGATAGCTCTTTGAAAAGGAAAACTATTAGAAATCTCAGTATCATGGTGTACTTCAAACTCATGAGTTTTTATTAATACTATAAGATAGTATGATATAATTTATAAGAGCCAAATTTAGTTTGTATTGAAAGACATAATATAAAAATTTTTGATGAAGTAAAACTTCCTTGTATGAATCAACTACACTAAATGAGAATGCAATAAATAGCATGAAATTACATTCTTGCAGGCCAAAGTTGGAGTAGGAAATGGCAACCCACTCCAGTACCCTTGCCTAGAAAATCTCATGGACAGAGGAGCTCGTAGGCTACAGCTCTAGAGGGCTCAAAGAGTTGGACTGTAGTCAGCACACACATGCATAGGACCAAAGTATGTGTTGGTGTTATTTAAATACTTTGAGAAAATGATATCTCCTCTTTTTGGTGGTTAAAAATTCTTCACTAAGTGATTGCTCCAGTAAATTCAACCAAATTATGCAAAGTCCTCCAGACTACTTTATGGTTAGTTAACAAGCTAGGAAATATGAGCAATTCCAATATTTATGAGGTTTATAATTAAGAAACAGTTTCTCTCACCTTAGAATTCAAAACAATATCATCTCAACAGTAATCCCAAATTCATATCTTCCATATAACACAGTTCAACTGTGTCTACAGATGAATGACTTTGGATTGCTTTATCTCATTTATTCTACATAATAAAAGTACAAATTCAAAGATAATTCTAGTTTAATAGACAGTTTAAAATTGTCAACTTTATCACATGTGTGCCAGAGAGCTATTGAATTATTTGTCAAGGACGCTGTCCACAGCTGTATCAAATATGCAGTTTTCTGGGGTTTTTTATTTGTTTGTTTTCAAGAAAAAAAAAAAAAAAAACTCATTACAGATATATTAAAAGTACCCAGTTAAAAGGAGGCTTGTATAAATGGCTTGGAAAGAATCTAAGTCACATCATGCATGAAAAGCACAGAACACAGAAATAATCTAAAACCATCCATTATCTATTCATTTAGGCAAATCTATTTCCAGATTTATCTAAATGCCAAACTTGAACTTTTAAGATGATTTTTGTTTGTTTTAATCTTTGGTTTTGGGTTCAGTTCTTTCTGCTAGCATACAACAGCAAAATATTTCATACACAATGGATATTGGTTCGCAGTAGTAACAATACCACTAAAATTTCTCTTCAAGAGAGGACTTTTGCTGATTATTTGAAATAATATACAAGCATACAAGCAGCATTGAAAAACCAAATGAGTTTCTATGAAGGACTGGTTGGAGATTTCACCCATAGAACTAAGGAATTGGCATAAAGATAATTCAGAAGGTGGTAAAATCTTCATATAAGATTGCTATTAGAGTAAAATGTTCTCGTTGTTGTTCAATCACTCAGTCATGTCTGACTTTTGCGACCCCATGGACTGCAGTAGGCCAGGCTTCCCTGTCCTTCATCATCTCCCCAAGCTTGCTCAAACTCAAATCCCTTGGGTCAGTGATACCATCCAATCATCTCATCCTCTGCTGTCCCCTTCTCCTCCTGCCTTCTATCTCCTTCTGCCTTCTATTAGCATCATGGTTTTGTACTGAAAGGCCAAACTTGTCTTCTGCTCCAGGTATCTTTTGACATCCTACTTTTGTATTTCAGTCCCACATGATGAAAAGGACTTTTTTGGGTGTTAGTTCTAGAAGATCTTGTAGGTCTTCAGAGAACTGTTCAACTTCAGCTGCTTCAGCATTACTGGTTGGGGCATAGACTTGCATTACTGTGATATTGAATGGTTTGCCTTAGAAAAGAACCAAGATATTTCTTTCCTTTTTTAGACTGCACACAAGTACTGCATTTCAGACTCTTTTGTTGACTATGAGGGCTACTTCATTTCCTCTAAGGGATTCGTGCCCACAGTAATAGATATAATAGTCATAAATATTCTCATAATTAAACAAATGAAATACCTGTTTCTAAATGTGAGGTGAAATTAAAGTCAGTTACTGAAAAATATGGTGATTATACTGACCAGAACTTAAAAAGAAAAAAGAGAAAACTGAAATTAAAAAAAATAGATATGCAGAGAGATTTTTTTTCAATCAACAAATTAATAATAAGGCTTATACTTCACAAATTTTGTTTTGCTTTTTAATATGTTTGTTTTAATACCTAGAGCTAAATATAACATCACAGAATATTGTAATTTGGTAAAACTGTAGCTGATGTGTAGATAACTAAACAAGTTAATCTATATTTATTTATATCTATGAATTAGAATTAGGTTAATTTAATTCACAGAGTCGGAAGCAACTTAGCCTGTGACACTTTTGGGTCTTTTCAGGTGGCACCTGTGATAAAGAATCTGCTTGCCAATGCAAGAGATGTAACAGATATGGGTTTGATCCCTGTGTTAGGAAGATCCCCAGAGAAGGGCATGACAACCCGCTCCAGTATTCTTGCCTGGAGAATCCCATGGACAGAGGAGCCTGGTGGGCTACAGTCCATGGTGTCACACAGAGTCAGACATGTCTGAAGCGAGTTAACATGTGAACTCGAATTACCTGGCTACCCAATGGTGAAGATAATTGAGTAAATACAATGTTGAGATTGTGTTTAGCTTCTATAAAATGTGATTAAGTGTCACGTTAGACATTTAAGAAGTATGGCAGTGAAAGAACTCCCTGGAAGTATGTCTGGTGACAGATTAGAAGGGATCAAGGTTAATGGAGTAGTTGGAAATGTTACTTACACAAGATGCAGGTTGCAAATGAAAGGAATATGTAGGAAAAAGATTATGTTAAGAAATAAATGGGAAGAAAAGCCCTCAGTCAGGCACTGACGTTTCGAATTTTCATAGAATGTAAAAAGCAAAGAAGAGTATTTAATAATGTACCTGTAGAATTAAGTGATTTTTCCCTCTGGGTACATTCAGATGTCACTAGTGTTTTCCAAACTAAGGATGTGAAATGGAGTATTTGGGAATTAATATAATTTGTTTTAAAAGTCATGTTTCAAAATAAGTTGCATTTAAACAATTTAATATGCTATACCATGGATAAATTTGAGTTCGTCTGTACTTATTCACATAATCACTGACTCATCCTTGTCATATACCTTCCTATCTCTTCATGTGTTCTAAGGTAGCAATGGTGTTTTCAATGGGCTACTTGAAATCTAACATAATTGGTGAAAGTGCTAATAATAGCTTGCCTGAGTAGCTATTAAGCTTATAAATATATTTGAAGTAAGATAGTTATAAAACTGTTATATATTATTCACAGTAGAACTATTAGCTATAGTGTTGAAAAATTGAGAATATAAGTAAAAATTAAAAGCAAAATTCCAATTGCAATAGGTACTGCTGTGGATATTTTAAAGCTGCTTTTCTCTGTTAACTTCACAACACATGGAATAATGTTTGAATAAATAAAGCTTGAATAAACTTTGGAACTGTTATTAATGAATTTTTCATACAAATGACATCAGTGAACCTTGAGGAATATCTAACTCTATTATAATTAAAGTTTAGTAAGAGTCAGAAAAGAGACTACCAAAGAAAATAATTGTGCATAGCAGATTAACTCAGAATTGATGTGAATAAATAAAATGAGTATAAAAAGGCTGCTATAAACATTTGTACACTTGTTATAAAAAAACAAAATACGATTTTCAGTTCATTTCAGTTGTTCAGTCTTGTCCAACTCTTTGTGAACCCATGACTGCAGGACTCCAGGATTCCCTGTCCTTCAACTCCCCAACCATGTCTAAATTCAGGTCCGTTGATTTGGTGATGCCATCCAACCATCTCATCCTCTGTTGTCCCCTTCTTCTGCCTTCAGTCTTTACAAGCATCTGAGTCTTCTCCAGTGAGTCAGTTCTTTGCATCAGGTGACCAAAGGATTGGAGTTTCAGCTTCAGCATGAGTCCTTCCAATGAATATTCAGTACTGATTTCCTTTAGGACTGACAGTTTGATCTCCTTTCTGTCCTAGGGACTCTCGAGAGTCGTCTCCAACACCACAGTTCAAAAGCGTCAACTTTTTGGTGCTCAGCTTTCTATAGAGTCTAACTTTTACATCCATAAACGACTACTGGGAAAACCATAGCTTTGACTATACAGACTTTTGTTAGTAAAGTAATATCTCTGCTTTTTAATATGTTGTCTAGATTGGTCATAGCTTTTCTTCAAAGGAGCAAGTGTATTTTAATTTCATGGCTGCAGTCACCATCTGCAGCAACACTGGAGCCAAAAAAAAGTAAATTCTGATTGTTCCCATTGTTTCACCATCTATTTGTCATGAAATGATGGGACCAGATGCCATGATCTTAGTTTTCTGAATGTTGAGTTTTTAAGCCAACTTTTTCACTCTCCTCTTTCACTGTCATCAAGGGACTCTCTAGTTCTTTGTTTCTTTCTGCCATAAGTGTGGTGTCATCTGCATATCTGAGGTTATTAATATTTCTCCTGGCAATCTTGATTCCAGCTTGTGCTTCATCTGCTCCAGAGTTTCCCATGATGTGCTCTGCATATAAGTTAAATAAAGACAGTGACAATATACAGCCTTGATGTACTCCTTTCCCAATTTGGAACCAATCTATTGTTCAATGTACAGTTCTAACTGTTTTTTCTTGACCTGCATACAGATTTCTCAAGAGGCAGGTCAGGATGTCTGGTATTCCCACCTCTTGAAGAACTTTCCAGAGTTTGTTGTAATCCACTCAGTCAAAGGATGTGGTGTAGTCAATAAAGCAGAAGTAGATGTTTTTCTGGAATTCTCTTGCATTTTTGATGATCCAATAGATGTAGGAAAATTGATCTCTGGTACCTCTGCCTTTTCTAAATCCAACTTGAATATCTGGAATTTCATGGTTCACATACTATTGAAGCCTGGCTTGGAGAATTTTGCACACTACTTTGCTAGCATGTGAGATGAGTGCAACTGTGCAGTAGTTTAAGCACTCTTTGGCATTGCCTTTCTTTGGGATTGGAATGAAAACTAAGCTTTTCTAGTCCTGTGGCCATTGATGATTTTTCAAAAAATGCTGGCATACTGAGTGGAGCGCTTTCACAGCATCATCTTTTAGGATTTGAAATAGCTCAACTGGAATTCCATAACCTCCATTTGCTTTGTTTTTAGTGATGCTTCCTATGGCCCACTTGACTTTGCATTCCAGGATGTCTGGCTCTAGGTGGGTGATCACAGCATCGTGATTATTTGGGTCATTAAGATCTTTTTTTCATAGTTCTTCTGTGTATTCTTTCCACCTCTTATTAACATCTCTTGCTTCTGTTAGATCCATACCATTTCTGTCCTTTATTGTGCTCATCTTTGCATGAAATGTTCCCTTGGTATCTCTAATTTCTTGACGAGATCTCTAGTCTTTCCTATTCTATTGTTTTCCTCTATTTCTTTGCATTGATCACTGAGGAAGTCTTTCTTATGCTATTCTTTGGAACTTTGCATTCAAATGGGTATGTCTTTCCTTGTCTCCTTTGCCTTAAGCTTCTCTTCTTTTCTCAGCTATTTGTATGGCCTTCTCAGACAACTATTTTGCTTTTTTGCATTTCCTTTCTTGGGAACGGTCTTGACCACTGCCTCCTCTACAATGTCACTAAGCTCTGTCCATATTTCTTCAGGCACTCTATCAGATCTAATCTCTTGAATATATTTGTTACTTCCTCTGTATAATAGGGATTTGATTTAGGTCATACCTGAATGGTCTACTGGTTTTCCCTACTTTCTTCAATTTAAGTCTGAATATGGCAATAAGTTGGAGAAGGCAATGCACCCCACTCCAGTACTCTTGCCTGGAAAATCCCATGGACAGAGGAGCCTGGTAGCTGCAGTCCATGGGGTCCCTAAAAGTCGGACACAAATGAGCGACTTTACTTTCACTTTTCACTTTCACGCATTGGAGAAGGAAATGGCAACCCACTCCAGTGTTCTTGCCTGGAGAATCCCAGGGACGGGGGAGCCTGGTGGGCTGTCATCTATGGGGTCGCACAGAGTCAGACACAACTGAAGCGACTTAGCAGCAGCAGCACAGCAGCAGCATGGCAATAAGTTCATGATCTGAGCCACAGTCAGCTCCCTGTCTCATTTTTGCTGACTGAATATAACTTCTCTATTTTCAGCTGCAAAGAATATAATCAAGCTGATTTAGTTATTGACCATCTGGTGATGTCCATGTGTAGAGTCTTCTCTTTTGTTATTGGAATAGGTTCTTTTATGACTAATGTGTCTTCTTGGCAAAACTCTGTTAGCCTTTTATCTGCTTTATTTTGTACTCCAAGGCCAAAATTGCCTGTTACTCCAGGTGTGTCTTGACTTTCTATTTTTGCATTCCAGTCCCCTATAATCAAAAGGGCATCTTTTTCGCTTGTTTGTTCTAGAAGATCTTATAGGTCTTCATAGAACTATTTAACTTCAGCTTCCTCAGCATTGCTAATTGGGGCATAGACGTGGATTACTGTGATATTGAATGGTTTGCCTTGGAAATGAACAGAGATCATTTTGTTGTTTTTCAGATTGCATCCCAGCACTGAATTTCAGAGTCTTTTGTTGACTATGAAGGCTGCTCCATTTCTGCTAAGGGATTCTTGCCCACAGTAGTAGATATAATGGTCATCTGAGTTAAATTCGCCCATTCTAGTCCATTTTAGTTCACTGATTCCTAGAATGTTGATGTTCACTCTTGCCACTTCCAATTTACCTTGTTTCATGGACCTAACTTTCCAGGGTCCTATGCAATACTGTTCTTTACAGCATCAGACTTTACTTCCATCACCAACATACATCAACAACTGGGTGTTGCTTTTGCTTTAGCTCCATCTCTTCATTCTTTCTGGAGTTATTTCTCCCTCTTCTCCAGTGGCATATTGGGCAGGTAGTGGCATATTGGGCAGGTAGTGACCTGATGAGTTCATCTTTCAATGTCCTATCATTTTGCCTTTTTATACTGTTCATGGCATTCTCAAGTTAAAAATACTGAAGTGGCTTGCCATTCCCTTCTCCAGTGGACCACATTTTGTCAGACCTCTCCACCATGACCCGTCCATCTTGGGTGGCCTTACACAGCATGGCTCATACTTTCATTGAGTTAGATAGGGTGTGGTCCATGTTATCAGACTGTTTAGTTTTCTGTGATTGTGGTTTTCATTCTATCTCCCCTCTGATGGATAAGGATAAGAGACTTGTGGAAGCTTCCTGATGGGAGAGACTGACTGAAGGGGAAACTGGGTCTTTTTTTGATGGGCACCACCATGCTCAGTAAATCTTTAAACCAATTTTCTATTGTTGGGCCAGGCTGTGTTCTCTCCCTGTTGTTTGACCTGAGACCAAACCATGGTGGAGGTAATGAAGAAAATGGAGACCTCCTTCAAATGTTTCCATGCACACACTGCTGCACTCGGTGCCTTCAACCCTGCAGCAGGTCACCACTGACCTATGCCTCTGCTGGAAACTCCTGGACATCACAGGCAAATCTGGGTCAGTCTTTTGTGGGGTCACTGCTCCTTTCTCCTGGGTCCTGGTGTGCACAGGGTTTTGTCTGTGCCCTCCAAGAATTTGTTTCCCCAGTCCTGTGTAAGTTCTGGTAGCTCTATGATGGGGTAAATGGTGACCTCCTCCAAGAGGGCTAATGCCACAACCAGGTCTGTGGCACCCAGGGCCCCTGCCCCTGCAGCAGGTCACTGCTGACCCATACCACTGCAGGAGACACTCAAACACTCAAAGGCAGGTCTGGCTCAGTCTCTGATGAGCATGAGGTTTTGTTTGAGCCCTCTAAGCATTTCCAGTGGGTATGGGGAGAAAAGGAAAGATATGAGCATCTGAATGCAGAATTCCAAAAAATAGCAAGAAGAGATAAGAAAGCCTTCCTCAGCGATCAATGCAAAGAAATAGAGGAAAACAACAGAATGGGAAAGACTAGCAATCTCTTCAAGAAAATTAGAGATATCAAGGGAACATTTCATGCAAAGATGGACTCGATAAAGAGCAGAAATGGTATGGACCTAACAGAAGCAGAAGATATTAAGAAGAGGTGGCAAGAATACACAGAAGAACTGTACAAAAAAGATCTTCACGACCCAGATAATCACGATGGTGTGATCATTGACTGAGAGCCAGACATCCTGGAATGTGAAGTCAAGTGGGCATTAGAAAGCATCACTACGAACAAAGCTAGTGGAGGTGATGGAATTCCAGTTGAGCCATTTCAAATCCTGGAAGATGATGCTGTGAATGTGCTGCACTCAATATGCCAGCAAATTTGGAAAACTCAGCAGTGACCACAGGACTGGAAAAGGTCAGTTTTCATTCCAATCCCAAAGAAAGGCAATGATAAAGAATGCTCAAACTACCACACAATTGCACTCATCTCACACGCTAGCAAAGTAGTGTGCAAAATTCTCCAAGCCAGGCTTCAGCAATATGTGAACCGTGAACCTCAGATATTCAAGCTGGTTTTAGAAAAGGCAGAGGAACCAGAGATCAAATTGCCAACATCTGATGCATCATGGAAAAAGCAAGAGAGTTCCAGAGAAACATCTATTTCTGCTTTATTGACAATGCCAAAGCCTTTGACTGTGTGGATCACAATAAACTGTGGAAAATTCTGAAAGAGATGGGAATACCAGAGCACCTGACCTGCCTCTAGAGAAATTTGTATGCAGGTCAGGAAGCAATAGTTAGAACTGGACATGGAACAACAGACTGGTTCCAAATAGGAAAAGGAGTACATCAAGGCTGTATATTGTCACCCTGCTTATTTAGATTATATACAGAGCACATCATGAGAAACGCTGGGCTGGAAGAAGCACAAGCTGGAATCAAGATTGCCAGGAGAAATATCAATAACCTCAGATATGCAGATTACACCACCCTTATGGCAGAAAGTGAAGAGGAATTAAAAAGCCTCTTGATGAAGATGAAAGAGGAGAGTGAAAAAGTTGGCTTAAAACTCAACATTCAGAAAATGAAGATCATTGCATCTGGTCCCATCACTTTATGAAAATAGATGGGGAAACAGTGGAAACAGTGTCAGACTTTATTTTGGGGGGCTCCAAAATCACTGCAGATGGTGATTTCAGCCATGAAATTAAAAGACGCTTACACCTTGGAAGAAAAGTTATGACCAACCTAGATAGCATATTGAAAAGCAGAGATATTACTTTGCCAACAAAGGTCCATCTAGTCAAGGCTATGGTTTTTCCTGTGGTCATGTGTGGATGTGAGAGTTGGACTGTGAAGAAAGCTGAGCGCCGAAGAATTAATGCTTCTAAATTGTGGTGTTGGAGAAGACTCTTGAGAGTCCCTTGGACTGCAAGGAGAGCCAACCAGTCCATTCTAAAGGAGATCAGCCCTGGGATTTCTTTGGAAGGACTGATGATAAAGCTGAAACTCCAGTACTTTGGCCACCTCATGCGAAGAGCTGACTCATTGTAAAAGACTCTGATGCTGGGAGGGATTGGGGGCAGGAGGAGAAGGGGACAACAGAGGATGAGATGGCTGGATGTCATCACTGACTGGATGGATGTGAGTCTGAGTGAATTCTGGGAGTTGGTGATGGACAGGGAGGCCTGGCATGCTGCGATTCATGGGGTTGCAAAGACTCGGACATGAGTGAGAAACTGAACTGAACTGCACTGATAGGGTGATTCTAAACGTGATTTTGTCTCCTCCTACCATCTTGCTGTGGATTCTCCTTTGCCCTTTTATTTGGGGTATCTTTTTTTGGTGGGATCCAACATTCTCCTGTTGATGGTTGTTCAACAGTAAGCTATAATTTTGGAGTTCTTGCAGGAGAAGATGAGCACATGTCCTTCTACTCGGCCATCTTTTAGTCAAGATTTTCAGAATCCTAACATTGCTAATGGAGAAGGCAATGGCACCCCACTTCAGTACTCTTGTCTGGAAAATTCCATGAATGGAGGAGCCTGGTAGGCTGCAGTCCATGGTGTCACTAAGAGTCAGACACGACTGAGCGACTTCACTTTCACTTTTCACTTTCTTGCATTGGAGAAGGAATTGGCAACCCACTCCAGTGTTCTTGACTGGAGAATCCCAGGGATGGGGGAGCCTGATGGGCTGCTGTCTATGGGGTTTCACAGAGTCAAACACGACTGAAGTGACTTAGCAGCAACATTACTAAGGTTAGAAAAAAGTATTCCAATAAAAGAACAAAATGAAAATGACTTTTAAATAATAGAAAGTGTAGACAAAAATATTTTCCTGATTTTATAAAATACTATATATTATAGAAAATTTCCTAAATTTTTTTTACATATTTAATTTATTGTCTTAATATGTGCTTTATCTTCTTGGTGTGGAAATTTTTTATGCTTTTATTGTGAAAAACATAAGTAATGGCTGTTTTTATCTATTTTATATATTTCTGTATTAGCATAGTCACTTTTTCTTATTCTTCATCATTTTATATTACCATATAGGAAAAATTACAATGGAAACATCAGTAGATACTAAATTATTAAACAGTATTTGAATGATATTTTGAATAGTGCAGATTATGAATATGACTTGATCAAACAACGAATACAAAGGTTTAAATCTTATTGAAGTCTCCTACCAAATCACCTAGGATATTTAAACAAAACCTTCAAATGGTTGTGGGATTTTATGAGGAAGTCCCTAATGGTTCAGATGGTAAAGAATCCACCAGCAATGCAGAAGACCTGGGTTAGATCCCTGGATTGGGAAGATCCCCAGGTTGGGAAGATCCCCGTTGAGGAAGGAATGGCAATCCACTCAAGTATTCTTGCCTAGAATCCCCATGGAGAGAGGAGCCTGGTGGGCTACAGCCCATGGGGTCCCAAAGAGTTGGACATGACTTACCAACAAGCATCTTAAGAAAGTCAGTGCCTACATTTTAAAAGATGATTTACTCCTATAGCAATTGCAGTTTAAAGGATTTATTACTTATTTGTTTAAAGAAAATTAAATTTCCTACACTTTTTAAGTGATAAAGAAATCAATAAAAAAATAATGCTTAAACATGCAAACTCCAACTGCTTAGTTAGTACTATAGAAAACAACAAAAGAAAAAGATACTAACAAGCTCTGTGAATTTTCAACATGAAAATGAGATCATATTTAAAAAGCTAGTCTAATAAATAATTTTACTTTAAAAAATAAATAAACTTCTATTTTTTCTCCATATACTATTAATCACTAAACTGCATTCTAAATTTAAGAAATGTTATCTGAAAAAAAAAACATAGAATTTGGTATGTTACATACTTAAACATTTATAAGAATGCCACTAGTGTATATATCTGTTTTTTCACTCCAGCATTTGTATTCACTATGTATATTTTATTGTTTTCAGTGTTGTTTTGTGAGTTCCTCTGTTTCTATAAACCATGTCTCTAAAGTATTTCAGGAATATGTATCTATTCTTTAATCATTTCTCCAAAGTATTTTCAGTCATGATTACTTACTCTACTTCATAAAAAATTCTGTACTGTACTGATACTTTTATTTTGTATTTATCCTTCTTTCTTAAAGTTAGCTTCTGAGTATCCTTTATTTCTTCCTAATCCTTGAAACCATGTATCTCTTTGGTGTGTAGCTTTTTAAAAACAAGATTATGCTTACTATAATTTACTTGAGAATATGGATAATTATTTATCTGAGATCACCCCATATTTCCTCAAGTAATTCTTTTTTCCTATATGTTCTAACTGTCTTCTGTGTTCATTTTCTCCTTTTCCCCATGCATCTATATCTACGTGGGCTTTCCTGGTGGCTCAGGCGATAAAGTGTCTGCCTGTAATGCAGAGACGTGGGTTCAATTCGGGAAAATATCCTGGTGAAGGAAATGGCTGCTCACTCCAGTATTCTTGCCTGGGAAATTCCTTGGACTGAGGAGCCTGGTAGAATACAGTCCACGGGGTAGCAACGAGTCAGACATGACCAAGTGACTTCACCTTCTTTCTTTCCGACATCTGTGTGTGTGTGTGTGTGTGTGTGTGTGTGTGTGTGACTGAGTACACACACACACACACACACTCATGTCCAACTCTTTGCCACCACATGGACCGTAGCCCACCAGGATCCTTTGTCCTTGGAATTCTCTAAGCAAGAATACTTGAACAGGTTGCCATTTCCTACTCCGGGGGATCTTCTCAACCCAGAGATAGAAACTGTGTCTCTTTTCTGCATTGGTGGGCAGATTCTTTACCACTGAGCCCCCTGGAAGTCCCTATGCATAGTTTTCATGAATTGCTCTGTTGACTAGTATTTCACTTTAGGTGGAACAAATAAGATATAAGTTTTTACAAGTAAGCTGGAGCCATTAGCATTTCTAAGCTGTGGCTGTTGTCTCTCCATGTACCTTTGTGTGTGTGCATATATATGAACACATATAGTTGTCACCTCAGTTTTTCAAACAACCTATATTCTTCCTTTCATTACTACTGATCTTCCAGTTAGGATATTATAGTCACTATATTCTTTTCCCTCTGCCCCACCTTCACCAAGCAGTATCTCAGAACAGAGGCTATAGTAAAGGATTAAGGCCATCTACTTGCAATCTGGAGAAGTATTTGCAGCTCTTTAATCATCTCTCTCCCACTTGGTGAAGGTGTCACAGTTTTGGAAAATATGTTTTATAATTTTGACTGTTTCTATTTTTCTTTAATATGAAGTTTTTCTTGTATTTTCATTGTTTTTTCTAAAATAATAAAAGTAGATTTAAAAAGCTTATATGATTTCTAGGGCTCCAAAATCACTGTAGATGGTAATTGAAGCCACGAACTTAAAAGACACTTGCCCCTTAGGAGAAAAGCTGTGACAAACCTAGACAGCATATTAAAAAGCAAAGACATTGCTTTACCAGTAAAGGTTCACATAGTCAAAGCCATGGTTTTCTCAGGTGTCATGTCCAACTGTGAGAGCTGGACCATACAGAAGGCTGAGCACCAAAGAATTGATGCTTTTGAACTGTAGAGTTGGAGAAGACTCTTGAGAGTCCCTTGGACAGAAAGGAGATCCAACTGGTCAATCCCAAAGAAAATCAAACCTGAATATTCATTGGAAGGACTGATGCTGAAGCTGAAACTCCCATGCTTTGGCCACCTGATGCAAAGAACCAACTCATTGGAAAAAAAAACCCTGAAGTTAGGAAAGATTGAAGGCAAAAGGAGAAGAGGGTAGCAGAGGATGAAATGGTTAGATGGCATCACCAACTCAATGGACATGATTTTAAGCAAACTTCGGGAGATAGTGAAGGACAGGGATGCCTGGCATGCTGCAGGCCGTGAGATCACAGAGTTAGACATGACTTAGCCACTGAACAGCAACCTTGTTCTTTGCCTCAGCAATGAGAATTGAGTTCTTTCCAGAAACTCTGGTATTTCGCTCAGTTCACAACTCACTTTTTGAAAATAAAGTTCAAGGCAGACTGCAGCATCAAGATATCTTAGCAGTGGAAGGAGAAATTATTTCAGTGTTAGTAGTCCCGTCACAAAAGTAAGCAGTGTTTGTAAAACTGGTTTCTTGAAATCTAGGTTTTCAATAATGACTTTTAAGTTTGAACAAAATATTAATATGTGCACACTCTGAGTTATTTGATTATCTGATAACCAAATATTGGATCTGTGCCTTCATCCAATATTTTTATTTGTATTCATTATTCATAGCTAATTTTCAATGGCATAATGAATAAAGTAGTGATCTTAATGTAACTGAAGCTTTCTTGCCAACCAGAAGCTAAATGATACCTCTGCCAAGCCATCTAATAATTCACAACTGACAAATATTGGTGTAACCAGTTTTCACTATTCATCTGAGTGGATTTTAGAAGTTATTAGTGATTAGACTATTGATTTCAACTTTTATTAGTAAAAATGATTAATGTCACTTGCATATTTTCTTGTTAAAGTGAAAACAATGACAAACATTAAAACAGTGTATATGCCCATGTATGTTGCATGTGTGTCGAACTGCCAGTATCCCTCTATGGCAATGCTCAAACTTCCCTTCAGCCTGATCTGAAAGTCTTCAGATATTTTGACCTTTTCATTTTTCTATCCCACCTATTTTTTTTTTCCATTCCTACTTAAGCTTTTCTTTAGTTAAGAATGGTGTACTTAACTATTTATATGATTTGTTTTTCTTTTTCCTTCCTCTTATCAATGTTTTCTATTTGCCTAAAATAAACCTTCCTCACCAAAACAAATAAAAATGAAAACTGCAAAAATTATGTCTAAACCCAACAGAGACACACTTTATGAATATATTTCTTCTTTCTTTGCTACCATTCAACCTCTGTGAAAGATTTTGATTGGCATCTGACTTGAATCACAAACACAAATATATAAGAGGATAGAGTGGGATAAATTGAAAGTGTAGTATTGACATACATACATTACCATGTGTAAAATAGCTAGCAGGAAGCTGCTGTATATCACAGGGAGCTCAGCCTGGTGCTCTGTGATGATGTAGAGGAGTGAGATAGGGGGATGGGAGAGAGGCTCAAGAGAGAGGGTATATATGTGTACAGGCTCAGGTGGTAAAGAATCTACCTGCAAGGCAGGTTCAATCTGTGGGTCATGAAGATCCCCTGGAGAAGGGAATGGCAGCTCACTCTAGTATTCTTGGGTGCAGAATTCCACGGACAGGGGAGCCTGGCAGCTACAGTCAATGGATGGAAAAGAGTCAGACATGAGTGGGCAACCAACACTTTCACACTTTTCACTACATAGTCAATTCATTTTGTTTTACAGCAGAAACTAACACAACAGTATAAAGCAATTATACTCCAATTCAAAAAAAAAAAGGATTGGAGAAAATAAATGAATATCATAAGTAAAAGGGAACAGGGGCCTTCATTGTATGCAAAAAATTAATAAATTAAATGAAAAGGAAAATAAAAATGCAGCATGGTCTCTTAGCTTATAAAGTATTTATCCTAAAGTTCACTCACTTTAATTGATCTCACTCAAATAAGAGACAACTGACTTATAACTGTATGCATAGTTAAGCTTATTGATTTAACAAGACTGGTTGTCTGGTTTCTTGCTCTTGACAGCAGATTAAAAGAAGCTTCTCTGATAGCTTAAAGCATAGAGCTATAATGAAGAAGTAAGAGATAAGAGAGGCAGAACACCAATTAGAAATAAATCTGTGTACTGCTCTTAAATAGCTTACAAACTCCTGAGGAAATCATTCTATAGACTCTGATACCAAAATTAATAATAATTAAGATATAAGTATGACGTATTTATAACAATATTTTAATGTCTTATTTAGAAGTATGTAAAAGACATAATAAATACAAAATTAGAAAACTGTACACTATTTGCTGCTAAGTTGCTTCAGTCGTGTCTGACTCTGTGCGACCCCATAGATGGCAGCCCACCAGGCTCCCCTGTCCCTGAGATTCTCCAGGCAAGAACACTGGAGTGGCTTGCCATTTCCTTCTCCAATGCATGAAAGTGAAAATTGAAAGTGAAGTTGCTCAGTTGTGTCCGACTCTTAGCGACCCCATGGACTGCAGCCTACCAGGCTCCTCCATCCATGGAATTTTCCAGGCAAGAGTACTGGAGTGGGGTGCCATTGCCTTCTTTGTATACTATTTAGATAGATCATAATATAACCTAGAACAGTAATTTCTTCTTTATCATTTATAACACCTTATATTTTCTTGAATGCTTCAGAAATCAGATTATTCCCTTTTTGGGAAAGTCCAAATTGATAAAAAAAAAAAAAAAATCATTCTCCATACTCATTTGAGCCTTGCTTGTTTCTACAAAATAATTGATCCTGCATCTTTTTTTTTTTTTAATAAAACAACTCTGAATATATTTAATTTCTAAATGACAGCATTTTTAACTTTTAAAATAGTTATATCCAACTTAAGAAGTTTATTTCTTTGGTAGAGTTCATTAGTTGCTGTAACAATTATTCTATTTGCCTTCAATTGTTCCTATCACATATTTCCCAGATTTATTTATCAATCTAGTTATTTTCTTCTGTATAAATTCTAGTGTTTAGGATCCTTTTCCAAAACATAACAAGATAATCTCAACATTACAGACCTCATCAGAAATAGGAGTAACAGCCATTCATCTGATGAAGAGAGTTGTATAATGTAAACCTTATCTAGACTGACTTGTTTCTAGTCACTTAATTTTATCAAGTGACATTTTTTTTTTACTTCTTAACACAATTATGTTTTATATATTTTGATTTAGAAGATCAACTTTTTTGACAGAATCTATATTTTATTAATTTTTTAAGTACTTGGCATATAGTAGGAAGTTGAAAATATTGTTTGGAGAATGTGTGAAGAAATGAAGCATCTAAAAATATGTAAGTTCATTTTAGTCATCTCATTCCATTATTAATTTTTTATCTTGTCCATGAAATTTTTAATGTAGTTTTCAAATGTTTAAAGTTTGTCATGTTCTCTCTGATCCTGAATTTGTGAAATTTATTTTTAATCAGAATTAAAGTCTACATTTGTTCTTAATTAAATTTTGTGAGATATCAAAATTATTTAAATTCCATAGAACCTTGATTTGTCATCAGTTTTATTAAAAGGACTTGCCAGCTAATATACAGTAGTATACAGATTTTTTTCCATTACTGTATTGATTACTGTTAAGTAAAAGTTGAATATATTAGTTCATCAGGTACATAAATATCATCCTAAGTAGGTTGAAGATCCTTAAACACTGATATCAAGTTCTCCACTATATATATTTTAATCATTCCATAAACATAGTTTACATAAGCTGAACTAAATTCAATTGTATGATTTGCAGGTGTGTGCTGCTAAGTCACTTCAGCTGTGTCTGACTTTGTTACCCACTGATCTATAATCTGCCAGGCTCCTCTGCCCATGGGTTACTCCAGGCAAGAATACTAGAGTGGGTTGCCATGCCCTCCTCCAGGGAATCTTCTTGACGCAGGGATCGAGCCCACGTCTCTTATATCCCCTGCATTGGCAAGCATCTTTACTACTAGAGACAACTGGGAAGCCCATGATTTGCACATTATGTATTTATTTTAGCAGAAGATTAATCACTTAACATATACCATATATTTAGGAATATATAACTGACATTCAAATAAGATGGATTATTTCATATAAAAGAGGAATAAAAAAGATAATAATTTATCCACTAATAGTTATAATTTTGGGGGGTGAAGATTACTTACTGAATTAACCTATGAAATTTCTATTCAGATTTACTTCTCAGAGCCTGAAAAAGCCTGGAAATTGTGAATAATTATTGGTGCATATTTTCTGTTAAACTTGTATAGATTTAATAGACATTTTGTTCTAATACATGGGTGAATGAATATATTACTATTTACTGGTAAGTAAAATTCTATAATTTACTTTAGTAAACATTACTTTCTATGTGAAAAATTTCTCTATACTTAACTTATTCTTGCTATAATGCCTTTCTTCTTAATCAAATCTGCACACTTACCTCTGATGGAATGTTATTAATGCAATGCTTTGAGACTATTAACCAACATTTTAATACCTAACACTTAATGAAACTTTACTTTGAAAGACTACTGTAAATGTTGGTTCAGGCTTCAGACATAGAGAAAACAGACTTCAAATTGTCTTTTAAATACTCCACAGAAAAGGATTCCCTGAGATCAGAGGACATTAAAGGTTTCCTGGGACACTAAACAGACTCCAAATTGCCGTGCCCATGTTGTCTATTATCCCGCAGTCTCTCCATAACTGGGGGAGGAGCCAAGAACCAAGGAAGAAGGAAGTGAACACCTGGACCAGCAAAGAGAGAACTGGAAACGGCAGAGCTGCTGATAACTGAATCGGAAACCCTTGAACCAGTCTGTATCTATTTTTAGGCTAATCTTCATATTCTGTAGAAGTCCTTTCTGTGCCTAACCTATAAATAAAGTAAAATTTCCATCTCCATACTCCATCTGGTTTCTTCCATCCACTATTAGAGAATAACACTCATAACAGTTTTTATTGTCTAGCCATCCACAATCTCCCTTCAGTTTTTTTTTTTTTAATGTTGTAATTTTACAGAGTATCATTATTCAGACTAAGAAATGGCCACCCATCCAGGAAGTCATGAATTACCTGCCATTTGTCAGAGTTCTAAGATCCTAGATACCTATAGCTGTATTCATAATCTGACTTTTCAAAAATCATCCATTAGGGAACAAAAGTACATTCAATTACACACACAAAAAGTATAAAAATCAATTTAACAAGATGACAAAGATACAATCAAATTATAAATTTTATAAAATGTGTAAATTTTCTATGAGATTTCATATTGAAGTATAGAATGCCTGTAAAGGAATATATACTTGAGCCAGATATTAGAATTCAGACATAATTTCAATTGGAAGTGATTTGGAGTAAGGAAGGAACACTAATTATAATTCAGTTTTACCGGAGCCTAAGTTACATATAATGGGCAATTATAAGACAAAACTAGAAAAGTTGGATTGTGATCACATAATAGCATTTTTTAAATTCTTGGTGGAGGAGTTCATAGTTAATTCCACAGGAAATTACCAAATATAAGGAGTGAGATTCTCTCGGAAAAATCCCCATAATACCAGGATTTGTTGTCCCACCCACAAAACAACTTAAGGATCCCATATCAGATCTAGGGTGTCAGGATATTTTCATTATGATTAAAAATTATAATATGGAAGTTGGTAATCTGAGAGTAAATATGAAGTTTTGTATGTTGTTTAAAAGATAGAGGAAATCAAAAATAAATAAATGTTGATAAAGCATGTAGAGTGGTAGCAGGAAAGGAATTTGACCAAAACATTCCAAAAGTACTATGGAAATTAAGATTCAAAACAGAACCAGAGGTTAGTAATATGTAGAACTAATAAATAACAATATGAAAGCTCTCAAGGGGACTGAATTAAGAAAAGTGGGGAGGGAGGTTCTGAGGAAGATGGGGATAATTGATTTCCTCTCTGGTGGCCCCTTTCCCCCTGACATCTATGTCAGGAACTCAGGTGAGCTGGGGGATAGAAAGTGAGCAGAAACGCCAGGTGTCAGAGTTGTCAATTAAAGTAACAAGATAAAAATGAAAAAGTTAAGCCTTTAATCACTTACTGCCATGATATAAGCAAGAAACTGAAGCAGAGGTAAATGCCAGGATGCCTGTTCCCTTTTCCCCATAGGAAAGGCATATCAGCTGGGGACAGGGTAGGCCAGTGGTGAACAGAGGATCCTCTCACTGTTGAGGGAATCCAGGACAAAAGGCTCTGGCAGTTTTCTGGATCCTAAAATGAAGTCTTCATTGGAAGGATTGATGTTAAAGCTGAAACTCCAGTACTTCAGCTACCTGATGCAAGAGCCAACTCCTTGGTAAAGACATTGATGCTGGGAAAGATTGAGGGCAGGAGAAGAAGGGTGTGACAGAGGATGAGATGGCTGGATGACATCATCAACTCAGTGGACATGAGTTTAAGCAAAACTAGGGGAAATGGTGAAGGACAGGGAAGCCTGGCATCCTGCAGTCTACAGGGTCGCAAAGAGTTGGATGTGACTGAGCAACTGAACAACAGCAACAAAGGTGGAAGGAGGGAGATGCGGGAGAGCCAGAAGTGGGAAATTACTGGCTTCCAAGTCTGAGGATGAAAGTGTCTTTATCCCCCTGCCAGGCCAGCATGCTCATTGTAAGGAGGTTTCAGCAGAGGAGTCTGGAGAGGACTTCTGCTACTCCTCCAAGAAACTAAAGCCTTGGTTGTGCACTGAGTCAGCTGTGGGAGAACAGCTTTCCTCAGGAGGTCTGCCAGTTAAATTCTCTGTAATCATCTATGATGTCTGAAAAATCACACCTATAGGTTAAAAATCAATCATACTGATTAAAAACTCCTCATTGTGCCATTCAATGAGGGAGAAAAAATACTTTGATCAAGTTATTCAAAATTAGGGCAACTCCACAGACTCTTTCAAGAACCTACTGTCTGCTGTTCTAATGGACCAGCCCAGCTACCCAATGATTTAGTTTCCTTCTTTAAACAACCACATAAACACACACACACAACTCCACACTCTTTCCTCCTGCCCTTTTTTTCCTCCCAGTTCTCAAACTACAGGGATTTTAATAGAAATGAGATGTCAATAAAACCACTTTTGAGAGAGACTTAAGCCTATTTTATGGAGAAAGAAATGGCAACCCATTCCAATGTTCTTGCCTGGAGAATCCCAGGGACAGGGGAGCCTGGTGGGCTGCTATCTATGGGGTCACACAGAGTCGGAGATGACTGAAGTGACTTAGCAGCAGTAAGCCTATTTTAAGGTTCTATATCTCCTTGGTTTTCTTCTTGGTAAGAACTTTTTTAAAACAAAGAATTGTGAGGACCCTAGTTGACCAGATTTCCTTTTTAAAACCAATCATCAACATTTTGTGTTCTAACATCATAGAAAAGAGTTTATCTTCTTGAATGAAAGTTTTTAATGTAGTTCTGAATGGATTGAAATAGAGAGACATTTAAAGTGCCTATCAATTAGGAGGCTACATTAGCAGTCAGGGAGAGTTAAAAAAAGAGTTGAAATAAAGTTGCTTTAGTTGAAAGGAGAATGGACAAGGGCTGGAAAAAAAAAATTGTATTAAAGGTCATTCAATAGGATTTGTGATCACAGGATGGTGTGATCACTCACCTAGAGCCAGATATCCTGGAATTTGAAGTCAAGTGGGCCTTAGAGAGCATCACTATGAACAAAGCAAGTGGAGGTGATGAAATTCCAGTTGAGCTATTTCAAATTCTGAAAGATGATGCTGTGAAAGTGCTACATTCAATATGCCAGCAAATTTGGAAACCTCAGCAGTGGCCACAGCACTGGAAAAGGTCAGTTTTCATTCCAATCCCAAAGAAAGGCAATGCCAAAGAATGCTCAAACTACCACACAATTGCACTCATCTCACACGCTAGTAAAGTAATGCTCAAAATTCTCCAAGCAAGGCTTCAGAAATATGTGAACCATGAATTTCCAGATGTTCAAGCTGGTTTTAGAAAAGGCAGAGGAACCAGAGACCAAAGTGCCAATATCTGCTGGATCACTGAAAAAGCACGAGTTCCAGAAAAACATCTATTTCTGCTTGATTGACTATGCCAAAGTCTTTGACTGTGTGGATCACAATAAATCGTGGAAAATTTTGAAAGAGATGGGAATACCAGACCACCTGACCTGCCTCTTGAGAAATGTGTATTCAGGTCAGGAAGCAACAGTTAGAACTGGACATGGAATAACAGACTGGTCCCAAATAGGAAAAGGAGTATGTCAAGGCTATATATTGTCACCCTGCTTATTCAACTTATATGCAGAGTACATCATGAGAAACGCTGGGCTGGAAGAAGCACAAGCTGGAATCAAGATTGCCAGGAGAAATATCAATAACCTCAGATATGCAGATGACACCACACTTATGGCAGAAAGTGAAGAGGAACTAAAAAGCCTCTTGATGAAGGTGAAAGAGGAGAGTGAAAAAGTTGGCTGAAAGCTCAACATTCAGAAAATAAAGATCATGGCATCCGGTCCCATCACTTCATGGGAAATAGATGGGGAAACAGTGTCAGACTTTATTTTTTCAGGCTCCAAAATCACTACATAGAGTGACTGCAGCCATGAAATTAAAAGACGCTTACTCCTTGGAAGGAAAGTTATGACCAACGTAGATAGCATATTCAAAAGCAGAGACATTACTTTGCCAACAAAGGTCCGTCTAGTCAAGGTTATGGTTTTTCCTGTGGTCATGTATGGATGTGAGAGTTGGACTGTGAAGAAAGCTGAGCGCTGAAGAATTGATGCTTTTGAACTGTGGTGTTGGAGAAGACTCTTGAGAGTCTCTTGGACTGCAAGGAGGTCCAACCAGTCCATTCTAAAGGAGATCAGCCCTGGGATTACTTTGGAAGGACTGATGTTAAAGCTGAGACTCCAGTACTTTGGCCACCTCACGCAAAGAGTTGACTCATTGGAAAAGACTCTGATGCTGGGAGGGATTGGGGGCAGGAAGGGAAGGGGACGACAGAGGATGAGATGGCTGGATGGCATCTCTTACTGGATGGACGTGAGTCTGAGTGAACTCCAGAAGTTGGTGACGGAAAGGGAGGCCTGACGTGCTGAGATTCATGGGATCGCAAAGGGTTGGACACGACTGAGCGACTGAACTGACCTGAATAGATTTGCCATCCACTGGATATGAAGGAGCAGAGAGAAATGTTGCAAATAGTAACTGAGAGAAATTACCCTGTCAACAAACAGAAAAACAGAAGTTTGCTTGAGGACAGAGACTTTTTCTATTAAAATTCACTTTATTTACAATATTATCTTAGTTTCAAGTGTGCAAAGTAGTGATTTTTGTATATTATACTCAATTTAAAGTTATTATAAAATATTGACTATATTCCCTGTACTACATAATACACCCCTGTATCTCATTTATTTTACAACTAGTAGTTTATATCTCTTTATCCCCTACTCTTATGTACCCTCTCTAATCCCCCCACTGTTAACTCTAAGTTTATTCTCTGTATCTGTGAGGTTGTTTCTGTTATATTCATTTAATATTTTTATATTTTAGATTCTACATATAAATTAAATATATACCATTTGCTTTTCTCTGTCTGACTTACTTCACTAAACATATTAATAAATCTTCCAGTTTCATCCATGTTGCAAATGGCAAATTTTCATACTTTCTTATGGCTTAGTAATACCATGTTCTAAATGTAAACAATGCATTCTTTATCCATTCATCTTTTGATAGCCATTTAGGTTGCTTTCATGACTTGGAAATTGTAAATAAAATTACTACCAACATTAGTGTGCATGCATATTTTCAAATTAGTGTTTTAATTTTCTTTAGACATATACCCAGAAGTGAAATTGATGGACTCTTTTTTTGTTTTGTTTTGTTTTATTGAAGAAACTCTATATTGTTTTCCTTAGTGGTGATGCCAATTTACATCCCCACCAGTGGTGAACTAAGGTTCCTTTTTACCCATATCCTCACCAAGATTTGTTATTTGCTGTCTTTTTGATAATAGCCATTCTGACAGATATGAGGTGATACCTCATTGTGGTTTTTACTTACATTTCTGTGGTTAGCAATGTTCAGCATCTTTTCATGTGTGTTTTGGCCATCTGCATGTCTTCCTTGGGAAAATGTCCATTCATGTCTTCTGCCCAGTTTAATCAGATTGTTTGTGTTTTATATTGAATTTTATGAGGTGTTTATACATTTTTAAATATTAACTCTTATCAATCATGTAGTTTGCAAAATTTTTCTTCCATTTAGTAGGCTGTCTTTTGGTTTTGTCAATGTTTTCTTTTCCTCTGCAAAAGCTTCTAAGTTTAATTGGGCCCTGCTTGCTTATTTTTGCTTCTGGTTCCCTTGCATGATAAGACAGATTTAAAGAAGTATTGTTAAAGTTGATGTTAAAGTGTGTACTGCTTATGTTGTCTTTTAAAAGTTTTATGATTTCCAGTCTTACATTGGGTCATTATTCTATTTTGAGTTGATTTTGTATATGGTTTGAGAAAAGGTTCTAATTTCATTCTTTTACATGTACTTTTCTGTTTACTCAGCACCACTTATTGAAGAGACTGTCTTTTCTTTGTTGCATATTCTTGCCTCCTTTGTAATAGATTAATTGACCAAATGTATCTGCACTTATTACAGGGCTCTCTATTATGCTTCATGGATCACTGTGTTTGTTTTTGTACACGTACCATGATGTTTTGATTACTGTAGCTTTGTACAATAATCTGTCTAAAGTAATGATACATTTAGCTGTGTTCTTTTTTTTTTCTCAATGTTTCTTCAGTTATTCAAGGTCCTTTGGGGTTTAATATAAATTTTAAAAATTATTTGGAGTTCAAAATAACCTCAGATATGTAGATGACACTACCCTTATGCCAGAAGGTGAAGAGGAACTAAAGAACCTCTTGATGAAAGTGAAAAATGAGAGTGAAAAAGTTAAGTTAAAGCTGAACAGTCAAAAACTAAGCTTATGGCATCCAGTCCCATCACTTCATGGCAAATAGATGGGGAAACAATGGAAACAGTGACAGACTTTATTTTCTTGGGGTCCAAAATCACTGCATGGTGACTTGTAGCCATGAAATTAAAAGACACCTCCTCCTTGGAAGAAAAGCTATGACAAACCTAGACAACATATTAAAAAACAGAGACATTATTTTGCCAGCAAAGGTCTATCTAGTCAAACCTAGTAGTCAAATATGGATGTGAGAGTTCGACAAAAAAGATAGCTGAGCACTGAAGAATTGATGCTATGGACTGTGGTGTTGGAGAAGACTCTTAAAGGTCCCTTGGACTGAAAGGAAATCCAACCAGTAAATCCTAAACAAAATCAGTCCTGAATATTCATTACAAGGACTGATGATGAGGCTGAAGCTCCAATACTTTGGCCACCTGATGTGAAGAGCTGACTCATTAGAAAAGACCTTGATGCTGGGAAAGATTAAAGGAAGGAGGAGAAGGGGACAACAGAGGATGAGATGGTTGGATGGCATCACTGACTCAATGTATATGAGTTTAAGTAATCTCTGGAAGTTGGTGATGGACAGGGAAATCTGGTGTGCTGCAGTCCTTGGGGTCTAGGACACAGAAGGAGCCTTAACAAATTTAAGAGGATAGAAGTTATATAAAGCATCTATTTTGGTTACAGCAGTATGACACTAGAAATAAATTATAAGAAATAGGAAAAACACAGATACTTGAATACTAAAAATGAAAGAAAAAAAGCACAGCTAAAAAGCTTGATGCAACTTCTATACTTTTAAATTTGTTAAGTTTTCTTTTATAGCCTAGTTTTTGGTATAACCAGGAGAATGTATTCTTTTGTTCTGATATGTAATGTCCTGTGGGCATCTATTAAGTCCAACTAAACTAATATGCCATGTAAGACCACAGTTTTTGGTTATATAATTCATTTCTATGTCTTTTATTATAGATTAGGTTTTGCTATCCCAGCTTTCTTTTTATTTCTATTTACATGGAATGTCTTTTTCCTTCCTCTCTCTTTTAGTCTGTCTGTGTCTTTGGCTCTGTCTGAGGCGTCTCTTATAGGGAGCATATACAGACGTCTTTTTTTTTTTTTTTTAATCCTATCAACCACTCTATGTCTTTTGATTGGAGTATTTAGTCTGCTGACATTTTATAACTTGTTTTAAAGTTGTTTATGTAGATTTTATATATTCTTTTCTTCTTCTTCTTAGTCTCTCCCTTTGTGGTTTGACTATTCTCTTTACTGTTATGTTTGTGTTCTTTTCTCTCTAAGATTTATGCATCCATTATAGGTTTTTGATTTGTGGCTGCCATGGGTCTCATATATGTTACTCATATTTGCTCAGTCATGTCTGCCTCTTTGCGACCCCATGGACTGTAGCCCACCATTCTCCTCTGTCCATGGGCTATCCTAGTCAAGAATACTAGAGTGGATTGCCATTTCCTTCTCCAGGGGACCTTTCCAGCCCAGAGACCAAACCTGTATCTCTTGCATTGGCATGAGGATTCTTTACCAATGAGCCACCTGGGAAGCCCTATACTTATACCTACTTGTTTTAAATTGAAAGACACATTTTTACCTGTTTTGTACTGGTAGCCACCACCTTGGTGTGAACTAGTGCAGGAGATGGAAGGGAAAACGCCAGAGTCAGGTGTGAGCCAGGGCTTCTCCTATGCTCAATGACAGTTATCTTCTTATCAGGGGTGAGTTAGGGTTGCAAAAGGCTAGACCAGAAGGCTAAGGAGATAGGCTCCTCTCCTGTGTAATGATAGCTTCCTCTTTGGGGAAGTGACAAGGGTCTGACAGCTTATGCACTTTTGTACTGGATTCACTTTTTCCCTCACTGAGTGCTCCTTTCTTAGTTACTGGGTTAGGTGCTAGAGGGCTTGATGTCACACTGCTGAGCTGAGTTCGCACCTATAGACAATATCAGCTTCCATCCTGGACATAGTTTTTCTCATCCTAAAAACTGGGTGCTCATGTACTCTCTGGCAATGGCTGCCTCTGCAATTATCTGAGGCTGGGTCAGATCTGAGCTGGTTCAATTTCCTCTAAATGTGTGCACTCTTTTTAGCAATGGCAACCTCTGCCATAGTGTGGAGCAGCACCAAAACAAGACAGGCTAGAAAAGGCATCCGGTATGGTCTGGGGTGTGCATTAATGTGGTCCCAGCAAACTGACCAGAGTCCCAGATAATTTTTAATCTGAAGTCCACACTGGGATCAGGAGAAAGCAAGGATGTCCACATAGTCCTCAAGAGCAAAGTCCTGGTTTCTTACAGGCCTCTGGTAACCCACACTGGTTTTCAGGCCAACTAAGAAGACTCATCTTCCTGACATCAGACCCCTGGTCTAGGGTACCTCATATGTGACTTGAATCTCTCACTCTTCCCTGAGGTTCCTTGGGCCCATTGTATCCCCTTCCTTTTCTGGGTTCCTCACAAGGGGTGAGGTTCTTGACCATACTCTAGATCACAGCTCCTCCGTTCCTACTGGACTCTGTGTGAATCTTTCTTTACTGCCTAAATCATAGAAGAGACTGGCAGTCTCTAGGTTGTTTCTGGTGAGAGTTGCTCCACATGTAGTTGTGCAATTTGGACGTGTTCATGGAGGAAGTGATCCCAGCATCCTCCTACTCTGTCTCTCCACTCTGATGTTTCTTAATTGTACATGCTAAATTTATGGCGCTGGCAAGGTATCAATATGATATTCAGGATATTATTAGAAATTTCAGCTAATAAGAAAGCAGAACTAAAAATAATAATAAACATTTCAACTAAAGTTTTGAACATAACATGAATTAAAGAAACATGAAAACAAAGGAAAGGAAACTCATGGTTTAAAAGATAAAGAGTACAGAAATCTCCATTTTTCCAAATTTAATATTAGACAATGAAATTCTTATCAAAATTTTAACCAGATTTTTTTATACATAGGCATGATTATTATAAATGTTATATGATAAGACAAAAGACATTGCAAATCTAAAACAATTTTGAAAAAAAGGAGTCAACTTGAAGGAATGAATCTCCTCAGTGTTATTATACAGCTATAATAATGAAGACTGTAGTATTGGAGAAGGAGTAGAACATTGATCAATGGAACAGAATACTTAAAAAAAAATACAGTTAAAACAGCAAAAAGATATCACTACAAACCTATTAGAATGGCTAAAATAAACTTTAAAAATAGTGTTAACAACAAATGTTGGAAAGGATATTGAAAACTGTATCATGTATATATACCCTGATGGTAGGAATATAAAACAAAACAACTGCTTTGGAAAATAGTGTGGCAACTTTATATAAAGCCAAACATATAAGTATAATAGTATCCAGTAATTTCATTCTTTGGCATTTATTCCAAGAAAGTGAAAGTTTATATTCACATAAAAATTAGTATAGACAAATTAAAAGCCTCAATCACAGAAAAATAACCAATTTCTGATCATATGGACCACAGTTTTGTCTAACTCAATGAAACTAAGCCATGCCATGTGAGGCCACCCAAGACAGATGGGTTATGGTGGAGAATTCTGGGAAAACGTGGTCCACTGGAGAAAGGAATGGCAAACTACTTCAGTATTCCTGCCTTGAGAACACTATGGATAGTATGAAAAGGCAAAAAGATAGGACACTGAAGATAACATCCCCAGGTCAGTAGGTGTCCAACATGCTACTGGAGATCAGTGGAGAAATAATGCCAGAAAGAATGAAGAGAAAGAGCCAAAGTAAAAACAACACCCAGTTGTGGATGTGACTGGTGATGGAAGCAAGGTCCAATGCTGTAAAGAGCAATATTGCATAAGAACCTGGAATGTTAGGTCCATGAATCAAGGCAAATTGGAAGTGATCAAACAGGAGATGGCAAGAGTGAACATCAACATTTTAGGAATCAGTGAACTAAAATGGACTGGAATGGGTGAATTTAATTCAGATGACCATGATATCTACTACTGTGGGGAAGAATCCCTTAGAAGAAATGGAGTAGCCATCATAGTCAACAAAGTGTCCGAAATGCAGTACTTGGATGCAATCTCAAAAATGACAGAAAGATCTCTGTTTATTTCCAAGGCAAACCATTCAGTATCATGGTAATCCAAGTCTGTGCCCTGACCAGTAACACCAGCAGAAGATGAAGTTGAATGGTACTATGAAGACCTACAAGATCTCCTAGAACTAACACCCCCAAAATATTTCCTTTTCATCATAGGGGACTGGAATGAAAAAGTAGGAAGTCAATAAACACCTGGAGTAACAGGTAAATTTGGCATTGGAGTACAGAATGAAGCAAGGCAAAGGCTAACAGAGTTTTGCCAGGAGAACACACTGGTCATAGCAAACACCCTCTTCCAACAACACAAGAGGAGACTTTACACATGGACATCACCAGATGGTCAATAATGAAATCAGATTGATTATATTCTTCACAGCCAGATAGAGAAGCTCTATACAGTCAGCAAAAACAAGACCGGGAGCTGACTATGGCTTAGATCATGAACTCCTTAATGCCAAATTCAGAATTAAATTGAAAAAAGTAAGGAAATCAACTAGACCATTCAGGTATGACCTAAATCAAATCCCTTATGATTACACAGTGAAAGTGATAAATAGATTCAAGGTATTAGATCTGAGAGAGAGTCCCTGAAGACCTATGGATGGAGGTTCGTGACAGGAGGCAGGGATCAACAATCCCCAAGGAAAAGAAATGCACAAAGGCAAAATGATTATCGGAGGAGGCCTTACAAATAGCTGTGAAACAAAGAGAAGTGAAAGGCAAGAGAAAAGGAAAGAGTTCCAAACAATAGCAAGGAGAGGTAAGAAAGACTTCCTCTGTGATCAATGCAAAGAAATAGAGGAAAACAATGGAATGGGAAATACTAGAGATCTCTTCAAGAAAATTAGAGATACAAAGGATCATTTCATGCAAAGATGGGCTCACTAAAGGACAGAAATGGTATGGACCTAACAGAAGAAGAAGAGAGTAGAAGAGGTGACAAGAATACAAGGGAGAACTATAAACAAAAGGTCTTAACGACCCAGATAAAAACAATAGTGTGAGGACTCACCTAGAGACAGACATCGTGGAATGTGAAGTCAAGTGGGTCGTAGAAAGCATCACTATGGATAAAGCTAGTGGAGGTGATGAAATTCCAGTTTGAGCTATTTCAAATCATAAAAAATGATTCTGTGCAAGTGCTGCATTCAATATGCCAGCAAGTTTGGAAAACTCAGCAGTGGCCACAGGACTGGAAAAGGTCAGTTTTCATTCCAATCCCAAAGAAAGGCAATGCCAAAGAATGCTCAAACCACACAATTGCACTCATTTCATGTGCTAGCAAAGTAGTGTGCAAAATTCTCCAACCCAGGCTTCAACAGTATGTGAACTATAAACTTCCAGATGTTGAAGCTGGATTTAGAAAAGACAGAGGAGTCAGAGATAAAATTGCCAACATCCGTTGGATTATCAAAAAAAAGCAAAAGAGTTCCAGAAAAACATCTACTTCTTCTTTATTGACTACACCAAAGCCTTTGACTATGTGGATAACAACACTGTGGAAAATTCTTCAAGAGATGGAAATACCAGACCACCTGACCTGCCTTTTGAGAAATCTGTATGCAGGTCAGAAAGCAACAGTTAAAACTGTACGTGGATCAATAGACTGGTTCCAAATTGGGAAAGGAGTACATCAAGGCTGTATATTGTCACCCTGCTTATTTAACTTATATGCAGAGTACATCATGAGAAACACTGGGCTGGATGAAGCACAAACTTGAGTCAAGTTTGCTGGGAGAAATATCAATAACCTCAGATATGCAGATGACCTGCCTTATGGCAGAAAGCAAAGAAGAACTAAAAAGCCTCTGTTGAAAGTGAAAGAAGAGAGTGAAAAAGTAGGCTTAAAACTCAACATTCAGAAAACTAAGATCATGGCATCAGGTCCTATCACTTCATGGAAAATATATGGGGAACCAATGGAAACAATGAAAGACTTTTTTTTTGGAGGGGGGTACTCCAATATCATGGCAGATGGTGACTGCAACCATGAAATTAAAAGATGCTTGCTCCTTGGAAGAAAAGCTATGACCAACCTAGACAGCACATTAAAAAGCAGAGACAGTACTTTGCTAACAATGGTCCTTTTAGTCAAAGCTATGGTTTTTCCACTAGTTATGTATGGGTGTGAGAGTTGGACTACAATGAAAGCTGAGCACTGAAGAACTGATGCTTTTGAACTGTGGTGTTGGAGAAGACTCTTGAGAGTCCCTTGGAGTGAAAGGAGCTCTCGTCAGTCCATCCTAAAGAAAATCAATCCTGAATATTCATTGAAAGGACTGATGCTGAAGCTAAAACTCCAGTACTTTGGCCACCTGATGCCAAGAACTGACTCAATGGAAAAGATCCTGATGCTGGGACAGATTAAAGGCGAGAGGAGAAGGGGATGACAGAGAATGAGATGGTTGGATCATCACCAACTCAATGGGCATGAGTTTGGGTAAATTCTGGGAGTTGGTAATGGACAGGGGGGCCTGACATGCTGCATTCCATGGGGTAGCAAAGAGCTGGACATGAGTGAGTGACTGAAGTGAACTATCACAATATCCCTAAACTGGAATGTTCTTCAGTGGGTGAGTGCTAAAGCAAACTGGCACATTGTAATGAACAATTGATATTTTTGACAACTTGGATGTGCCTCAAGGGGATTACACTGAATAAAGAAATCCAATATGAAAAAGCAGGCTACTTTTTGATCTATTTTATATAATTCTCAAAATCACAAAATTATTGAAATGTAGAATAAATTAGTGCTTGCTAGATGTTAGAGGGAAAGGATGGAGAGACAAGTAGCTGTGGCTTTAAAAGGGTAGCCTGAGCAGTCCTTGTGATGGTAATACTCTGTATCTTAATTTTCATAGTGGTCACAGTAATATACACATGAGATAAAATTTGCAGAAATGCAAATGATTATGAAAGTAAGATGAAAAATTACCTGCCAAGGAATTGGATACCTTAAAAAAAAATAGATGGACTTAGAAACATATAATCTACCAGGATGAAATCCGGAAGAAGTAGAAAATCTCAGCAGATTTATTACTGGTAAGAAGACTGACTCAGTAGCTAACAATTTCCCAATGATAACTGCTCAGGACTAGACAACTTCATGGGTGAATTCTATTATTGTATAGTATTTATACCAATGTATACCATGTATAGGAGAAGGCAATGGCTACCTATTCCAGTATTCTTGCCTGGAGAATCCCAGGGATGGGGGAGCCTGGTGGGCTGCCATCTATAGGGTCACACAGAGTCGGACATGACTGAAGTGACTTAGCAGCGGCAGCAGCATATGATGTATAGAGGAGGGTGTGGCAACCCATTCCAATATTCTTCCCTAGAGATCCCCTTAGACAGAGGATCCTGAGGGACTACAAGACATAGGGTCTCAGAGAGTCAGACATGAATGAAGCAACTTAGTAAACACACATATATACCATGTATAATATAAAACATGTAAAGTAGATTTAACATCAATCTTTCTCAAATTTTTCCAAAAGTCTGAAGAAGCATGAACATTTCCAAATTTATTTTATGAAGCAGGTATTATCATACTATTGGAGACAGAAAAAAGACATAACAAGAAAAGAAAACTGTTGCCAATATCTCTGATAAATTTAGATGCAAAATCCTCAACAAAATACTGGTAAACTAAATTTACAGTGCATTGAAATAATCATGAGCTATTACCAAATGGAATTTGTCTCTGAGATAACAAGAATGGCTCAATATTAAAAAATTGATCACTGTGATATACCACATTAACAGAAAGAAGGATTAAAATCACATGATCACTGCAAAAGTTACAGAGAAGGCATTTGATAAAATTCAGTGCACTTTCATGATAAAAAATACTCAGTAAACTAGGAGGGAAGGACATTAACATTTTGCTCAATGGTGAAAACTGAAGCATTGCCTCTAAGGTAATGCACCAAATATCTATTAACAGATAAATTAATAAAGAAATGTGGTATATACTTTCAATGGAATATTATCCCATCATAAGAAAGAAGGGAATCTTGTCATATGCCTCAGAATTGCTATGCCTTGAGGACATTACACTAAGTGAAATAAGCAAGAAATATTATGATAAACTGCACCTATATGGATGGCACCCCACTTCAGAACTCTTGCCTGGAAAATCCCATGGATGGAGGAGCCTGGTAGGCTGCAGTCCAGGGGTCACTAAGAGTCGGACATGATTGAAGCAACTTAGCAGCAGCAGCAGCACCTATATGGTACATCTAATATATTAAAATTCAAAGGAATATAAAGTAGAATGTTAATTACTCAGGGCTGGAGTGTTGGGAAAATGAAAAGTTACTGCTCAAAGTGTATTGAATACCAGTAATTCAAGATGAAAAAGTTCTAGAAACTTGCTGTATAACATTGTAATGCATGATGCATGTATAAAATTAAGTATATATCATATTTTCTATAATAAAAAATAAAAACTTCATAGATACAGTATAGTATAAAATGATACAAAAACTTCTATTTATCATTAACCAGATTAGACAAATATATAGTTTTAATTTTTATAATTATTTTAGAGAAATACATTATTATTTTTATTGCACTTATTGTACAGCAAGGTAACTATAGCCTTATCAAAGGCAATTGTGATAGTTTCTGACATGTAAGGAATTTACACTTCCCACTGTCATTCCAAGAACCCATGAAAATCAGAGACCAGAGTTTTATAATATCATAGCTCATCTTCATCCCAGTCTAAAGAAAATAATCACCTCAAAGTTTTTCGAAGACTATTCTTTTCCTCCAAATCATTAATATTAGTTTTCAAGGAAGTTTTGGCATCTCAGATTTATTAACTGGGAGGTCATATTTTTTAAATACCTTATGATTATTCTTTAAATAATTTTAGGTTCACAGCAATATTAAGAGAAAAGTACAGAAATTTCCCATTTACCCCCTGGCCTCCACACATATAGAGCCTCTCCCATTATAGACTACTCCCACAAAATAATACATTTGTTACAATTGATGAACCTACATTAGCACAGTATTATTATCCAAAGTCCATAGGTTATATTAGGATTCACTCTTGGTGTTGTGCACTATATGGGTTCAGATAAATGACATGTAAGCACTACTATAGTACATAGAGTATTTTCACTGCTCAAAAGATCCTCTCTGCTCTACCTCTTCATCTCTTTCTCATCCACATCCATGACAACTACTGATCTTTTTACTGTCTCCAGAAAAGTGAAAGTGAAGTTGCTCAGTTGTGTCCAACTGTTTTCAACCCCATGGACTGTAGCCTACCAGACTCTTCCATCCATGGAATTCTCCAGAGTTTTGCATTTTCTAGAATGTTGTATATTTGGAATCATACAGTAAGTACATTTTCAAATTATTTTTTATTAATGTGCACCTTAGCTTTCTCCATGTCTTTTAGTCACTGTATATCTCATTTCTATTTAGTGTTGTATAATAGTCCATTGTCTTCATTTACCAGAGTTTGTCTGTTCACCTACTGAAGGACCTCTTGGTTGCTCCAAAAATTGGGCAATTTTAAATAAAGCTGCTATAAACATTCCTGTGCAGGATTGTACGTGGACAAAACCTTTCATCTCCTTTGGGTGAATACCAAGGAATTAGACTGCTATATGGTAAGAGTATATTAATTTTGTAAGAAACTGACAAACTGCCTTTCAAAATGGCTATACCATTTTCTATTCCCACCAACAAGGAATAGAGTTCCTGTTGCTCCAAATACTTTAGAGGGCCACTTTTGAATCTAAGCCTCAATTAAATAAAAAGTAAACCGTTAGGGTCATTCTCACTTGTTTATCCATTAAATTCCAAATCCAGGCTGTTTATCTCACCCACTCTTATATTTAATTTTCTTAGGTCTAATATGTATAAGTGACTTCCCAGGTGGCTTAGCAGTAAAGAATCCACCTACAATGCAGAAGACACAAGACATGCAGATTTAATCCCTGGGCTGGGAAGATCCCCTGCAGAAGGAAATGACAATCCACTCCATATTCTCGCCTAGGAAGTCCCATAGACAGAGAATCATGGCAGGCTACAATTGATTGGGTCACAAAAGAGGCAACACAACTTAGCAACTAAACAATAACAACAATGCCTGTAAAACTTATTTCCATACTAGAATCCTATTGAAATAAACTGTCAAGATCCTATAAGTTGTGGAATAATCTACCTCCTCCTAGAGTTGACATAGCAGGTTTCCTCTGAACAATGCTGAGATTAACCATCATGAGCGTCTTTGAGGCAATAAGTTTGTTCCTTTGCCCCTTGGATATAATACTATTGTATTTGTTTTCTTTGCTTTTAGGTACAACAATATGCCTTGAGCATATCTTGTATATTCATTGACTGCAGCTGGAATCAAATCATTCTCCAAAAAGATCTTGATTTATTTCATGGGAAACAATGTTTATAAACCATAAGCTGGACCTCATATAGAATAATACAAGAATTATTAAATTATATCTTTTATCTAGCCATTCCCAAACTTAGACAATTTTTATGGTAGCAATTTTCTCGAGAATATCTACTGTAATTATAGAAGGCAGAACATCAGAAGTCTCTAGATTTCACTTGTATTTATGAAGCACCTATGCTGAAAATTTTCATACATTATTATATTTCCACTTTTAATATTTAATTTTGAAAGCAGTTTTAGATTTACATAAAAAGTGAGAAGCTAGAATAGAGAGTTTCCATCTGTCCTGCATTCAGTTACTATTATTATTAGCATCTTACTTTTGGTACAATTATAAGCTAATATTAATACCTCATTATTAACTGAAGTCATTATTTTATTTATATTCTTTTGGTTTTTACCTAATTTCATTTTTCTGTTCTGGAGTCCCATTCAGGATACTACATTACATTTAGTTGTGATGTCTCCTTAGGCCCTTCTTTACTGTAGAAATTTCTCAGACTTTCCTCATTTTTGCTGACTTTAGCAGGTTTGAGGAGTAACAGTCAAGCATTTTGTAAGACGCTCCACTATTGGAATTTGGCTGATGTTTTTCTCTTGATAAAATTGAGGATACAGGTTTTAGGGAAGAAATCAACAAGATAAAGCACCATTTTCATCATACAGTATCATGGCTATGTACATGATTTTTGACAATTGATATTAAATAAGGGAGTGTTGTCAGGTTTATTCACTGTAAAATCATTTTTATTTATCTCCCTCTTTTCTCTACTATATTCATTAGAAGTCTCTAAGTGAAAGGATCCTCTTCTCCTTGAGGGTGGAGTAGCAACATAAATGAGTGGAGGATTTATCTCTTCTCTCCCATCAATTAATTTATTCAACCTTAATTTTTATCACAATGAACTCATGGATATGTAGTTTATAATTTGGATTATAATCCAGTACCATATTTTTTATTTTGTTTCACACAACCTTCAGCTTTATCTATTGATAGAGATTCAGTTGGAGCATGTGCTCCTTTGACATACCTTCATCTACTTATTTGTTTGTTTGTTTTTAGCACTTTTTTACTTTATGGCACAACAAAATGCTGCACACTGTTGTATTATATATATCTATTGCCCCAGTCTAGAAACAGCCACTACTCCAAAGACTCCTGGTTCCTTTTTCTGGATAATGATATTAGAAACCAAGGTCTGGTTGCTAGTTGTGTCCATTGTCATTGGCTTGTCATTTACTTTAAGACTTCAGAGCTAGCAGAATACATCAATATATGACAAAGTATCGTTATCTGATTGTGGAAATCTGTGTCTATGAGAGATAATTTAAATATTTCTGATTATTTTGATTACAACTGACACAAATATTCCTTAAATTTTGGGACTCAATTTTGGTATGAAATAGCATTAAGTCAGCTTGATTGTATCATTCTAAACTTAGGCTGAGTTATTGCTGTTGTTCAGTCGCTCAGTCATGTCTGACTCTGTGATCCCATGACTGCAGCACGCTAGACTTTCTTACTCTTCACCAACTCCCAGAGCTGAGTTGTTACCTAGTAATACTCATTCTAGCTTCATAAACTTCGGTCATAACCATCATTTTCAGTTTCTTGTTCCATAAGTCCTTTAGTGGGCTTTCCCCAAAACTGTAAAATTTGACTTGGCCAGAGAGATCTGCTTCAAAATGAGGTCTGCCTCAAAAAATCAAAGAATTTCACAAAAAAACTAGAGTCATAGTTTTATAGGTTTTTAAAAGTGAAATTGAAATGCAACTTTACATGTTAAGATTTCTATTATTATTTTTGTTTAATTGTTAACTGATTAATTACTATTTCCAAAACCCCCAAACAGCTATTAGAATCAGAAATGTTTAACTCAAATTGTGCTTCTGATAATACCTATAAAAAATATAACTTAAAATTGTTATTCATGAATTTCAGTGACTGGATTTGTTATATAATTTTCATGATGAATATTAGATTCTAAATTATCAAGAACTCCATTTCCTTTACATCAGAAATTGTAGAATTCTAGAGTTTGTGAATTACTACAGGTGTGTGTATGTGTTAAAAATAAGTTTTTGTTCGATACAGATGAATATACTATATAAGTTGAAAATGATAAGCAGTTCTTAAACTGTACTTTTTTTGTACAGGTTAAATTAAAAGACAGGATGGTCTTGAATATCTGCTTATGAGGCCACAAGGTCACTGAAATTATTTTAATCCAATATCCTTGAAATGTCTTCCTCATTCTTATAAGATGCATGTAGTACACATCCATTTAGCACTTGTGTGATAGACACATAATGATTGTGATCATCCATTTCAGATAATTCTTTGTAAGTTGTCAAATCTTGCTGAAAATGCATACCCTGGAGAAGTGGCTTTTTTTGCTTGCCTTGCACTTCACTGACTTTGATAGGGATTTACTAGAAATTGTAATTGTCTCTTCTGATCAACAATGAAGAGCACATTTCTTACTGCTCTGACTATGTCTGTGGGTTGACAAATGCTGTGAAATATGGTAGTATACCGATGGGAAGTTGGCTAATGTGAAAGGAACGTGAGCTAATGACTTACCAAGCACTACAGTAGGGTGGCAGTAGATTGAATTTTTTGCCGACTTCTTTGCTTCTTCATTTTGTCCTCTTCTGGAAAGGTTTTTAATTTTTCCAGCTCAATCAACAAAATAAGAACTGTATTTACCTAATGTATGATACATGGCTTGGTTGTAATGGGCCATTTCTGATGGCAAAAGGCAGTAACATTTGTTAAATGAGACTCTTGGATCCTGGAAAAAGTTAAAAAAATTTCCCTCAAACACCTCATCTCCTTCAAATGAATCATTTATATACTGAAAAAAACTGGCTTAATGATTATCAAAACTAGGCCTAACACTTTACAAAACTGATACATGTACCAAATTATTTCATTAACTACCCAAAACCTCTAGAAAGAAATTTTATGATAGACCTGTCTTAAGTTAATTTAAAATAGTGGATTCCAAATATGGTAAAGAATGATTCTTGTTTAATAGTATTATTTTTTTTCAAAGAAACATCTTCTGCAGAGTAAACATTTTTATGATAAGACTTTAGGTCTAGTAATTAGCTTTAATTTGTAAATGTTCATAAGCTATAATTACCGATTAGTTCTAACTTCCTTTTTTCTTGTAAGTATACTCTTTAATCCCCATTCTCTCAGTAGGAATCCAAAATGCCAAAGTGATTTTTTTTTTTCCCAAAGGCTTACTTTCATCAATAATACAATTAGGGATAAACCTCACAAATACCAGGAGTAACTTGCCTACTTATCCCTAGTACATAATTACGTATAGAGAAATGCACACAGAGTCAGAAGGCACATGCATAAAAATATAGAGAGAGATCTATGAATTTTTCCTTCTCTTTTTCTTTCTTCCTTCTTCCATTTTCTTTCTTTCTTTTTCTTTCTCTTTCCTTCCTTCCTTCCTTCTCCCTACTATGTCTATTTTTACTGTATATATAATATGCAGATATTGTATGGCAATTCATAGTAAATACTAGTGTATTTTTTAAAGTAAAGCATATTCATTTTAATATACCAAAAGTCTAAATTACATTTGCAATAAATATTGTTTGACTTTCTTTGATTATAAAAGAATAGAAGGTGTTTCACTGGAACAAAAAGCTCTGCTATCAACTAAATCAAACACCAAAGATAATGTGACAGGTTGAAGTAAGCTTACATCAGAAACTATTTTAAGTTCCATAACATAAATGTGAGAACAATTTGTTACTATTATAGTAATTGTTTATGTCCTGAATTTCAAGTTCTCCTTTTCACTATAAAGGGAAAAGGCAGTCCAAGACCAGAAAAATAACCAATTTAATGCTTCTCTCTAGAGTGAATTCACTATACTTACATTATCCAATTTAATCTCATAGCAGTCTATGAGGTAGAGAATATTATTGCCATTAGCAGATGAGAAAAATACATTTTGTAAAATTTAAATCAATAGTCTAAAAACACAGAAATAGCAAAAATGTGTTAAAAATCTTGTTAACACCATCTTTGACCACAATTATTATCGTTATAAATATTGTTGACACTACTGTAAAAACAGGGGTATAGTGATATAAAATATTCTGACTATTAAATAATGAAAGGTGTACAGAATTTTCTCAAGTAGTTATAAAACATGCTCGTTATCACTTTTTATTTTACCAAAGTATTTTTATATTACTTTTTAATAGAAAAATATTAAAATAAGACCACACAGGATAGATACAATTACATTTCAATAGTAATATTCCATAATTCCTCAAAAAAGCTCAATCAGTGATTATAATTATATTGCATTTTCTCCTTAACAGATCTTGGAGCTAAAGATTTGTGAGCTGGCAAGAAATGACTCTACTTTAAAGGCTGTGTTAAAATGTGCTTCTTTCATGTCTTTCCAATGGTTAATACTCGATCAATTGTATAACTACATCTGGAGAAAGCACTGTTTTCTTTTTTATGTGGTAAGAGAGTAACTGCATTTTCTCTAATCAAAGAGAAATAAAAAAAAAATCTTAAAGCCATTATTTTTTAACATTTACATTATATTTTCCCCTAAGGTACATTTGCAATTTTTGTTACATAAAATTATATCAAATATAGAAACTACTATTAATAAACAGACACACCCAATTCTTTTGAAAGAATTGCAAAATTTTTGTTTCTGTTTTGTTTTCAATAGGCCATGTTTTAAATAATATATTTGTTACATATAGCTGATTCACTACATTGTACAACAGAAAACTGTATTTTAAAGCAATTATACTCCAATTTATAAAAAGAATATATTAGATTTCCAGTGTTGTCAAGTGTGAAGTACAGAAAGTTTATATGGACTCCATACCTGGTTTCCCTACTCTGAATATCTTACACCAGAGTGTTACCTTTGTCATAAACTATGGACTTATATTATTAAGTTATTAAATAAAAGTTGAAACTGAAACAGTTAGGTACTCAGTCATGTCCAACTCTTTGAGACCCATGGACTGTAGCCCGCCAGGACCCTTTATCCATGGAATTCTCCAGGCAAGAATAATGGAGTGGGTAGCCATTCCTTCCTCCAATTATTAAATAAAATGCACAGTTTATTCAAATTGTCAGTTTTTACTTAACATCCTTTTTCTGTTATGGTATTCTTGAGGATACCATATTACTTTGAATCCTTATGTCTACTACTTTGATAATTTTGATTCTCCCTTAGCAAACTAACACTAAATTTATTTTCAAACCCAAACATAGAACCACTAGATGCAGATTATTTGCCAAAACAATTGCATCACATCTAGCAAGGCGATCCCCTAAGTTATTCTGATAGTTATGTATTTCAGCAGAGTTATGTTTACATTATCACTTGTTGCTGTAAATGAATAATGTCTAGCACAGTCTTAACACACTTGCATTAGCTTTACTAGAATGTAAAATATTACATATATGAACAAATGTGTCTTAGGTGTTGGCATGAAGTAAAAGGAAATTATATTATTCTATGTGTAAATTGGTAGATTATTTTAGCATTTCAACATACAATTTATGAGGAGAAATTTTTGAAAAATAATATTTATTGATGGAAAAGATGGAACTTTCTGTTAGTTAGGCTGTTTTGATCACTTTTTTCAGGTCATTGGTCCAGGTGATTGTCTTGTCTCCAACAATTAAGACTCATTTGAATATAGCATTTTATTTTTCCCAAGGGTTAATCTTTCTTGCTGGAAAAATTCAAGATATCCCACATTCAATGAATTATTTTGTTTATTTGGTGTCATTTTGGATACTTTCTTTGTAATTGTTCTGTTCATAGGAATCCTAGTGACTAAAGAATATATAATATTGTATGTTATGTCCAACTTGAATAGACATCAGATTGGCAGTAAATGATGTTGTTAAACAAAAGTCATATCCTTTTGCTTTAAAACTCTGGTTTCTTTATTAAATATTCAGCATATTTGAATAAAATTGAAGTGAAGATCACAAATATATAATGACTAACAAGTATTTCTAATCCTCACATGCCACTGTAATTTTATAAATTATATTAATTCTTTATAATCAGCCTGAATCCTTCCATCACCTATCTTTGAATCTCATGAAAGTTTTAGTAGTCCAGAGAAGATGAGTTCCCATGCAGATAAAGTAAGCTTTGAGCAAGAAGTGAGGAAAATTGCTTGGAAGAGTGAAGACAGATATATGGCTTTCTACTCTTTATTTACTTAGGGCCAGTTAAAATCTCTGTTCCCTCATATGTAAAGTGGACTTGATATATATCTTTGAAGGTATTAATACTTAGAAATTACATAATGTTTGTGAAGTATATTACTCCATGATATGTGACAGAGATTTCAAAATAACTGTTATTTATTATATTATTTTAGAATATATAAAAATAAACTTATTATAATAATACTAAGGTGCACTTACTATTTGGGGCTTATAGATAGAGTGCCTGATAAACTATGGAATGAGGTTCATGACATTGTACAGGAGACAGGGATCAAGACCATCACAATGGTAAAGAAATGCAAAAAAGCAAAATGGTTGTCTGGGGAGGCCTTACAAATAGCTGTGAAAAGAAGAGAAGCAAAAAGCAAAGGACAAAAGGAAAGATATAAACATCTGAATGCAGAGTTCCAAAGAATAGCAAGAAGAGATAAGAAAACCTTCTTCAGCGATCAATGCAAAGACATAGAGGAAAACAACAGAATGGGAAAGACTAAGGATCTCTTCAAGAAAATCAGAGATACCAAAGGAACATTTCATGCAAAGATGGGCTCGATAAAGGACATAAATGGTATGGACCTAACAGAAGCAGAAGATATTAAGAAGAGATGGCAAGAATACACAGAAGAACTGTACAAAAAAGATCTTCATGACCCAGATAATCACGATGGTGTGCTCACTGACCTAGAGCCAGACATCCTGGAATGTGAAGTCAAGTGGGCCTTAGAAAGCATCACTATGAACAAAGCTAGTGGAGGTGATGGAATTCCAGTTGAGCTATTCCAAATCCTGAAAGATGATGCTGTGAAAGTGCTGCACTCAATATGCCAGCAAATTTGGAAAAGTCAGCAGTGGCCACAGCACTGGAAAAGGTCAGTTTTCATTCCAATACCAAAGAAAGACCAAAGAATGCTCAAACTACCGCACAATTGCACTCATCTCACACGCGAATAAAGTAATGCTCAAAATTCTCTAAGCCAGGCTGTAGCAATATGTGAACCATGAACTTCCTGATGTTCAAGCTGGTTTTAGAAAAGGCAGAGGAACCAGAGATCAAACTGCCAACATCCGCTGGATCATGGAAAAAGCAAGAGAGTTCCAGCAAAGCATTTGCTTCTGTTTTATAGCCTATGCCAAAGCCTTTGACTGTGTAGATCACATTAAACCATGGAAAATTCTGAAAGAGATGAGAATACCAGACCACCTGATGTGCCTCTTGAGAAATTTGTATTCAGGTCAGGAAGCAACAGTTAGAACTGGACATGGAACAACAGACTGGTTCCAAATAGGAAAAGGAGTTCGTCAAGGCAGTATATTGTCACCCTGTTTATTTAACTTATATGCAGAGTACATCATGAGAAATGCTGGACTGGAAGAAACACAAGCTGGAATCAAGATTGCCGAGAGAAATATCAATAACCTCAGATATGCAGATGACATCACCCTTATGGCAGAAAGTGAAGAGGAATTCAAAAGCCTCTTGATGAAAGTGAAAGTGGAGAGTGAAAAAGTTGGCTTAAAGCTCAACATTCAGAAAACGAAGATCATGGCATCTGGTGCCATCACTTCATGGAAAATAGATGGGGAAACAGTGGAAACAGTAGCTGACTTTATTTTTCTGGGCTCCAAAATCACTACAGATGGTGACTGCAGCCATGAAATTAAAAGACGCTTACTCCTTGGAAGGAAAGTTATGACCAACCTAGATAGCATATTCAAAAGTAGAGACATTACTTTGCCAACAAAGGTTTGTCTAGTCAAGGCTATGGTTTTTCCTGTGGTCATGTGTGGATGTGAGAGTTGGACTGTGAAGAAGGCTGAGTGCCGAAGAATTGATGCTTTTGAACTGTGGTGTTGCAGAAGACTCTTGAGAGTCCCTTGGACTGCAAGGAGATCCAACCAGTCCATTCTGAAGGAGATCAACCCTGGGATTTCTTTGGAAGCAATGATGCTAAAGCTGAAACTCCAGGGGAGGAGCCAAGATGGCGGAGGAGTAGGACGGGGAGAACACTTTCTCCCCCACAAATTCATCAAAAGAGCATTTAAACGTCTAGTAAATTCCACAAAACAACTTCTGAATGCTGGCAGAGGACATCAGGCACCCAGAAAAGCAACCCACCTCTTCGAAAGGAGGTAGGAAAAAATATAAAGGACAAAAAAAGAGACAAAAGAGGGAGGGATGGAGTTCCATCCCGGGAAGAGAGTCTTAAAAAGAGAGAAGTTTCCAAACACCAGGAAACCTTCTCACTGCCGAATCTGTGCCGAGCTTTGGAAGCACAGAGGGCAACATAACAGGGAGAAAAAAAATAAATAAACAATTAAAAATCGCAGATTGCGAGCCCTACGGTAACTCCCCCAGCGAAGAAGCAGCGCAGACGCCTGCACATGCCATTAGCAAGCGGGGGCTGGGCAGGGAAGCGCGGCGCGGGCCGCGTTGCGTCGCTTAGAGTAAGAATCTGGCCCAAATGTCCTGAGCGCTATATGAGCGAAATAATTTGGGCTAGCAAACCAGACTGTGGGATATCTACCACGCGAAAAGCCAGCCCTAACCTAAGACACCGCCAGGCCCGCGCACGGAACAAAGGACTGAACAGAGATAGCCGGCTGCAGACCTTCGCCCTCCGGTGACAGGCAGCCAGAGCCCGAAGGGGGCAATCGCAGCCCCAGAGAGACACTATCTATAAAACTGTAAGCAGGCTTCTTTGCTAACTAAAACTTCTTGGGGGTCTGGATGGTCAACATCTGCCTGAGAAGGTGCGCCGGTTTTACACCCAGATAACCGAGTGGCGGGGAGGCGATAAGTCGCAGCATTGGCGCTCGCCAAACACCCCATCACCTGAGCTGCTCGGACCTGGGAAGAGCACAAAACGCAGGCCCAACCGAGTCTGCACCTCTGAGGACTACCCGAGTGCCTGAACCTGAGCGGCTTGAACCTGGGAGCTCAGCCCAGGGCCAGCCTCTGATTGTTCCCGGCGGAACAACCTAGAGCCCGAGCAGTGTGGGCAGGCAGGCTACATGCGCCGTGAGCGGGGGCAGACCCAGTGTGGCTGAGGCACTGCGAGCGCACGTCAGTGTTATTTGTTTGCAGCATCCTTCCCTCCCTCCCCACAGCGTGGCTGAACAAGTGAGCCTAAATAAAATAAAAAAAATAGTGTCCTCCACCGTCCCCTTTGTGTCAGGGCAGAAACCAGACACTGAAGAGACCAGCAAACAGAAGAAGCTATAACAGAGGGAAACGCCTTGGAAGCTACAGGCCGTAGATTAAAACCCTGTGGTTACTACGGACTACATAGGAAGGGGCCTATAGATTTTGAGAAATATAAGTCGGACCAAGGAACTAGCCAAAAATGAACTGAACCCACAATACTGACAACAAAACCAGAGAAAGACCTAGATATATTTTTACGATCAATCTTTCTTTTTTTAATTAAAAAAAGATTTAAGTCCTCTATTGTCCTTTAATTTTCACTTTTATAACCTATTACTTTGCAAAAAAAAAAAAAAAGACCCTATTTTTTTATTCTTCAGCAAACTTCATATATATATTTTACAATTTTTTGACCATGTTTTTTTTTTTTTTTCTTTTTCTTCTTTTCTTTAACATTGTATTTTTGAAATTCCAAACTCTACTCTAGATTTTTAATTTTAGCCTTTTGGTATATGTTATCAATTTTGTACCTATAGTTTTTTTTTTATAATTTCTGTGACATTTTTTTTTCTTTCTTTCTTTTTTCCTCTGTTTCTTTCTCTTCTTCTTTTATATAACATCATATATCTGCAATTCCAAACTCAACTCAAGATTTTTAATTTATGCTTTTTGCTATTTGATATCAATTTTGTACCTGTATTTTCTTTATAATTTTTGCAACATTGTTTTTGTTGGTTTGTTTGTTTTCTCTCTTTATTTTTCTTCTTCTTCTTTTTTTTTTTAACATTGTATTATTGAAATTCCAAACTCTACATTAGATTTTTAATTTTTGCTTTTTGGTATTAGTTATCAATTTTGTACCTGTAGTTTCTTTATAATTTTCACGACCTTGTATGTTTTTCTTTGTTCGTTTTTTCTCTCTTTCTTTTCCTTCTTCTTTTCATTAACATCGTATTTTTGAAATTCCAAACTCTACTCTAGATTTTTAATTTTAGCCTTTTGGTATATGTTATCAATTTTGTACCTATAGTTTTTTTTATAATTTCTGTGACTTTTTTTCTTTTTTCCCCCTCTATTTCTTTCTCTTCTTCTTTTATATAACATCATATATCTGCAATTCCAAACTCTATTCAAGATTTTTAATCTATGTTTTTTGGTATTTGATATCAATTTTGTAACTATATTTTCTTTATAATTTTTGCAACATTGTTTTTGTTGGTTTGTTTGTTTTCTCTCTTTATTTTTCTTCTTATTTTTTTTTAACATTGTATTTTTGAAATTCCAAATTCTACTCTAGATTTTTAATTTTTGCTTTTTGGTATTAGTTATCAATTTTGTACCTGTAGTTTCTGTATAATTTTAGTGAACTTGTTTGTTTTTCATTGTTTGTTTTTTCTCTTTCTTTTCCTTCTTCTTTTCATTAACATCGTATTTTTGAAATTCCAAACTCTACTCTAGATTTTTAATTTTTGCTTTTATGTATTTGTTACCAATTTTGTACCTTTAAGACCCCTTCATTAGGGAGTGAGATTACTGGCTTGACTGCTCTCTTTCCCTTTGGACTCTCCGTTTTCTCCACCAGGTCGCCTGTGTCTCCTCCCTAACCCCTCTCTACTCTACCCAACTCTGTGAGTTTCTGTGTGTTCCAGACGGTGGAGAATACTTAGGGAACTGATTACTGGCTGGATCTGTCTCCCTCCTTTTCATTTCCCCCTTTTATCCTTCTGGCAACCTCTGTCTCCTTCCTCCTTCTTCTCTTCTCTGTATAACTCCATGAACATCTCTGAGCCGTCCAGTTGTGGAGTGCACATAAGGAAGTGACTACTGGCTAGCCCACTCTCTCCACTATTGATTCCACCTCATCTCATTTGGGTCACCTCTAACTCCCTCCTCCCTCTTCTCTTCTCCATGTAACGCTGTGAACCTCTCTGAGTGACCCTCACAGTAGAGAAACTTCTCATCTTTAACGTAGATGTTTTATCAATGGTGCTGTATAGAAGGAGAAGTTTTGAAACTACTGTAAAAATAAGACCAATAACTGGAAGTAGGAGGCTTAAGTCCAAACCCTGACTCCAGGGAACTCCTGACTCCAAGGAACATTAATTGACAGGAGCTCATCAAATGCCTCCATACCGACGCTGAAACCAAGCACCACACAAGGGCCAACAAGTTCCAGGGCAAGACATACCAAGCAAATTCTCCAGCAACAAAGGAACACAGCCCTGAGCTTCAAGATACAGGCTGCCCAAAGTCACCCCAAAACCATAGACATCTCATAACTCATTACTGGACATTTCGTTACACTCCAGGGAGAAGAAATACAGCTCCATCCACCAGAACATCGACACAAGCTTCCCTAAACAGGAAACCTTGACAAGCCACCTGTACAAACCCACACAGAGCGAGGAAATGCCACAATAAAGAGAACTGCACAAACTGCCAGAATACAGAAAGGACACCCCAAACTCGGCAATTTAAACAAGATGGAGAGACAGAGGAATACCCAGCAGATAAAGGAACAGGATAAATGCCCACCAAACCAAACAAAAGAGGAAGAGATAGGGAATCTACCTGATAAAGAATTCCGAATAGTGATAGTGAAATTGATCCAAAATCTTGAAATTAAAATGGAATCACAGATAAATAGCCTGGAGACAAGGATTGAGAAGATGCAAGAAAGGTTTAACAAGGACTTAGAAGAAATAAAAAAGAGTCAATATATAATGAATAATGCAATAAGTGAAATTAAAAACACTCTGGAGGCAACAAATAGTAGAATAGCAGAGGCAGAAGATAGGATTAGTGAATTAGAAGATAGAATGCTAGAAATAAATGAATCAGAGAGGATAAAAGAAAAATGAATTAAAAGAAATGAGGACAATCTCAGAGACCTCCAGGACAATATTAAACGCTACAACATTCGAATCATAGGGGTTCCAGAAGAAGAAGACAAAAAGAAAGACCATGAGAAAATACTTGAGGAGATAATAGTTGAAAACTTCCCTAAAATGGGGAAGGAAATAATCACCCAAGTCCAAGAAACCCAGAGAGTCCCAAACAGGATAAACCCAAGGCGAAACACCCCAAGACACATATTAATCAAATTAACAAAGATCAAACACAAAGAACAAATATTAAAAGCAGCAAGGGAAAAATAACAAATAACACACAAGGGAATACCCATAAGGATAACAGCTGATCTTTCAATAGGAACTCTTCAAGCCAGGAGGGAATGGCAAGGCATACTTAAAATGATGAAAGAAAATAACCTACAGCCCAGATTATTGTACCCAGCAAGGATCTCATTCAAGTATGAAGGAGAAATCAAAAGCTTTTCAGACAAGCAAAAGCTGAGAGAATTCTGCACCATCAAACCAGCTCTCCAACAAATACTAAAGGATATTCTCTAGACAGGAAACACAAAAATGGTGTATAAATTCGAACCCGAAACAATAAAGTAAATGGCAACCGGATCATACTTATCAGTAATTACCTTAAACGTAAATGGGTTGAATGCCCCAACCAAAAGACAAGGCTGGCTGAATGGATACAAAAACAAGACCCCTGCATATGTTGTCTACAAGAGACCCACCTCAAAACAGGGGACACATACAGACTGAAAGTGAAGGGCTGGAAAAAGATTTTCCATGCAAATAGGGACCAAAAGAAAGCAGGAGTAGCAATACTCATATCAGATAAAATAGACTTTAAAACAAAGGCCGTGAAAAGAGACAAAGATGGTCACTACATAATGATCAAAGGATCAATCCAAGAAGAAGATATAACAATTATAAATATATATGCACCCAACATGGGAGCACCGCAGTATGTAAGACAAATACTAACAAGTATTAAAAGAGAAATTAACAATAACACAATAAGAGTGGGAGACTTTAATACCCCACTCACACCTATGGATAGATCAACTAAACAGAAAATTAACAAGGATACACAAACTTTAAACGATACAATAGACCAGTTAGACCTAATTGATATCTATAGGACATTTCATCCCAAAACAATGAATTTCACCTTTTTCTCAAGCGCACATGGAACCTTCTCCAGGATAGATCACATCCTGGGCCATAAAGCTAGCCTTGGTAAATTCAAAAAAATAGAAATCATTCCAAGCATCTTTTCTGACCACAATGCAGTAAGATTAGATCTCAATTACAGGAGAAAAACTATTAAAAATGCCAACATATGGAGGCTGAACAACACGCTGCTGAATAACCAACAAATCACAGAAGAAATCAAAAAAGAAATCAAAATTTGCATAGAAACGAATGAAAATGAAAACACAACAACCCAAAACCTGTGGGACACGGTAAAAGCAGTCCTAAGGGGAAAGTTCATAGCAATACAGGCATACCTCAAGAAACAAGAAAAAAGTCAAATAAATAACCTAACTCTACATCTAAAGCAACTAGAAAAGGAAGAAATGAAGAACCCCAGGGTTAGAAGAAGGAAAGAAATCTTAAAATTTAGAGCAGAAATAAATGCAAAAGAAACAAAAGAGATCAAAGCAAAAATCAACAAAACCAAAGCTGGTTCTTTGAAAGGATAAATAAAATTGACAAACCATTAGCCAGACTCATCAAAAAACAAAGGGAGGAAAATCAAATCAATAAAATTAGAAATGAAAATGGAGAGATCACAACAGAAAACACAGAAATACAAAGGATCATAAGAGACTCCTATCAACAATTATATGCCAATAAAATGGACAACGTGGAAGAAATGGACAAATTCTTAGAAAAGTACAACTTTTTTAAAACTCGACCAGGAAGAAATAGAAAATCTTAACAGACCCATCACAAGCATGGAAATTGAAACTGTAATCAAAATCTTCCAGCAAACAAAAGCCCAGGCCCAGATGGCTTCACAGCTGAATTCTACCAAAAATTTAAAGAAGAGCTAACACCTATCCTGCTCAAACTCTTCCAGAAAATTGCAGAGCATGGTAAACTTCCAAACTCATTCTATGAGGCCACCATCACCCTAATACCAAAACCTGACAAAGATGCCACAAAAAAAGAAAACTACAGGCCAATATCACTGATGAACATAGATGCAAAAATCCTTAACAAAATTCTAGCAATCAGAATCCAACAACACATTAAAAAGATCATACACCATGACCAAGTGGGGTTAATCCCAGGGATGCAAGGATTCTTCAATATCCGCAAATCAATCAATGTAATACACCACATTAACAAATTGAAAAATAAAAACCATATGATTATCTCAATAGATGCAGAGACAGCCTTTGACAAAATTCAACATCCATTTATGATAAAAACTCTCCAGAAAGCAGGAATAGAAGGAACATACCTCAACATAATAAAAGCTATATATGACAAACCCACAGCAAACATTATCCTCAATGGTGAAAAATTGAAAGCATTTCCTCTAAAGTCAGGAACAAGACAAGGGTGCCCACTTTCACCATTACTATTCAACATAGTTTTGGAAGTTTTGGCCACAGCAATCAGAGCAGAAAAATAAATAAAAGGAATGCAAATTGGAAAAGAAGAAGTAAAGCTCTCACTATTTGCAGATGACATGATCCTCTACATAGAAAACCCTAAAGACTCCACCAGAAAATTACTAGAAATAATCAATGACTATAGTAAAGTTGCAGGATATAAAATCAACACCCAGAAATCCCTTGCATTCCTATACACTAATAATGAGAAAACAGAAAGAGAAATTAAGGAAACAATTTCATTCACCATTGCAACGGATAGAATAAAATACTTAGGACTATATCTACCTAAAGAAACTAAATACCTATATATAGAAAACTATAAAACACTGGTGAAAGAAATCAAAGAGGACACTAACAGATGGAGAAATATACCATGTTCATGGATTGGAAGAATCATTATAGTGAAAATGAGTATACTACCCAAAGCAATTTATAGATTCAATGCAATCCCTATCAAGCTACCAACAGTATTCTTCACAGAGCTAGAACATATAATTTCACAATTTGTATGGAAATACAAAAAACCTCGAATAGCCAAAGCAATCTTGAAAAAGAACAATGGAATTGGAGGAATCAACCTACCTGACTTCAGGCTCTACTACAAAGCCACAGTCATCAAGACAGTATGGTACTGGCACAAAGACAGAAATATAGATCAATGGAACAAAATAGAAAGCCCAGAGATAAATCCATGCACATATGGACACCTTATCTTTGACAAAGGAGGCAAGAATATACAATGGATTAAAGACAATCTCTTTAACAAGTGGTGCTGGGAAATCTGGTCAGCCACTTGTAAAAGAATGAAACTAGAACACTTTCTAACACCATACACAAAAATAAACTCAAAATGGATTAAAGATCTAAATGTAAGACCAGAGGCTATAAAACTCCTAGAGGAGAACATAGGCAAAACACTCTCTGACATACATCACAGTAGGATCCTCTATGACCCACCTCCCAGAATATTGGAAATAAAAGCAAAAATGAACAAATGGGACCTAATTAACCTTAAAAGCTTCTGCACATCAAAGGAAACTATTAGCAAGGTGAAAAGACAGCCTTCAGAATGGGAGAAGATAATAGCAAATGAAGCAACTGACAAACAACTAATCTCGAGAATATACAAGCAACTCCTACAGCTCAACTCCAGAAAAATAAATGACCCAATCAAAAAATGGGCCAAAGAACTAAATAGACATTTCTCCAAAGAAGACATACAGATGGCTAACAAACACATGAAAAGATGCTCAAAATCACTCATTATCAGAGAAATGCAAATCAAAACCACTATGAGGTACCATTTCACACCAGTCAGAATGGCTGCGATCCAAAAGTCTACAAGTAATAAATGCTGGAGAGGGTGTGGAGAAAGGGGAACCCTCTTAACACTGTTGGTGGGAATGCAAACTAGTACAGCAACTATGGAGAACAGTGTGGAGATCCTTAAAAAACTGGAAATAGAACTGCCTTATGATCCAGCAATCCCACTGCTGGGCATACACACTGAGGAAACCAGAAGGGAAAGAGACAAGTGTACCCCAATGTTCATCGCAGCACTGTTTATAATAGCCAGGACATGGAAGCAACCTAGATGTCCATCAGCAGATGAATGGATAAGAAAGCAGTGGTACGTATACACAATGGAGTATTACTCAGCCATTAAAAAGAATACATTTGAATCAGTCCTAATGAGGTGGATGAAACTGGAGCCTATTATACGAGTGAAGTAAGCCAGAAAGAAAAACACCAATATAGTATACTAACACATATATATGGTATTTAGAAAGATGGTAACAATAACCCTGTGTACGAGACAGCAAAAGGGACACTGATGTATAGAACAGTCTTATGGACTCTGTGAGAGAGGGAGAGGGTGGGAAGATTTTGGAGAATGGCATTGAAACATGTAAAATATCATGTATGAAACGAGTTTCCAGTCCAGGTTCGATGCACGATACTGGATGCTTGGGGCTGGTGCACTGGGACGACCCAGAGGGATGGTGTGGGGAGGGAGGAGGGAGGAGGGTTCGGGATGGGGAACACATGTATACCTGTGGCGGATTCATTTTGATATTTGTCAAAACTAATACAATTATGTAAAATTTAAAAATAAAATATAATAAAAAATAAATAAATAAATCTGAAACTCCAGTACTTTGGCCACCTCATGTGAAAAGTTGACTCATTGGAAAAGATTCTGATGCTGGGAGGGATTGGGGGCAAGAGGAGAAGGGGAAGACAGAGGATGAGATGGCTGGATGACATCACTGACTCAATGGACGTGAGTCTGGGTGAACTCCGGGAGTTGGTGATGGACAGGGAGACCTGGCGTGCTGCGATTCATGGGGTCGCAAAGAGTTGGACACGACTGAGTGACTGAACTGATTTGATCTGATCTGGTGGCTCAGCTGGCAAAGAATCCACCTGCAATGTGTGAAACCTGGGTTCTATTCCTGGGTTGGGAAGATCCCCGTGGGAAGGGAGCGACTACCCACTGCAGTATTCTGGCCTGCAGAATTCCATGGACTATATAGTCCATGGGGTCACAAAGAGTTGTACATGACTGAGAAATAGACTTTAATATCAGCATGCACTAATTCAATGAATATTTACTAGGCACCTTCTAAATACCAGATGCTGTTAAAAAGCAGAGACATTATTTAGTCAACAAATGTCTATCTAGTCAAGGCTATGGTTTTTCCAGTGGTCATGAATGGATATGAGAGTTTGACTATAAAGAAAGCTGAGCACTGAAGAATTGATGCTTTTGAACTGTGGTGTTGGAGAAGACTTTTGAGAGTCCCTTGGACTGCAAGGAGATCCAACCAGTCCATCCTAAAGGAAATCAGTCCTGGGTGTTCATAGGAAGGACTGATGCTAAAGCTGAAACTCCATTACTTTAGCCACCTCATGCAAAGAGCTGACTCATTTGAAAAGACCCTGATGGTGGGAAAGATTGAGGGCAGGAGGAGAAGGGGACAACAGATGATATGATGGTTGGATGGCATCACTGACTAAATGGAGATGGGTTTGGGTGAACTCCGGGAGTTGGTGATGGACCGGGAGGCCTGGCGTGCTGCGATTCATGGGGTCACAAAGAGTCAGACACGACTGAGTGACTGAACTGAACTGAAGTTCTAGGAATTTACCAAATAACAAAACACAAAAATCTCTCTTTTTATGAGTTTGTGACCTAGCAAGAGCGAGATCAGAGTGAGCAATGTAAAGTGAGGGAGGACTGGGTTATACAGACAGTATATCAGTGGGAGGTAAATAGATATCACCATAATAGCACTATTGACAAAGGAGATAGAATACGCAATGGAGAAATGATAATCTCTTCAATAAATGGTGCTGGGAAAACTGGAGAGCTACATGTAAAAGAATGAAATTAGAGCACTTCATAACACCATACACAAAGATAAACTCAAAATGCATTAAAGACCTAAATGTAAGATCAGAAACTATAAAACCCTTAGAGAAAAACATAGGCAGAACACTCTATGACATAAATTGTAGTACTATCCTCTTGACTCATCTCCTAAAGTAATGAAAATAAAAACAAAAAAAATTTAAAATGTGACCTAATTAAACTTAAAACCTTTTGCACAGCAAAGGAAACCATAAACAAGATGAAAAGACAACTTTCCGAGTAGGAGAAAACAATTGCAAATGAAGCAATTGACAAAGAATTAATCCCCCAAATATATAAGCAGTTCATGTAGCTCAGTATCAGAAAAGCAAACTCAATCAAAAACTGGACAGATGTTCTCCGAAGACTTAAACAGACAGTCTCCAAACAGGACATACAGATGGCCAGGAATCACATGAAAAATGTTCAACATCACCAATTATTAATTAAATGAAACTCAAAACTACAATGAGTGTCACCTCACACTGGTCAGAATGGCCCATCATCAAAAAATCCACAAATATTAAATGCTGGAGAGGATATGAAGAAAAGGGAATACTTTTGCACAATTAATGGAAATGTAAAGTTTTATAACCACTGTGGAGAACAGAATAAAGATTACCTTAAAAAAAAAAAAAAAAAGCAACTAGGAATAAAATAAGAAATGGCCCAGCAATCTCACTACTGGGCATATACCTGAGAAAACTGTAAATGAAAAAGACACATGCACCCCAATGTTCATTGCATCAATATTTACAATAGCTAGGACATGGAAGCAATGTAGATGTCCATCAACAAATGAATCAATAAAGAAGTTGTAGTACATATATACTATGGAAGATTACTCAGCCATAAAAATGAATGAATTTGAGTCAGTTCTAGTGAGGTGGATGAATGTAGAGCCTGTTATGCAGAATGAAATAAGTCAGAAAGAAAAAAATAAATATCATAATGCATATATATGGAATGTAGAAAAATAGTACTGATGAACCTATTTGCAATGCAGATATAGAGATTCTGACATAGAGAACAGGCTTGTAGATTGCAGGAAGGAGGAGGTGGGGCTAATTGAGAGAGTAGCATTGAAACTTATACAGTACCATGTGTAAAATAAATAGCTAGTGAAAAGTTGCTGTATAACACAGGGAGCTCAACCCAGTGCTCCATAACAACCTAGAGAGATGGGGGTGGGAGTGAAAGAGAGGTTCAGGAAGGGGACACATATGTATACCGACAGCTAAATCATGTTGAAGGCAAAAACCAACACAATATTGTAAAGCGATTATCCTCCAATTAATTTTTTTAATGTAAGTTGTCATATATACATATAACAATTTTATATTTTAAAAAATCAACCAGGGAAAAAGAATATGAAATGCTTCAGTTCAGTTCAGTCACTTAGTCGTGTCCAACTCTTTGTGACCTCATAGACTGCAGCACACCAGGCTTCCCTGTCCATCACCAACTCCCAGAGCTTACTCAAACTCATATCCATCAAGCTAGTAATACCATCCAACCATCTCATCCTCTGTCGTTTCCTTCTCCTCCTACCTTCAATCTTTCCCAGCATCAGGGTCTTTTCTATTGAGTCAGTTCTTCACATCAGATGGCTAAAGTACTGGAGCTTTAGCTTCCGCAGCAGTCCTTCCAATGAATATTCAGGATTGATTTCCTTTAGGATGTACTGGCTGTATCTGCTTGCAGGCCAAGAGACTCTCAAAAGTCTTCTCAAACACCATAGTTCAAAATCATCAATTCTTCGGTGGTCAGCTTTCTTTACAGTCCAACTCGCACATCCATATATGACTACTGGAAAAACTATAGCTTTGAATAGATGGATGTTTGTCAGCAAAATAGTCTCCGTTTTTAATATGCTGTCTATGTTTGTCATAGCTTTGCTTCCAAGGAGCAAGTGTCTTTTAATTTCATGGCTGCAGTCACCATCTGCAGTGATTTGGAGCCCAAGTAAATAAAGTCTCTGTTTCCATTGTTCCTCCATCTATTTGCTATGAAGTGATGGGACCAGATGCCATGTTCTTCGTTCTTTGAATGTTGAGTTTTAAGTCAGTTGTTTCACTCCTCTCCACTTTTATTGAGAGGTTCTTTAGTTCCTCTTCCATTTCTGCTATAAGGGTGGTGTCATCTGCATAACTGAGGTTACTGATATTTCACCCAGTGCTCTTGATTCCAGCTTGTGCTTCATCCAACCCAGCATTTTGCATGATGTACTCTGCATATAAGTTAAATAAGAAGCATGACAATATACAGCCTTGGCATACTCCTTTCCCAATTTCGAATCAGTCTGCTGTTCCATGTCCAATTCTAGCTGTTGCTTCTTAACCTGTAACAAATTTCTCAAGAGGCAGGTCAGGTGGTCTGGTATTCCCATCTGTTTCAGAATTTTCTCCAATTTATTGTGATCCACACAGTCAAATACTTTTGCATAGACAATAATGGAGAAGTAGATTTTTTCTGGAATTTGCTTGATTTTTCTATGATCCAATGGATGTTGAGAATTTGATCTCTGTTTCCTCTGCCTTTTCTAAATCCAGCTTGAATATCTGGGATTTCTTGGTCCATGTACTATTGAAGCCTGACTTGGAGAATTTTGAGCATTACTTTGCTAGCGTGTGAGATAAGTGCAATTGTGCAGTAGTTTGAAAATTATTTGTCATTGTCTTTCTTTGGGATTGGAATGAAAAATGAATTTTTCCAGTCCTGTGGTCTCTGCTGAGCTTTCCAAATTTGCTGGCATATTGAGTGCAGCACTTTTACAGCATTGTCTTTTAGGATTTGAAATAACTCATCTGGAATTGCATCACCTCCACTTTGTTCGTAGTAGTACTTCCTAAGGCCCACTTGACTTCGCATTCCAGAATGTCTGGCTCTAGGTGAATGATCACATGACTGTTGTTATCTGTGTCATGAAGGTATTTTTTATATAGTTTCTCTTTTTTTTTTTTTTTTTTGCCACCTCTTCTTAATATCCTCTGCTTCTCTTAGGTCCATACTGTTCCTGTCCTTTATTGTGCCCATCTTTGCATGAAATGTTTCCTTGGTATCTCTAATTTTCTTGAAGAGATCTCTAGTCTTTCTTATTCCATTGTTTTCCTCTATTGCATTGCACTGATCACTGAGTCTTTCTTATCTCTCCTTGCTATTCTTTGGAATTCTGCATTCAGGTGGGTATATCTTTCCTTTTCTCCTCTGCCTTTCACTTCTCTCTTTTTTTTTTTTTTGCAGCTATTTGTAAGGCCTCCTCATGCCACGATTTTGCCTTTTTGCATTTCTTTTTCTTGGGGATGATTTTGATCACTGCCTGCTTTATAATGTCTCGAACCTTCCTCCATAGTTAGGGTTAGGGTTTAATCTTTTGAATCTATTGTGACTTCCACTGTATGTGTAAAGGATTTGATTTAGGTCATCCCTGAATGGTATGGTGGTTTTCCCTACTTTCTTCAATTTGAGTCTGTCACAATCCCCGGTCAACTTGTTTTTTGGTGACTGTAGAGAGATTCTCCATCTTTGGCTGCAAAGAATATAATCAATCTGATTTCAGTATTGGCCATCTGGCAATGTCCATATGTAGAGTGGCCCTACACAGCATGGCTCATAGCTTCATTGAGTTACACAAGACTGTGATCCATGTGACCAGTTGGGATAGTTTTCTGTGATTGTTGCTTTCATTCTATCTGCCCTCTGATGGATAAGGATAAGAGGCTTGTGGAAGCTTCCTGATGGGAGGGACTGGCTGTGGGGGAATCTGGGTCTTGCTCTGATGGGTGGGGCCATGCTCAGTAAATCTTTAATCTAATTTTCTGTTTAAGGGTGGGACTGTGTTCCCTGGCTGTTGTTTTTCCTAAGTGCAAACTATGGGGAGTGTAATGGAAGTAATGGTGACCTCCTTCAAAAGGACTTATGCCAGCACTGTTGTACTCAGTGCCCCTGACACTGCAACAGGCCAGTGTCAACCCATGCCTCAGCCCAAGACTCCTGGACACTCTAAGGCAAATCTGGCTCAGTCTCTTGCAGGGTCACTGCTCCTTTCTCCTGGGTCCTGGTGTGCATAAGGTTTTGTTTGTGCTGTCCAAGAATCTGTTTCCCAAGTCCTGTGGAAATTCTGTAATTAAATCCCACTGGCCTCAAAAGTCAAATTCTCTGGGAGTTCTCAGTCTTTTTTGCCAGATGCCCAGGTTGGTAAACCCACTCAAGTATTCTTGCCTGGAGAATCCCAGGGACGGTGGAGCCTGGTGGGCTGCCATCTGTGGGGTCACACAGAGTCGGACATGAGTAAAGCGACTTAGCAGCAGGAAGTTAGCAAATCTGTTGTGGGCCCTAGAACTTTCATACAGTGTGAGAACTTCTTTGATATAATTATTCTCCAGTTTGTGGGTTGTCTGCTTGGTGGTTCTATGGTGGGGTAATGGCAACCTACTCCAAGAACACTTATGCCACATATTGCCATGCCTCCCAGGTCTGCTGCAGCCAGAGCCCTTGTCCCCAGGGCAGGCCACTGCTGACCCATGCCTCTGCAGGAGACACTCAAAGGCAGGTCTGGCTATGTCTATAGGTGGTCTCTGGGCCCTGGGCACACAAGGTTTTGTTTGAGCCCTCCCAGTGTCTTTGATGGGTATGGGTTTGATTCTAAACTTGATTCACCTTTCCTACCATCTTTTTGGGGCTTCTCATTTGTTTTTGGACGTGGGGTATCTTTTTTTGTGTGTGGGATCCAACATTCTTCTGTCAATGGTTATTTAGCAACGAGTTGCAATTTTGGAGTTATTGCAGGAAAAGATGAGCACACGTCCTTCTACTCTGTCATCTAACCACTAAGATAATGCTTGGTGAGAATCATATACAAATTTAAGAGAGCTATGAGGACCCACTGAGAAAGGCACTCCCTAACATTACAGTATATTCATGTACTAAAACACACATACACACACACACACACACACACACAAACCCAAAAAACCTTAAGAATAGGTTAGTTGAAAGAATAGCAAAATGAATAATCTTACAGTCTACCCAGAAGTGTCAATTTTTAAACTTTTGCCACATTTGCTTTCTTGTAACATTGTTTTTGCTTTGTTTGTTGATACATGGTATCACAAAACATTTCATTATCTCTTGCTCTACTGAAGCGTTTTAGTCACTTAAAACAATAATTATTCATTATTTCACGTGACTCTGTTGGTCTGAGACCTGGGCAGATTCAACTGGTTTTTGCATTTGCTGTACATGGTTCTGGCTGAGTTCACTCATGACTGCATTCAGCTAAGAGTTAGCTGAGTCTGAGTTATCCAAAATGGACTCTCACCTCATAGGACCTTTCTCCATGTGGTCATCAATCACTTGGGAGTGCAGCCTGAACTTTCTTATAGTATAGTCGTTGGGATCCAAGAACAAAGGCTGAAGTTTCTTGGCTGAGGAAACTGAAAGTCAAGCCAAAAGCCTTACCTGAAAATAGATACTGCTTTTTTTCTGCTTCAGTCGATTGTTCAGAGCAATTCATAAGGCCAGCTGAGGTTCAGGGAAAGAGAATAGACTTTACTTCATGATGGAAGAAGATGCAAAGAATTTGTGGCCATTTAAATTCTATTACATCAGAGATCAGCCATTGCAGTAAGTTGCAGCTTTGCTTTATTTAACTTTAATCTAGAATAGCAATGTTCTTCTTCTTTTTTTTTTTTTTTTCATTTTTAGTCAATGTATGTCAATCAGTTGTATTCATTAGTTTTTCTGATACTCAAATTATCTCACAACTGGCCAATAGGCTTTCCTTTGAATTCTATGTCCATTAAATATATATCGACTTTTAGGATCATTAAATACATAGTTAAATATACGTACACTAAAAGAAGATGTTCTGCACGTGCCCTGCATTGTTTTTTAATTGCTCTTTAAAGCATTTAACATGCATAGATTAGTTTTTCACATTATGTGAATATTAGCTCATTTTTATTTATAGACAAAGGCAATGCCAAAGTTTTTATATGTATAGATATATTATTCTCTTCATGCTATTTCTTTTATTGACTACATATTAATTTTAGTGTATTTATGATTAGACAAATGAAAAGTACAGTATTATGATTTCTCATCAATTTTATTTCTCAGAAACCTAGAAATTAATTATGTATTTAAATTATTTGTATGCTTGAGATAGCCTTATACAATGCATATCTTACTTCTGTGTGTTACATGGAAGATTTTGCTCTAATATAGCCACAATTAATTTTGAGCATTTAGTCTAAGAAGAACTAGAAGGTAATACTGATCAGTTACTGCTGGTATATTGGCACATTTTTCAATAAATATTAAAAATGGTAACATTTAACAGTAAAGATTATCATTTAATAATAAATACGGAAAAACTCACAAACTCAACCATCCACCTTTTTTGTTTGTATACCTATAAAGAATGAAGTATTAAAGTGCATCTTAATCTTCCAAATATATATCAAAATTATACAGTTATCTAAACATAATAAAGATGTATTTTCACAGAAATGAAGATTTAAAGGAAAGTAGGAAAAGCTATAACCAACCTAGATAGCACATTGAAAATCAGAGACATTACTTTGCCAACAAAGATCCGTCTAGTCAAGGCTATGGTTTTTCCAGTGGTCATGTATGGATGTGAGAGTTGGACTGTGAAGAAAGCTGAGCACCAAAGAGTTGATGCTTTTGAACTGTGATGTTGGAGAAGACTCTTGAGAGTCCCTTGGACTGCAAGGAGATCCAACCAGTCCATCCTAAAGGAGATCAGCCCTGGGTGTTCTTTGGAAGGAATGATCCTAAAGCTGAAACTCCGGCACTTTGGCCACCTCATGCGAAGAGTTGACTCATTGGAAAAGACTTTGATGCTGGGAGGGATTGGGGGCAGGAGGAGAAGGGGACGACAGAGCATGAGGTGGCTGAATGGCATAACTAACTCAATGGACGTGAGTTTGAGTGAACTCCGGAAGATGGTGATGGACAAGGAGCCCTGGTTGCTGTGATTCATGGGGTTGCAAAGAGTTGGATACGACTGAGCGACTGAACTGAACTGAAGAGTAATTTAGCTCCTTTTTTCTTGTTGATTTTATGGAAAAATTTTTTTTTGTTTTTTTCCAAATGAGCACTACTCATTTGATGGAGGATGTTGTAAAGCTTTCATTGATATAGTCCCTCAGGCACCCACTTTTAGATTGCAGGTAACTACCAGGCATAGCAATCAAATCATCTAAGTGTGCATCAAGATTAAATTTAAAAGGATTGGATACCTAATGGTCAAGAATAGAAGGAAGAAAGAAAGAGGAAAGGAAAAGGAACCAAGAGGAACCAAGGGAAACCTACTATTTCCCTCACCTTACCTAAACTTTAGAGAGCCTCCTTCCGTACCCTAGGCCACTGACATCCCTCTTCTTAGAGTATTTTCTTTAGAAAAAAAAAATAATAATAATAACGGTAAACCCTCCCTCTGCTCCTTTGAGGCTTAAATGTTTTAGAAGGCCTCTTGCCTGCTTTACTGTTCAGGACTCTCTAAGGACCTGGGAACCATGTCTTTACCATGTATTCATCAAGGAGGATCTGACTATATCCCCCAGATTCTGTGGGAAGGTAGGAGCTTAACCTCCTTGGCTTCTTGATCCTATTTGTAAGACCAAGTCTTGTCAGGAAAGCAAGGCAAATGTACCTTTCTTTTGGGTAAGGCTGATTACCAAATGCAGAAGCCTAAGATCCTCCCATTGCTGTTTTTAAACTCTCCAGCTTTTTGTTTCAGGAGAGATGATCCTTCTTCCTTATTACAGTACCCTTGAATAAAGTCTGCCTAGTTTTTTTTAACACAGGCAGGTACAGTTTTTGCTTTGTCATTTGGAAGGAAATAGTAAAGAAGAGACAGAGACAGAGAGAAAGAAAAATACATATTTTTTAACCATGAGAACAAATCTTCCTAAGTGTGACTTAAGTTCTGAAGCAAAAAAGCAAAAAATTGATATACTTCAACACATAGGATTATTTTCTATCTCAATGAACAAACAAACAAAAAAGCAAATGTAAGCAAAGATACAGATCAAATAAACTGGTGGAAAATTGCACTTCATATCATAGAGAAGGAAAATATCCCTAATGTAAAAAGAACACCTAAAAATAAAAAAGACCTCTACATGGCAGAAGAATTGGCAAAAAGAACAATCACATCACATTAGAAAAACATTAAAACATTTATATATATGAGAAAATGATTGACTTTTCCTTAATAGCAGAAATGCAAAATAAAATTCCATTAAGATACTTTTATAAAACTATTAATTTTTTAAGTGTCCAAATTTGGTAGCACTCTATTGTCTTTCTCTGTCTGTTTGTCTATATTCCCTTTGATACATTTTTTGAGTATGTAAAACAAGCATAAATTATTAAAATAAAGACTGTGTAAAAAGATTATTATGAGGGTTCTCAATTCTGTCTCTGTCCCCCCTACCCTTCTCTCTTCTTACTTCCATTGTAATCATTTGCATTAATTTTTATACACCCTTCTAACTTTTCTTTTAGCAAATATGTGTGTGTGTATATATGTATAGATACATATGTCTATACATATATACACATCTTCCTCCCTCTTTTTTGCATAAAAAGTAGCAAAATTATTTCTTACTCTGCACTTTTCACTTTGCAATCTTACCTGGAGATCACTCCAAGTCACTGCAGAGCCTTTTAAGGGTATGGAGTGTTTACATATGCTGAACCATGAATTTTTCAGCTATTCCAGCATTCAGATGCATTTGGATTATCTCCAATAATTCATAATTATTTTGGTATATTTACAAATTATACCACAATAAAAAATCAAATTCATGAGCTTTTTCATAATTTTGGCAAAATTTCCTAGAAATGGACTTGCTGGGTCAACAGCTGAATTCATATATGATTTTTCTAGAATCTTCTAAGTTCCTCTCCATCAGGATTGTACTACGTTTCACTCTGACTGGCAATATATTGGAGAGCTTGTCTCCCTCATGGCCTCCACCAACATAGTATACTGTCAAACATTTGCGTTTGGGCCCATCTGTTAAATGCTGAGTTGTCATCTTTGATTAGTGTTATTTGCACTGCTCTTATTGTGAGTGAGATTGACTCCAAATGCTTCTCAACTTTCATACCAATTCTTAGATGAAGAATGCTTCTCATTCACTGAGATAACAGACAAAAGAGAATGATACTTTCTCCCACTCCTAATGTCTTCTTATATCTTATATACACTATAGCTACACACTCTACCTTCAGATAATGCAAACAATGGCTTGTTCTAATCTCAAAAGCAAGCAAACAAACAAACAAAAAAAATCCCCTTCTTGGCCTTACTATCTCTTCTACATATAGCCCTGCTTTTCTTCTTTACAAACTGATTTTCAAAAATTGTCCTCATTCCCTGCCTGCACATCCTCTCCCTCTTGTCTGTTCTTTGGACCTTATCTTGTCAATGTTCTCGCTGTCCTCCATGTTGCTAAATCCCAAAATCAATCTGAAGTTTTTCTTGTTTGATCTATCAGCAATTTTTGACATAATTGATCACACCCTTCTCCTTGGTCACTGTCTCTGCTTCCAAGACTGCACGACTTACTCACTTTCTTTTATATGATGCTATTTTTCCATTCCCTGGAATGATATATATATATATATATATTTTTTTTAATCAATTCCCTTAATTCTGGGGTTTTCTAAGCCTCAGTCTGAGAAAATCTTCCATTTTCTCCTGACTTTTGGAGATCTCATTCAGTTTTATGGCTTCCAAGACTAATTATGTGATGATTAGTTACCAAGAGAATCAATAAGCATGGTTAATAGATCCACAGACTCACTATCCATTACTAGCCTTTTGTCCTTGAAAGAAATACTTTGTTTTTCAGCTTCTTCATTGTAAAATGTTGATAATTATAGTATCTTTTTTCATGGAAATCTTGTATGGGATAAATGACTCATAAGTAGAAAAAATAGTTCCTGGCATATAATCAGTACAAAATAAACATCAATTCATACAAGTTACTATAGTTTTTGTGTTCCCTGGTGGCTCAGAGGATAAAGCATCTGCCTGCCATGCAGGAGACCTGGGTTTGATCCCTGGGTTGGGAAGATCCCCTGGAGAAGGAAACGGCAACTCACTCCATTATTCTTGCCTGGAGAATCCCGTGGATGGAGGACCCTGGTGGGGTACAGTCCATGGGGTCACAAGGAGTCGGACACGACTGAGCAAGTTCAGTCACTCACTCTCACTATAATTTCAGGGTGATTCTCTCCTCCAATATGGAAGACTAGTGCATTTAGATGCTTATTGAACACCTACATGTGATTTGAAAAGCAGAGACATTACTTTGTCAACAAAGGTCCTTCCAGTCAAGGCTATGGTTTTTCCAGTGGTCATGTATGGATGTGAGAATTGGACTGTGAAGAAAGCTGAGCGCCAAAGAATTGATGCTTTTGAACTGTGGTGTTGGAGAAGACGAAGAAGACAATGGCAAGCCACTCCAGTACTCTTGCCTAGAAAATCCCATGGATGGAGGAGCCTGGTGGGCTGCTGTCTATGGGGTGGCACAGAGTCGGACATGACTGAAGCGACTTAGAGGCAGCAGCAGTTGGAGAAGACTCTTGAGAGTCCCTTGGACTGCAAGGAGATCCAACCAGTCCATTCTGAAGGAGATCAGCCCTGTGATTACTTTGGAAGGAATAATGATAAAGCTGAAACTCCAGTACTTTGGCCACCTCATGCGAAGAGTTGACTCATTGGAAAAGACTCTGATGCTGGGAGGGATTGGGGGCAGGAGGAGAAGGGGATGACAGAGGATGAGATGGCTGGATGGCATCACTGACTCGATGGACGTGAGTCTGAGTGAACTCCAGGAGTTGGCAATGGACAGGGAGGCCTGGCGTGCTGCGATTCATCAGGTCGCAAAGAGTCGGACATGACTGAGCAACTGAACTGAACTGACATGTGATTAACTTATTAAGGATTTCAAAATTAATACATATAGAGTGCTGTTGATTTATGCCTCATACCTGTCCTAGCAGTCATCCCCCTTCTTCACAGAATTCCCTAAAAGGGAATTCTATTCTTTCAGGTAAACAAGTCTTTCTCTCACATTCCAAATCTGGTAAGTCAGCAAATCTTTTCTGAATTTGCCTTGAAAATGAATCGACAATCTGACCATTTCTTAGCATCTCCATTGCTAGTACTCTAGCTGGAGAGAGCTCACCTCTTACCCCTTGATCCTCTTTAAAATATGTTTCCACCCAGCAGTCTAGAATATATATGATTGCTTCTTCCTCTGCTTAAAATGCTTAAAATGAGTTTCCAACTCAAAAAGTCAATTTCATTGTCTTGGCTCAGAAGATTGCAGAGACTTTGCTATCACTTGCCTGATCCCTTTCACTCCTGACTCTATGATTTCCCTCCTCCACCCTCCAGGCATTCTGTCTCAGGGTATTTTTTTCCTGTCAGTCTCACTGGCAAGCTCCTTCCATAGACATCCACATGGTCTGAGTTTCTCATTATCTTAAATTTCTTACTCAGAAATCAGTTTAATGAAGAGGACTTCCTTCATTGTACAACTTAACATTGAGTTTCTTCCCTCTACCACCTCTGGACTTCTATCTCTGTTACTTATTTTATGCTTTTCATTAGCACTTTTAATATCTTATATATTTTACTGATTTTTCTCAGTTATTTTAAGTCTTCTCTAACTAGAATGTAAATTCCATGGAGACTCTTAATTTTCCCCCCAAGTTTAAATCCTCAGTATCAGAACTGTGCCTGGCACAAAGATATTTTAAATATTAACTGAACAAATCAATTAATTAAGTAGACCACTGATTGCAAAAAATCATAATTTTTGTAGATCTTTATGTATATGAAAGGCAATTTTCAGAAAAAGAACAAATAAAGGTATGCAGAATTTTTTCAAATTTAATAAATTAATAACGTTTAATATTTTACTTTTAAATCAACATTTAATAAATTGAATTCATATTTAATGAATTTGTAGTCACATTTAATAAATTAATCAAATAGAAGAATATAAAAGGGTGCTTTCATTCTCTATATATACTATATATAATATGATTATATACATATTCTAACTATGTGTATCAACTTACATATGTTTATGATAGAAAAAATAAAAAAATACTATATCAAAATAGCTCAAAAATATGTCAAAAAATCCCTCCATATAGAAATCACTGTATCATTGTTGATATTTTAGCACATTTATAGGGGTTTCTATGCTGGCTTAGTCAGTAAAGAATCTACCTGCAATGTGGGAGACCCAGGTTCAATCCCTGGGTCGGGAAGATCCTCTGGAGAAGGGAATGGCAACCCACTTCAGTATTCTTGCCTGGAGAATGCCATGGACAAAGGAGCCTTGTGGGCTTCAGTCCAAGGGATCACAAAGAGTCGGACATGACTGCATGACTAACACACATATATACCCCTCTCCCCCCCACACACATATATGGGAAATTTGAAACATTTATAAATACATAAATCCTCAGTATAATTAGATATACCCCATTTTGACAGACATTATGCTGGATACTTGCCAAAAATTATTTCATATTTATCCATTTTTTACACACAAAAAACTGTATTTTATCACCTTCTTTAGTATAGATGAGGCCACCTGATTATATCTGGCCAATGAAATGTGAGCAGAAAAAATGAACTTCATATCCATGATGAGAAAGGAAAACGCCCTTCAGATTCCCTGCTTTGGGCTTTATGGAGTCAATGCAGCCACAGAAGAAGTAGCCTGATGTCTGAGTCAGCATATAGAGACCAGAAACCCAGGAGTTGCCCAGAATGCTGTAAGGTCCAGTAAATGAGAAACAAATATTATTTTATTAAGAATTGCAGATTGCTTGTTATTTCAGCATAGTTTATTCCTTTGTGATTAATACACTCATGATGATATTTTTCCCTATTGTCAGTTATTTTTCTACATAATTATCCTTTTTTTAATTATTTTTTTACTTTACAATATTGCATTGGTTTTGCCGTACATCAACATGCATCCTCCACGGGTGTACACATGTTCCCAATCCTGAAGTTCTTTCCCACCTCCCTCCCCATACCATCCCTCTGGGTCATCCCCACGCACCAGCCCCAAGCTTCCTGTATCCTGCATCAAACCTGGACTGGCAATTCATTTCTTATATGATATTATACATGTTTTAACGCCATTCTCCCTAACCATCCCCCACCCTCCCACAGAGTCCAAAAGACTATTCTATACATCTATGTCTTTTTTGCTGTCTTGCATACAGGGTTGTCATTACCATCTTTCTAAATTCCATATATATGTGTTAGTATACTGTATTGGTGTTTTTCTTTCTGGCTTACTTCATTCTGTAAAATAGGCTCCAGTTTCATCCACCTCATTAGAACTGATTCAAATGCATTCTTTTTAATGGCTGAGTAATACTCCATTGTGTATATGTACCACAGCTTTCTTATCCATTCATCTGCTGATGGACATCTAGGTTGCTTCCATGTTCTGGCTACTATAAACAGTGCTGTGATGAACATTGGGGTACATGTGTCTCTTTCCCTTCTGGTTTCCTCAGTGTGTATGCCCAGCATTGGGATTGCTGGGTCGTATGGCAGTTCTATTTCCAGTTTCTTAAGGAATCTCCACACTGTTCTCCATAGTGGCTGTACTAGTTTGCATTCCCACCAACAGTGTAAGAGGGTTCTATTTTCTCCACATCCTCTCCAGCATTTATTGCTTGTAGACTTTTGGATCACAGCCATTCTGCGTGAAATGGTACCTCCTTAATTTTCACATATCATTCTCTCATAGATGCTTTAAAATCTAAAGGTTAATAAAGTAATAAAAACAAATGATGAAACTTACCAGCTTAAGCTTGTTTTGGGTTTGTGTAACAGTTTGGTCTTATGCTAGAGAAGTTACTAGCTCTCATTCCTAATTCTGATTTATTGTCCATTGTATGAAATATACGTTGCATTCTCAGGTAGAATACAAATTTTTTAGTCCACCTCTCTATATGACCATAATGAGAAATCTCCTTGAATATGAAGTAGCTTTCTCAGTTCCATTCACAACTAAAGGAGAATACACTAATTTGTAACAATCATTATTAATGGCTTATACTATCCACTTGCAATGCATATACCTTAATTTTGAGGAAGATGTTTTCCAATGAAACAAGACTTTTCTAGAATTTTGGTACAAAATCAACAGAAGAAGGAGATGAAGTAAAAAGCCAAAGAAATATACTGGACCAGGGCTAGAGTACTGATTTTGAAGCATGTAGAGTATGACAAAAATGTTAGCTTATCTAAACTGAATAAAGGAAACAATTGGAGAAGAATGGGGGGAAAAGTATGATATATATATACCCACACTTTTACATCTCTATCTCTGACTGGTGGAATTTGATTAATTCAAATAAATTATTAACTATTTTGGAATTAATATTGAGTTCCTGATTAGATCTTTTGATCAAGACACAGGCCTGAAAACTGGCTAAATTATGTATAATATGAGTCTCCTACTCTTTTTCCTCTATTAATGATTCAGGCCAACTTTTGATTATCTATGCCTTTGTTTCATTTGTCTTGCTCAAAATGGTTTTGCAAATACATTTACAGTTTCCCAAATTGACATTAATTTTCTCTTTATTTTCTCAAACTCACATTTTTTTTTTAATTTCAAATTATATCCATAGATAGAAAAAGAATCAGATAATTATCACCTGGAATTCTAAAATTCATTGCTATAAATCAGATGGTCTGATAATTGATTTGATCCTATGCTTACTGGAATAGTGAAAATAAGCTGCTTTCCAGTTTATTAAATGACACTGTTGAAGTTTTATATTTGTAGTTCTGTTTTTTACAGAGAAAATAGTTTGACATTACTAAAATTCAATTATAAAAAACTAAAACAAATCAAACTTGTCATACAGAGTTCAAACAAATTCAGTTTGCTTTGATAAATTTGATCTAAGTTTGATCAAATAAAAAAGTGACACTACTTTACCAGCGATCACAAAAATGTAAACGAGTTTTGTCTTCAGAAAATCTCTTGGAGATAGTTAAAAGATATCTTAGTGAAAACACAATTTATATTGTATCTTAATTTTATAGCCTAAAGGGAGAAGTTGACTATCAACATACCGATTATATGATTAACTATCTTCACTTCCAGAGTAGCTCAATATTTTCTTTCTCAAAGGAAGAAAGCATTCTTCTTACAGCCTCACCCTAGGAAGATGGTGATAAACATTATTACACTTGCCAAAACATAACACGCATGTCTAGAGTTTTATCACACCTAGTAAACAAAATATAAAACAAATGAGAAACAAAAATGCAAATATGCATATACTAAGCCAGTATATGCATACTGGTGTGAATGTGTTGGACATAACTTAGCAACTGAACACCAACAAAATCAATACTTAAACAAATGCAAATAGATTAAACAGTTTAAAACTATTTCATTAGTAAAACTGGGAATAGTAAAAGAAAAAGTGATCCCGGTTTTTAGTAAGAATGTAGAAAAAAATCTCAGGCAGGTAGTACAAGGGCAGCATTTTAGCTATTCAAAAATGTTGTGTTTGCATATAAGAAACATCATTTTACACACGTATTGACTCAGAAATTCTACATAGAGAAATTTATTCTCAGAGGAAATAATTAAATATTGTAGAAATATTCTGAAGCTAGGATGCTTAACAAAGTTGCTTATTATCAGAAATGTTTGAAAAAAACAAAATAGACAAAAACCATGAATAAATAATCATTAAAATCTAAGAGAATATATTCATAAAATCCTTACTTTATTAATGTTGCATTCTAAAAACATATTTTCTTCCTTGGAAAGATGTTCCTATTAAGTCAAAGAGCAAGTCATTATGCTATTATTCTTTGTATGGGATATGTGTATGAATATATATACATATATATATGTATGCACACAAAGAAATTGTATAAATATGAAGGTTATATGATCTGTTATTGATAATGATTATCTCTGGTGTTTGCTTTCTGAGTTATTTCAATTTTCTTTTTGTTTTTTAGTGTTTATCTTGATTTTTTAAGAATTGCAGTTTAATTTGAGCCATTGCTCCAAGTCATCTTAATTACTCCATAGCTTAAATTCATGAAAATGCTACCATTTTCAGTGTTTCTATTCCCTGTTGCATTAACAGAGAAAAAGATTATATAACACATGATCACACTGGCTCTTCAAGGTATACCCAGAATTAGACATGGCCAAGGCAGGTCTCAGAGCCACTGCTCACTTTAAAGGAATGGAGATCATCCTTTCTACCCTGCATTCGCCTGTAAGAATGAACACTGGAGCTATTGTGAATAGCATTAAGGACTCCCATACTGATAAGGTAAGCAACAGAGACAGAGGAAGGCAGACAATAAGATATTTTGATTACAGCAACTTTTGCTTTGTTTTCTAACATTCAGAAAATGAAGATCATAGCATCTGGTCCATCACTTCATGGGAAATAGATGGGGAAACAGTGTCAGACTTTATTTTTTGGGGCTCCAAAATCACTACAGATGGTGACTGCAGCCATGAAATTAAAAGACGCTTACTCCTTGGAAGAAAAGTTATGACCAACCTAGATAGCATATTGAAAAGCAGAGACATTACTTTGCCAACAAAGATCTGTCTAGTCAAGGCTATGGTTTTTACAGCCGTCATGTATGGATGTGAGAGTTGGACTGTGAAGAAGGCTGAGCACCAAAGAACTGATGCTTTTGAACTGTGGTTTTGGAGAAGACTCTTGAGAGTCCCTTGGGCTGCAAGGAGATCCAACCAGTCCATTCTGAAGAAGATCAGCCCTGGGATTTCTTTGGAAGGAATGATGCTAAAGCTGAAACTCCAGTACTTTGGCCACCTCATGCGAAGAGTTGACTCCTTGGAAAAGACTCTGATGCTGGGAGAGATTGGGGGCAAAAGGAGAAGGGGATGACAGAGGATGAGATAGCTGGATTGCATCACTGACTCGATGGACGTGAGTCTGAGTCAACTCCAGGAGTTGGTGATGGACAGGGAGGCCTGGCGTTCTGCGATTCATGGGGTCGCAAAGAGTCGGACACGACTGAGCGACTGAACTGAACTGAACCGAACTGATAGAAAATCATTCTTGTGTGATAATTACAGTTCTCTCCCTGAAACTTGCTTTTTAATTAGTTAAATTTCTTGTCATGGCTTTTAAGACATCCAACACTACCTTGCTTGCAGTTTCATCTAAGAGAGAGAGAAAACTCATTAAAATTAAATCAAGAGAAAGTTTGTGAAACTATAACAGAAAACATTAAATTTGAGTTCCATGACCTTAGTTTTATAAAGTTCAGCTTAATCTTTATTGCTTAATAGTTGTGATTATCCATTTTGCTTTGGTTTGCATTATAATTATATAATATATTTAATTGACAGTAAGGAATAAGGATAAAAATACTGAGTATTTCTCTTGTTCTTGTCAGCCAAAGTCCTTTGATATATGATGGCTTTGACTTAAAGAAACAGAAAGCATACAAATAAAGGTTTTTCTTAGCTGTCATCCCTGTGGAACTGCACAGAGGTTAGCAGTTTCCTATCAAACAATAGATTTTTCTTATGGACTAGATAAATAATGTCTCCTTCAATATGGAAGGAGAGAGCCTAAACTTTAGAAAGACAAAAGGCATCTGGATGCATCAGAGGGAAAGTATTTCCCCAACAGAGAAGCTAGTGATTGAAGGAAAAAGGTGCTCATCTTCATTATATAGAAGCCAATGTAGCCAAGGTGAATAAAAGAACTCAAATGGCAACATAAGAACTCTACGAGGTAGAAAGTGTTTGATGCACAGATATCAAAGTATAGAACAGTTAGGTCTGTGAATAAGAAGAAAAAGCACAGTTTAGTATATTTGTCAGCCATTAAAAAGGAATGCATTTGAGTAAGTTCTAATGAGGTGGATGAATCTATTATATAGAATGAAGCCTATTATATAGCCTATTATATAGAATGAAGAAAGTGAGAAAGAGAAAAACATATGTCATATATTAATGCGTATATATGAAATTTAGAAAGATAATGTTGGTGAACCTATTTTCAGGGCAGCAGTGGACACAGCCATAGAGAACAGACTTGTGGTCACAGGGTGGGAAGGACAGAGTAGGAGGAATGGAGAGAGTAGCATTGAAATGTATACATTACCCTAGGTAAAATAGATAGCTGGTGGGAACTTGCTGTATGACACAGAGAGTTCAAACCTGGTACTCTGTGACAACCTAGAAGGGTGAGATGGGGGTGGAGGTGGGAGAGGAGTTCAAAAGGGACAGGACATATGTATGCTTTTGGCTTATTCATGTTGATATACAGCAGAAACCAACACAATGTTGTTAAACAAGTATCCTCCAATCCAAAATAAATATTTTTTTTAAATGGAAAAAAAGAGAGATCTATTTCTTCTTGATTATTTGAGTAAATACTGCAAATTTAGAAATAGTAATAATAAATATGTAATCAACCACCTTCAAAGGGAGTGTATAAGAAGGCTATAACACATCCTACCAAAGACAATAGCTCTATAAAAGATGAGATCAATTTAGTCAGCAGACTCGAAAACAAAACAGTAGGACCTCATGAAGTGGGCAAAAGAAACAGATTTGGCCCAAAGATAAATATCTTTGGAGCTTACTTCAGTTCAGTTCAGTCACTCAGTCGTGTCCAACTCTTTGCAACCCCATGGACCACAGCACGCCAGGCCTCCCTGTCTGTCACCAACTCCTGGAGTTTACTCAAACTCATGTCCATCGAGTCAGTGATGCCACCCAACCATCTCATCCTCTGCCATCCCCTTCTCCTGCCCTCATTCTTTCCCAGCATCAGGGTCTTTTCAAATGAGTCAGCTCTTCGCATCAGGTATTGGAATTTCAGCTTCAGCATCTGTCCTTCCAATGAACACTCAGGACTGATCTCCTTTAGGATAGACTGGTTGGATCTCCTTGCAGTCCAAGGGACTCTCAAGAGTCTTCTCCAACACCACAGTTCAAAAGCATCAATCCTTCAGCATTCAGCTTTCTTCACAGTCCAACTCTCACATCTATACATGACCACTGGAAAGCTTACTTAGATCTATAATTTATATTTATATATTTAATTTGACTACTCAGTATGATTTTATACACAATAAGTCCATAAATTAATCTAATGGGTTCCTTTTCTTTAAAAGTCCAAAGTTAGTAACTTACTTTAACATACCTTTTATACAAAAAAAAAAAAAGAAAAAGAAAATCTGATCCTAGGGTAAGATCATCCTTCATGCCTAAATCTCTCCTATCCACCAGTCAAAGAAAGCTCAGAATTAAGTCCAAACTGAAGCAGTTTGACTTAACTTACATGAAATTCATTCTCATAAAGACATGCATGAGAAATGTAGCTAATTTGAATTCCCTTTGGAAATGAATTCTTTTTCCGGTTAATTATTTGCCTCCTGGAAAGACTGCAGGCAGCTTTGAGTGCCATGTGGCTCCCACAGGGAAACATTTATTAGGGACAAGGACACAAGATGATAATGACATGCAGGCATCGGTCCTAGAAACGCAGTGTTTCAAATGCATGGTCTAATATGGCTGGCAGTAAAAATATAAATGTTTTTATGTAGAAAGAAAATTGGGAAAGTTAGGCTATTTGATGTTACTAAAAAGAGTCACATGCTGGTATTGAGTAATATGGTGATTATGGTTAATATTATTATTAGGAATTATAATGCCATCTCAAATAGAAGAGTCATTCCAAATCCACCACTTGGAAAGACTGTATTTTGTCTAATTAGGAACTTTAGGGCTTTATTCACACAATAAAAACACATGAAATGCATGAATGAGACTGTTAATTATGATGTATTTCAGCTTCTGAGAGACTTAAGCAGGAATGAGGACACCAAGGAAAGTGTTAAATTCAAATTAAGGTAATTAAGAGTTACAAAGGATTACTTATATTTGTACTTAAAGTTACAGTCTTCCTGTGCACAGATCCCTTCTTGCAATATTACTTTATATTTTCTGGATTAGTCTTAACTCTTGCTAGTCATGGTTGCTAACAGAGCATAGCAAAGAACATATTTTCTAAAAACTGTTCAGTAGAATGCTTAAAAAACTGTAAGGTGTTATACTGAAAGACAGTAGAGTTAGCCTATTCTTAGGGAAATATATGTTTTCAATGCCAAATTATTTTGCTAGTCTTAGGAAAAGCACAAACCATCACTGATAAATCTGTATTACTATTATGCAGTAGTAGTCAAAGAAATGACTTTTTTTTACCAGCTACTTAATGCACTCCAGTGTTTCTGAGTTGCTTGTGTCATACTATGGGGCATTTCTTTTTTCCCAACTATATGCCACTGGTGTAAAACAACATCATTGAATGATGCTCAGATGTTGCTTTTTCTGGATTACAGGGTATGTAACCAGTAATCTCATAAACTGATGCCTTTGAATAACACTTTCAGAGATCTTCAGTAATTTCAATACTCAATATTGTGCTTTAAAAGAGATGTGTATTAGCCTTACTCCAGAGAACATTATAAAAATATATTTGTCAATGTCTGAGAGTTGAAATCCAGCACTGATTATTCATAATAATAGAATACTTATTTATGAGAAGACAAGGAGTCCAAAAGACATATTTTATCTAAAAGTATCTACATCCTTCAGTAGCTCTCTAAAGGAAATATGGAGACTTTTCTATTCTCAGCTTGCTCAAATAAACCCCACCCTCACACTCCAAACTCTCAATTGCAAACCCAAAGAAAATATACAAATGGCAAATAATCAAATAAGATACTTAATATCAGCTGTTATTAGGAGTTTTAAATTAAAGCAATGAGATATCACTGCACTATACACATATTAGGAAGGTTAAAATCCAAAACACTGAACACACCAAATGCTGGCGAGGTTGTAGAACAGCAGGAATTCTCATCCATTGTTCTGGAAATGCAAAATGGTACAGCCACTTTAAAATATAGTTTGCTATTTACAGAGCTGAATATACTATTGCCATATGATTCAGCAATCACATTCCTAAGTATTTGCTCAAATGAGCTGAAAATATGTCTACTCGGAATCATGCACACAAATAATTCTAGTAACTTTATTCATAATTGGCCACATTCAGAAGCAACCAAGATGTCCTCCAATAGGTGAATGGATAAATAAAATGTGGAATAAAAAGACACAGAAAGACCCAAGAAAGCCATAGAAAGACACAGTGGAACTTTAAATGTATCAATATATCACTGTGAAAGAAGTAAATCAAAAAAGGCTGCATGCTATATGATTCATATTATATGACTGTCAGAAAAGGAAAAGCTTCAGAGACAGTAAAAAGACCAGTGCTTGCCAGGGGTCTGAGAAGAGTGAAAGAGAAATGAATAAGCACAGAAGTTTTTTATGATGGTGAAACTATTCTTTATGATACTGCTAATATTTGCATATGTACCTTTATACCATCATCAAAATCCATAAAATGTACCATACAAAAGTTGTACCCTATAACTAAGCTTGGACTTCATTTAATAAAACATCTTGATTCATCAATTGTGATAAATGTACCACATTAATGCAGGTTGTCAATAATAGGAGGAACTGTGAGGGAATGTGGGGTAGTTGGGAGAGCAGAGGGGTATCTGGGAACTCTGTAAATTTTCCCTAATTTTTCTATAAACCTAAAACTGTTCTAAAAAATAAAGTCATGCAATTTTAAAAATTCACTTTGAAGATTTTGAATGCCAGGTGAAACTCTTAGGGAGATAAGAACAACAGATTCTACAATCTAAATTCATTTCTGCTCCCCTTGGGTAAGTCATTTCATCACTTTTCTCCTCAGTTTCAACCTGCAAATTGGAGTGATAATAGTACCTACCACACAATGTCTTTAAGAATTAAAACCAGAAAAGTGTTGGTAATAACTGATGAGTTTATTCTTTTTTTGTACAATCAGCTTCAATGAGAGACTCTAAAAGCAAAGTAGAAGAAGAGGGTGGTATGACTGTGAGGAGAAACATGTCACAGATATGAGATTCTAAGGCCAGATGTACAATCCTGGTTTTAGAAGTCTCCACAGTGAAATGGGCAAGAGCAGTCATTGGTAAGCCTTGCCCTGCTGCTGCTAAGTCGCTTCAGTCGTGTCCGACTCTGTGCGACCCCATAGACGGCAGTCCACCAGGCTCCCCCATCCCTGGGATTCTCTAAGCAAGAATATTGGAGTGGGTTGCCATTTCCTTCTCCAATGCATGAAAGTGAAAAGTCAAAGTGAAGTCGCTCAGTCGTGATAACTGGTTAATTTCCCACATGGATGTGTCTGTTTTGTTCATGCAGTGTCTATAAGGTCTATGAAGTTACTCAATTAATTTTGGGAAGACCATGATGTAATAGTAACTACTGGAATTTACTCAGCACTTTTTTGTTCGGCTGCACAGTTCTAAGAGCTTTACATCTTAATTTTTCATAAAAATTAGATAGGTGTGCCTATTCTTTTCATTTCATAGAAGTCGAACTGAGGATAGGTGATTTAATTTACTCATGGTTACACAACAAATAAGCAAAAACTGAAACTTGAACCTAAACAGCCTAATTCTAGTCTGAATTCTTTACCATTCTATTATGTTGACACCTTTGTAATATTTTCATCCTATATATGCATTTTGTTGTTTCCTGTTCTATAAGATTTTAACCTTATTCTACAGCTTATTAATTTTGTGTCCTTAAGCAATTTTATTGGCTTCCATAGGGACAACGATATTAACAACATCACAGAGTGTTGTAAGGATTAATGACCAAATATATGTAAAAGACTTTGAAAAGTACTTGAGATAGAGAAAGGACATAGTTCATGTTATGTTTGTTATATTTTCATTATTATTCAATCATTTTGTCATTATTGTAATACACTTTTATTACCAAATATACCAATAGCAACCTTTAAATTTTTGTATCCTTATATATATCAAAATATTTGTTTATTTGTGCACAGGATTTTATAATGTCTTATAGCCATTAACAATTTCTAATATAGATGGGACTAAGGATGAGATGGCTGGATGGCCATCACCGACTTGATGTACATGAGTTTGGGTGATCTCCGGGAATTGGTGATGGACAGGGAGGCCTGGCGTCCTGCGATTCATAGGGTCACAAAAAGTCAGACATGACTGAGTGACTGAACTGAACTGAACTGAAAGATCATTAACACTATGGTTTTGAGTAGAGAAGTTCTATCATCAGAGAAGAATAAGTGATAACACTATATTTGGCATGGTGCCTGGTCCATAGTAGGCTCTTGATAAATATTTGATGAATTGGCAAGTAAATAGCACTCACTGCAACAGTATTCTAGCAGAGAACAAACATAGGAAATGACAGTGCCAGCCCTAATACCATGGTTAACCACAAGCACAGGAGGAAGTTCAGCCCAACTGAACACATTTTATATAGTTAAATCTAAAGCACTTAGTAAATCCATTCATCTTGCAGAGATCCAAAAAAGTTCCTAGGGAGAAAATGGTGGAAGACTCACAGAGAAGGTAAGATTTATTTTAAATCTGATAGATTAATAGAATATACTGAGGGGCAAGATGCCCTATTCATTAAGCCATGTGCATCATAAGTAAAAGCATTACCATCTAGTGCTAGAATTAGTATACTAAGTAATAATTAAATATCCATTTTTTAATATTATAATCTATTCAATATATTACATAAACTCAATGCAGATAAGTATAAATTTATACAAAATTTTACCCGATCACTGCTGCAGTTAGGGCTTCCCTGGTGGCTCAGATGGTAAAGAATCTGCCTGAAATGTAGGAGACCTGGGTTTGATTCCTGGGTTGGGAAGATCCCTGGACAAGGGACTGGCAACCTATTCCAGTATTCTTGCCTAGAGAATTCCTTGGACAGAAGAGCCTGGAACCATGGGGTCACAAAGAGTTGTACAAGACTCAGCAACTAACACTTACTTACCTTTTGAAGCAATAATGCTGCCTAAGAGACCACTGCAAAATTCAGCGGTTTAGAATGCTGTTCCATTTGCTAGATATTTCCTGATTCATGAATCATTGAATAAAGCCAATTAGACCTTCAAATTAAAAAAAAAAAAAATCATTGGCTTAAACAACGCACCTTTGGTCTCTTGTTCCTCTGACTTGAGGCCAGTCATGGTTAAGCCCATCTATGCTGCAGTCTACTCATAGTTCTACCTTCAAGATGTGAGTCAAACAGATTTGGCTCCAAAGTCCATGTTAAATTTAAACTTGTTCTGATTTCCTTTCATCCCTCTTAGCACAGTGTCAATCAAAGAAATGCTTTTCATGGCAAATGTCAGGAAGTCAAGAGGTCAATCCAAAGACTGTTTCTGTTAGAGCAAATAACTCGCTTTTGGCCAAATTCAGTCAGTCAGGTGGCCCAGCGGTAAAGAATCCAGCTGCCAATACAGGACATGCAGGTTCAATCCCTGGGTCAGGAAGATCCCATGAAAAAGGATTCATTTTGATATTTGGCAAAACTAATACAACTTTGTAAAGTTTAAAAATCAAATAAAATTAAAAAAAAAAAAAGAAAAAGAAAATGGCTACCCATTCCAATATTCATGCCTGGAAAATCTTATGGACAGCAAAGCCTTGCAGGCTACAGTCTATGAGGTCACAAAAGAGTCAAACATGACTTAGTGAAGACAACAACAAGTCAGTCATGTGGTCAAATTCAAGTACAATGGTGCTTTGAAATGTCCCCCACTCTCTCTCTTCAGTGCACCACAAAAAGTACAATCTTTAATCCAATAACCATAAGTGTACCTATATTGTCATTTTGAAGAATAAAAAAGAGATAGACTGTCAGTTCTTCCTTAGGAAAGAATGGTTGACTCTGAGTCAGCAATAATCAAAACATTCAGTCAACTGAGTAAGGAAAAAAAAAAAAAAAAATAGAAAGTTTGGAGAAATTTGAGTCCCAGAATTAAACCAAATGTCTTTCTCTAGGAAGTACATTTGAGACACTGCCCACTCTGGGAGTAGAAACATGTAAGAATTGTAACACGAGGTCCAAGTCAGGCAAAGAAAACCTGGACTAATAATTAGCTGGGCTCCAATATCAAGGCGACAAAATCCAGAACTTGAGATTCTTCTTAAACTAAAATGCGCACCCTTCTGTTAAATCACTCTTAACTATTATGACCAACCTAGACAGCATGTTAAAGGGCAGGGACATTACTTTGCCAACAAAGGTCTGTCTAGTCAAGGCTATGGTTTTTCTAGTGGTCATGTAGTCACATATGAATGTGAGAGTTGGACTATAAAGAAAGCTGAGCACTGGAGAATTGATGCTTTTGAACTGTGGTGTTTGCAAAGACTCTTGAGAGTCCCTTGGCCTGCAAGGCAATCCAACCAACCCATCCTAAAGGAAATCAGTCCTGAATGTTCATTGGAAGGACTGATGTTGAAGCTGAAACTCCAATACTTTGGCCACCTGATGCGAAGAGATGACTCATTTGAAAAGATCCTGATGCTGGGAAAGATTGAAGGCAGGAGGAGAAGGGGATGACAGAGGATGAGATGGTTGGGTGGAATCACCAATTCAATGCACATGAGTTTGGGTGGAATCCAGGATTTGGTGATGGACAGGGAGGCCTTGCGTGCTAAAATCCATAGGGTTGCAAAGAGTAGGACTTGACCAAACAACGGAACTGACTGACTAACTGACCTATTTGAACATAATTTTTAATACCAAACAGCACTGCTGTCTGTTTTGTAATAATATAATTGCATTTCATGTGATAGGCAAAATTCTGAGATGACATACACTGATTTCTAATCTCTTGTGTGTGGTGGAATCTGTAACTTGCTTCTAGACATCTAAACATGACAAAGGTGAAGGGATTTTGATAATGTAATCAAAGACTCTAATTGGTTTACTTTCAGTGAATCAAATGGGAGATTATCTTAGGTGAGCCTCTCTTAATGAGCTCTTAATAGAGAGTCTAAAAGTCAGAGTCTAAAAGCAAAGCACCAGAGAGCCTTTCTCCCCCTCCTATCTCTTTCTTTCTATCTGTGTACATGTGTTGTGTGTTTATGTGTCTCTGTCTGTATTTCCCTGCTAGCTTCGAAAAAGTAATATACTATGAGATCTAATAAATTCTGCCAACAACCTGAGGGTCGCAGTAGAGATATCCTTCCCTAGGTGTGCCTTCAAATGAGAACACAGCTTGCCTGACACCTTATGGGCAGACCTGCTGAGAGCCTGAGCAGAGGACCCATCCAGGCTATCCTCCTGACTCATGGAAACTGAGTAAAAACTGTTTGCTGTTTTAAGCTCTGGAGTTTGTGATAGTTTCTTGAACAGCAATATAATGGCATTTATATTTCATGAAAATAAAACAACATGGACAATATCACAAGTCAATAAATATTTAGTAATAGTTTCCCAGTTGGTGCTCTTGGCAAAGAGCCTGCCTGCCTGCCTGACAATACAGGAGACGTAAGAGATGCCGGTTTGATCCCTGGGTTGGGAAGACCCCCTGGAGGAGGGCATGGCAACCCACTCCAGTATTCTTGCCTGGAGAATCCTGTGGGCAGTGGAGACCGGTGGGCTACAGTCCATGGGGTGGCAAGGAGTCAGACATGACTGAAGCGACTTAGCACAAAAGAACAGCACACAGTGGATAGCTGATTAAAGTAAAGTTTAAAAAAAAAAAAAAAAAAGAATCTTATCCAGCAAAGAAAAAAAAAAAAAAAAAAGAAACCATTCATTTCATTAGAGGATCACACACATGAAAGGACACCCAAGTCCATGATTTCAGAGTAAAGCCTGGATGATTCTTCTGTCCACCTGGTGAAGCCCCTTGATTGTTTCAAATGTGCAGTTTGTAAGATCATTTTACATATCAGTATTAATATGACTACTGCTGCTGCTGCTGCTAAGTCGCTTCAGTCGTGTCCGACTCTGTGCGACCCCATAGACGGCAGCCCACCAGGCTCCGTCGTCCCTGGGATTCTCCAGGCAAGAACGCTGGAGTGGGTTGCCATTTCCTTCTCCAATGCATGAAAGTGAAAAGTGAAAAGTGAAAGTGAAGTCGCTCAGTCGTGTCCGACTCTTTGCCATCCCATGGACTGCAGCCTGCCAGGCTCCTCTGTCCATGGGATTTTCCAGGCAAGAGTACTGGAGTGGGTTGCCATTGCCTTCTCCGAATATGACTACAGGTCCATATTAATACTCAAAATGACAAAAGGCAGGGGTTATCCTTTGCTTACTTGCAACTTTATTTCATTTGTGTCGTTATCTTCAATAAGCACCTCTCTATACTGTTTATGTCAGTATATATGTTGATATAATGTAAAAAAAGAGAATTATTTTAATGTACATCAGAAATTGTGAGAAGAAAAGTTTAAAAAGTTGAAGGGTTGAATATTATTATGTCTCCACCACCATCACCACCCCTCAACCATAGTTCTAAATGTCATATCACTGATAAGATTTCCTGGGAAGCAGATGCCTGAGACAAAATATGGATCCAGGAAGATTCCTGTAGAGTGCTCTTGGGATAAAACACTTCTGGAGAAAGAGAGGAATCAGGATGGATGGAGTGGAAGAGGGTTGCCATGTAATGTCAACAGAAAACTTAACTGCTCCCATGGTAAGCTCTAAAGCCGAGGTGACACTTTACAGATGTCCTCATCTGAGACCAAGGATTTGACCCCTGTATCCTCTAGAGAGATCATTAATCAGATGCTAGCTATGCAGGGAAGACAGTCCTCTGAGAGCCGGTATCTTGTTGTAGATGAAAGAGTGGTTCTTCCATCCTAAAGTGTTGGAAGGAGCATAATCACATTCATATCATTTAATATTTGATCATCCTTTAAATTAAGCTGGGAATGGTGAGTAGAAAGTAAATAAGTACCATTTTGTTTTCTAAAATAAGGACAAAACAGCTATTTTTCTTCTTTTCCAAACCAAAAACAAACAAACAAACAAAAAACAAAACAAAAAAAAAAACCCAAAAACAAAAACCTCCTTTAATGGTCTTTGAAGAAGAAAATAAATCTGAATTATGCTGAAGTTAACAATCATGCATTGGTATTAAAAGGACATATTTTAAAATGGCAGATTTTAACTTCTTGGAAACCAATTTTCAACTGGAAATTAACTCCTTTGTGAGTCTAATTTCAGGATTCTAACTAAATCGGGAACAGTCCTGTGTTTTTGAGTACACTTACTGATCTCTGGACGCGGAGTGAAAGAAAATGCAGTGGCAGCCGGGAAACGTCTAATGTGGCAGTCGCAGTGCAAGTGATTAAGAGCCTAGTCTTTCACCTTGAGCCTTACACTTCTGCCCTGCGAGGTTTAACACCTCACCTCCAGACTCAGTTAAGTCCCAAGTGCCTGTGAATTGACATCACAAACACACCTCCATATTTAACAAGGGAGAAAATAAGGAGGAACATGGGGAGGGGGGTGGGAAATGCGATAAGCAACTTTTGAATTCAGGTAGAAGAATGAGGAAAATCTTAATGAAATCATTTTAGGAGGTCATTAAGGAAAGAAACCAAACAAAACATGACTCTACTGTAACTGAAGATCAGGCCGCCAGGGGAAAGCTCAGTTGTGTCCAGATACAGTACTATCATCCTTTACCTTAATGAACTCTGTACTGACAAGTCTTTTATGACAAATTTTGTGCTCTCAGCAACTTCAGATCTGTATGAGATTTGGAGCTCCGTTTAAAGCTGTATCTGGCCCTGTCATGCTTGTGTGACAAGTTCTCGCAGTCCTCATCTGGGTCACTAAATGGAGATCCCCTGATACAGAAAGCCGACAGCGCATCCATCTTGCTTTGCATGAAGGCGCCTCTGTCAGGCAAACTACATAACAATGTGAGCTTTATACGCTCTCCAGGAATGCAGCCATGAACTGGCTTCCAACAGCCGGAACAGAAGCAACTGGCAAGCGTCAGTTTAGAAGCGCGTTGTTCCCCTAACCTGGAAAAAGATAAAAATAAAAGCCAGCGATCACTCCAACCCTATACTATTCAATACTTCAAAGTTCTGTACACTTTTTTGGTAAGGAAAGATTGTTTTCTCTAGTTTGAAATACGGGAAAAAAAATGGAAATAAAATAAATTATTTAAGAGTGGGTGGTAAAAATAGTTCATGTGTAGTCAATCACATTTTATTAACATTTTACTTCCACTGATTAAAGGGGGAAAAAATTATTGCCAGCATTTAAAATGGAAAGTATTTCATCTTAGAATTGTGACAGTCTTTGTGCAATGATGTGTCTTTTTTTTTTCCTCTAACTTTTCTATATTTGCTTTATTTGTAACATGGGTTATTTAATTTTCTCTAAAGCAATGTTTAAAAAACAAAATGAAACAAAGCCCTACAACCTCAGTGTTTTCTCAGAAGACCTGAAACATCTCACAGTAAGTGTAAAAGTTGAATCTCTAGGACTCCATAAACCATTCTGCATTTTTAACAAAAGTTATATTGCTCTAAGTAATTCCTAAATGGTATGTAAACCAAATTAAAGGTGGCATTGTCATCTATACAACAAAATGACTTGTGCACATAATTTTTTAAAATATTCATCATGAAGATCTCAAAGTCTCATGTATTACTTCATCTTTATGGTACAAAAGAGAAGTCAGAGAAACCTGCCTAGACCCTTATGGAACTTGAAAATAATAAACAGAGTACAAACCAGGTCTGTTCAACCACAGATGCTTATTAAAGATGAGCTTAAAATGGATTGTAATTTTACTGGGCTCAAATAGCAATAAAAAGAACAATAATTGAAAAAGATATAATGAAAAGCTGCATTGTATTATTACAAAAAGAAAAAAAAAAAAAAAAGAAACCACTGTATCAAAAAGGACAGGGTTGCAATGTCTAAGACTTTGAAATGCCTTTTAGGAATAATGTCTTGGCCCCTAAGATTTTTCCAACATATATTTTGTTATAATTCTTCCTGACCTCTTGCCCATTGAGCTGCTGGTATCTGCAGAGGAAATTTCATAGAAAGTATCCCCCTGAAAGGAAGGAACAACTTACTTTTGCCCTTCACGGATATAAACTATATTGAAAACAATTTTATGTTGCTCATCAGCATTTAATACACGAAAATAAAACCCCACCTTTTACCTGCCTCTTAAAAGCAACAAAATTGAATTTCCTAACATGGCTTCTGATATCTATTTTGTTTAGATTAAATGTAGGTTAAAGTGTAATCTTTCTGTAATCTGATCACAGGTTGCAACAAATAGGATGGCTAGGGGCAGGACATGAAATAGAAAATTCCAAATTGTTCTAAGTGTGTTCATATCTAGATGCTAAAACAGAGTCCCCAGTGGTTTCTGGTGCCAGCCTTGCACCTTCAAAACATACGGTGTCTCTGAGTGAACTCCTTCTGAACTCCACTTGTCAAAGTAATGGCAAAATAACAATATCATGTAAACAAAACAAGAGGCTGTACAGCTTCTATTGTTAGCATCATTAAAAATTAATAATGGCTGATTTAGATCAAATATTTAATGTGAAAATTCCATGATTTGCAATGATTTCCCTCTAACACAAAGAGTTGTTTTTAAAATATTCTACAAGCAGTCATGTTTCTCTTTTGATAAACCATAGTTTATTCCCTTTGTCCTATGTTTTGTTTCGCTTCATAGACCATTTTATCTACAGACATGAGATTTCTTTAAACATATCACATTAAGGCATAACAGGATGCTGCTGCTACTGCTGCTAAGTCGCTTCAGTCGTGTCCGACTCCGTGGGACCCCATAGACGGCAGCCCACCAGGCTTCCCCGTCCCTGGGATTCTCCAGGCAAGAACACTGGAGTGGGTTGCCATTTCCTTCTCCAGTGCATGAAAGTGAAAAGTGAAAGTGAAGTCGCTCAGTCGTGTCCGACTCTTCGCGACCCCATGGACTGCAGCCTACCAGGCTCCTCCGTCCATGGGATTTTCTAGGCAAAAGTACTGGAGTGGGGTGCCATTGCCTTCTCCAATAACAGGATAATAACTCTTATAAAAACTAACAGTATTTCTTTACAAAGTATTAGTATCTGTTGGAAGTTATATATTAAAAATACTTAGATACATAAAATTGTTTGCACAAAACTCCTAATTGGATTCTGAAATATCAAGAAAATCATATAAGATTTAGTTTAAATGTTGAAACAAGTGTTCTAAATAGATCTGTTAAAAAGCATATTGGAGATAACTGAAAAAGCCTCTCTCTCACAGTTTAGTTTTGAGGTTGTCTTGCTTATAATGTGTTTTGCAGTATCCCAAGTTCATAGCCCTATTACTGGTCCTATTTTCTGGAGAAATATTAAACTTTATCACTTCTGACAAATTGGAACAAGTGCTCCAAGTCAAGTTTTATGTATTCTACTCTAACTCCATTAAATATGGATACTTTATTCCTACTGTGCTATAAATATCAGCAAAGTAAAATGTTAAAATCCTGGAGGAATTTGCAGTTTGACAATTGGAAAAAAAAAAAAAGCCTGTAGTAAGCAGCATGAAAGTACAGTTGTGAAATCTGAGGTCATATGCTTGTTGTTAAGACTGGGGTGATTTAGGAGCTTCCCAACAACTATCAGTATAGTTATGTGATTAGCCCTTGTGTCCTTTAGGCCAATAAAGAGAGAAAAGTATAAGATACAAAGAAAAATTCTCAAATAAACACAAATTTTAGAAGTGATGGATATAGAACTGACACTGAAGCGATAATAGACTATGCATGCTTTTTCTTAGAATATTATTATTTTTCACTGAATATATGTCTTTGATTCACATTCTGTTCTCCGCTGTTCCCCAGTCCATAAGTTATGCCCTGCTTTTTCCCCTTTTGCTTTTTGAACATTCTATTTCCTCTCTTTGGAATTTTCTTCTTCTATCTTTACTCTGCGTTTCCATCGTAGCTCAGTGGTAAAGAATCTGCCTGCCAATGCAGGAGACATGGGTTTAATCCCTAGGATGGGAAGATTCCCTACAGAAGGAGGTGCAACCCACTCCAGTATTCTTGTCTGGTAAGTCCCATGGACAGAGGAGCCTGGTGGGCTATCATTCATGGGGTCACAAAAGAGCTGGACATGACTTAGCAGCTTAAAGAACATTTACTCTGGCAAAATTGTGTTCATTTTTCAGTTTAGACAAACTTGTAGCTAGAAAACAACTGATAGACCTACCTAAGGGTAAGGAAGGTGCCATCTCCTATACCCCTTTCCCTACCTGAACACTTTTGCATGGTGTCATTTGGGGACCCAGACACCATTGATCTTATCCATTGCTGTCATATTCTCCGCACACAGCACTGTGCCTGGCATGAGGCTGGTTCTTGACTGACTAAGTGCCACCCTATGAGTCTTGTTGTTGTTCAGTCACAAAGTAGTGTCTGACTCTTGCCAATTTCATGGACTGCAGCACGCCAGGCTTCCCTGTCTTTCATCATCTCCTGGAGTTTGCTCAAATTCATATCCATTGAGTCAGTGATGCTATCTAACCATCTCATCCTCAATGCTGCTATAGTCCACATTTGATCACTCCCTCCTTTGTGCTACTCTCTCTAGTCATTTGGAACCTCTTGTCAATGACCTGTGCTCTTTCTTATTTCTGGGTCTCAGGTGCTGTTGCCCAGAATTTCTTTCTATCTTTCATCTCTTGCCCCACTCATCTGGCTGGTTCTTACTACCCTTTGGGATCAACTCAGTTATCACTTTTTCTGGGAAGCCACTGAACCTACTGTTGACAAGGATGCTAGTCTCAGCGCCCTCTTGCTACCCTCAATCAAACATCATAAATATAATGCTATCTTCAGATCATCCAAAATTGCTGTCTCCCCAACTTGACTGAAATCAGATCATATCAGATGAGATCAGTCACTCAGTCATGTCCAACTCTTTGCGACCCCATGAATTGCAGCACATCAGGTCTCCCTGTCCATCACCAACTCCCGGAGTTCACTCAGACTCACGTCCATCGAGTTGGTGATGCCATCCAGCCATCTCATCCTCTGTCGTCCCCTTCTCCTCTTGCCCCCAATCCCTCCCAGCATCAGAGTCTTTTCCAAGGAGTCAACTCTTCACATGAGGTGGCCAAAGTATTGGAGTTTCAGCTTTAGCATCATTCCTTCCAAAGAAATCCCAGAGCTGATCTCCTTCAGAATGAACTGCTTGGATCTCCTTGCAGTCCAAGGGACTCTCAAGAGTCTTCTCCAACACCACAGTTCAAAAGCATCAATTCTTCGGCACTCAGCCTTCTTCACAGTCCAACTCTCACATGTATACATGACCACTGGAAAAACCATAGCCTTGACTAGATGAACCTTTGTTGGCAAAGTAATGTCTCTGCTTTTCAATATGCTATCTAGGTTGGTCATAACTTTCCTTCCAAGGAGTAAGCGTCTTTTAATTTCATGGCTGCAATCACCATCTGTAGTGATTTTGGAGTCCAGTAAAATAAAGTCTGACACTGTTTCCACTGTTTCCCCATCTATTTCCCATGAAATACTTAAGGGCAAAAGTTCTGACTCATTTTGCCCACTACTGTATTCCTTGCATAGAAAGCATTCAGATACTTAGAAGAAGTTTGGCTGGATATCCTTGTCCAAACCTTACTTCTTATTGGATAAAATTGTATCTTTGGCAAATGAGTCAATATTTCTGAACTTTATTTTTCTTAATACTGTTGAAATGGGAACGATAATACCAATGGGTCCGTGAATAAGCATGTCCTCTCCCCTGACATCATGCTTCTTTGTGGATAGATTTCATCTGGGCTGGCAAGTCATCTCTCCCCATTCCTTACTCACTCATCCCTCCCCATTCCTTACTCACTCATCCATGTGGAAAAAGCGAACTATCTGGATGATGAATGTAGGGTATGTTTATTTTTATAGTCTTCTTACTGTTGTGTATTCTCCGGATTTGAGGAAGAGGCTGTGTGAGTAAATAAGGCTGTGTGCTTCACAGGTAAATGTAAGGAAGCTCCTTTAGTCCCAGTCCTAAATCTGCATTCACCAGTAAGCTTTATTCTTTGTAACAATAAAATGTTTTATCTTCAACTCTTTACCAATATCTGTGACAGCTTTTCAGGAAAGGAGAATATCACTGAATTAGGAGTACAGCACATTTGGGTAGAAGGGATAATACTTTTGAAAAACATGAATTTGCAAAGTTGAACAGGAGGGGCACATTCACTATGATGCAGACTAGAGATCATTTCTGCAAATCCCAAGTGACTTACACATTAGGCAGAAATGGCTAGGCCTTTGCTCAGTCATGGATGCTGTGTCTTCTGTAGAGTGTGACTTTGGTTCCAACGCAGAAGCACACCCAGGCCTGAACAAGCCAATTCTTGGTACTGGTATCTAGCAGCCATTCTGATAGCTGGCCATGTGCAACCTGTCCTGGCTTGAAGTAGGCTTTGAGAAATGCATCTCTGTTTCTCCCACATTTGCCATCAGTGTCCCTCTGTGGACTACAGGTTCCATGAGTGTATGCTATTGTTATTTCATTCACTGCTTTGTCACCAGTTTTTATAAAGAGTACCAAGTATAAGTGAGTCAGAAAAATTGTTTGTTGAGTTAATCAATGAATTTATCTGATTTATATGTCCAGCTCTGATTTTGTTCTAAACGTTGGCAAAGATAAAGGATGTTATTTACTATATCCTTTCAAGTTCTACCATGTACATGGCATATTAGTATTCTGAAAGAATCCTATTCAATAAAGTATTTCACTTTATATTAAACATTGCAAATCATTGCACAAATGTCCAAAATAAATGCTGTTTAATGGCATTTTAAATTTACTATCTCTGTCCTTTTATTGTTTTTTTTTTAATGATTGACATATAATTGATACAACTGAGATATAACTGATATATATGTATATCAGTTTTAGGTGTATGACATAATGGTTTTATACATATATGTGTTTTGAAATTATTGTTTCACAATAAGTTCAGTTAATATCTATCACTTCACGTAGTCACAATTTTTTTCTTGGTGATGAGAACTTTTAAGATTGACTCTCTTTGTAACTTTCAAATATACAATAAAATATTATTAATCAGAGTCATCATGCTGTACATAAAATCCCAAGGGCTTATTTGTTTCCTTTTATTTTCTAATAAATTACTGCTTATAATTCACATTATATAGTTTAAAAAGTGCCTGGTTTCCAAAGAACTAAACAGACATTTTTCCAAAGAAGACATACAGATGGTTAACAAACACATGAAAAGATGCTCAACATCACTCATTATCAGAGAAATGCAAATCAAAACCACAATGAGGTCCATTTCACACCAGTCAGAATGGCTGTGATCCAAAAGACTACAAGCAATAAATGCTGGAGAGGGTGTGGAGAAAAAGGAACCCTCTTACACTGTTGGTGGGAATGCAAACTAGTACAGCCACTATGGAAAACAGTGCAGAGATTCCTTAAAAAACTGGAAATAGAACTGCCTTATGATCCAGCAATCCCACTGCTGGGCATACACACTGAGGAAACCAGAAGGGAAAGAGACACGTGTACCCCAATGTTCATTGCAGCACTGTTTATAATAGCCAGGACATGGAAGCAACCTAGATGTCCATCAGCAGATGAATGGATAAGAAAGCAGTGGTACATATACACAATGGAGTACTACTCAGCCATTAAAAGAACACATTTGAATCAGTTCTAATGAGGTGGATGAAACTGGAGCCTATTATACAGAGTGAAGTAAGCCAGAAGGAAAAACACCAATACAGTATACTAACACATATATATGGAATTTAGAAAGATGGTAACAATAACCCTGTGTACGAGACAGCAAAAGAGACACTGATGTATAGAACAGTCTTATGGACTCTGTGGGAGAGGGAGAGGGTGGGAAGATTTGGGAGAATGGCATTGAAACATGTGTAATATCATGTATGAAATGAGTTGCCAGTCCAGGTTCGATGCACGATACTGGATGCTTGGGGCTGGTGCACTGGGATGACCCAGAGGGATGGTGTGGGGAGGGAGGAGGGAGGAGGGTTCAGGATGGGGAGCGTATGTATACCTGTGGCGGATTCATTTTGATGTTTGGCAAAATTAATACAGTGTTTCAGGTTTAAAAATAAAATAAAATTAAAAAATAATAATAATAAATAAATAAATAAATTAAAAAAAACAAAAAAAATAAAGTAATTAGCCTTCAATTAAAATAAACAAATTAATTAAAAAATAAATAAGCTAAAACACTTTTAAAAAAAGTGTCTGGTTTTGCTTTTCATTTTATTTCTCACAACCATAACACTTCTTACTCATTCATTATTATTTCCAAAAGAAAATAGTGGCCATGCTACATAAATAAAGATAGATTAAATTCAAATTGGAATTATTTTCTAGAAAAATTTATATAGAATATTTTTATATTAAAAGTGTGAAGCCAGTGGCTATAGGGAAATGTAAATTTGTCACTGACAGTCAAAATCAGGTCTTTTTTGCACTCAAAACACACCACACCTGCTGATCTTCTATTCTTTCTAAAAGGCATAAAAAATTTCATTGGATTCAGGCTTGACTTTTGGACCCTTTTTCAGAGGGAGATCATTCTGGACAATCTAAATTACCATGACCACGACCTTGCCTACCTATGGCATCTTTTTTTAGGAAACTTAGAAGTTTTCAGTTACCTCTCATGCTTCATTCGTTTCTTAAATATCTCTCACTCACATTATCAAAATATATCTACAGACCCTGGGAAAACATGGCACAAAAAGTGTTAACTGCAGCAACTTTTTAAGAATCTTTAATATGTAGATTAGGGCTTCCCTAGTGGCCTGCCAATGCAAGAGACATAAGAGATGCTGATTGGATCCCTGTCGGGAAGATCCCCTGGAAGAAGAAATGACAACCCACTCTGGTATTCTTGTCTGGAGAATCCCATGGACAGAGGAGCCTGGTGGGCTGTAGTCCATAGGGTCACACAGAGTCAGACATGACTGAAGCGACTGAGCAGCTCACATGAAGTAGCTCCCAAGTTCTGTTCTAGAATGTAAACTCAGTCCTCGTTTGAGAGGAAGCTGTATCGCCATCAGATTCTTAATTCTCACAGCTGCCAGCACAGTGACTTTTACTTAGAATGTCCTAAAAATGATTGCTGAATTGATAGAAATGGAAACTTAAATTCGATTGCCACCAATAAGGAAAAGATACACTGAGAATGAAGTTACAGGCAATTACTAATATTTTTAACTATATTCTCTATCTGATTTGATATAATATTTTCACTTAATTTGTTGTAAATGCAAATACTCTTTTCTAAATAAAATGCACTTGGTATTTTCAGTCTAATTCTATAAAGCTGCCTTTACAAAAGAGCAGAAGCAATTATTGGCATGATATTCTTTGCGTTTTTTAGCATCAACTTTAGATATTGCTTACCTCTACAAAAAGAAAAGGGCTGGCACCACATAAAAACTTACGCCTGCTGTCCTAACTATTGTCATAGGTCCCGTTCTTTCTTCAAAATGGCAGCAGAAAAGCTGTATGTAGAACAGAATCCTGAAATGTGGGAGCTTGCCCAGGCACCCCATTGTCCTTTCTGTCAGACTAAAAATGAAACAGAGACAGCACAGGCAGTTGGCTAAAGATCTGACTGCCAAAAGTAAAAAATAAAATGTTTAATGGTATGTCTTTTTCAAATGGGAATGTCTTGATAATTCACAAAAGAGACATATTAATTCCAACATACAGTGAACTGTGTAAAGTATCAGCAAATTTCCTGATAGATGCGAAGAATTAAATTCAGTTCTCAGATAACAAGTCTTAGAAAATATGTGAAAAGGTATGGTATAACAGGGAAAACTTGTCTTTGCTTCCAAAATGTACCCAGGGTTATTCCAAGTCTTTTTTTTTTTTTGAAAATGTTTATTTTATATTGTAGGATAGTTGATTTTTTAAATTTATTTTTTATTGAAGGATAATTGCTTTATGGAATTTTGTTGTTTTCTGTCAAACCTCAACATGAATCAGCCATAGGTATTTCAAATTTACCTTGGAAGGCTAATAGGAGTGATAAGATAAAGTGGAAGAAACACTGATTTGCAAAACAAGAGAATCTGATTAGAATCCTGGTTCTGGCATTTCATAAGTGGGAAATATTGTCTTGACACTTCACTCTCTAATCTTAATTTTTTAATTTGTAAAATGAAGATAATATTTTTAAGCATACTGTATATAGGTTACAGCTATTAGAGATAGTCCTGATGTCTGAAATGTAGATATGCCAAATGATAGCTACTTCTGCTAATAATATTATTGCCATATATGTAAAATGTCAGTAAGAACAATAGCAAAAGACATAAATGTTCTGAAGTACAGCTCAAGGAAATAAACAGCGAGTTTAGGAAACCACTATAGTTCCCTCCAAGCTGAAAATATCACCATCTTGTTTCTTAGGTTCTCAGGGGCTCACTCTGGTGAGTGGATTCATGCCCTCAATATAAGAATTGAAGTAAAAGAACAAACAAAAAAACATGCAAATCAGAGAAGAATCCACACCTTGGAAGGAGCTTGAAGCTTTTTTCCCTAATTATTTCTGATTTCTTATTCCTTGAGATAATTACCCATTAGTGTCCATCTCACTAAGAAGCTACAGTGTCGTTATAATGAAGAAGAATGGTGGCTGTCTCGCCGCTGTCCCATTTTTAATATGGGATAAAGATGACTATCTGTCTATACTTATTAGCGTTTATCTTCAACAAATCACTCTGTAACATATTCTTTAATTCACTTTTTCTTTCTGCTAACACCTACCAGGTATATTTCCATTATTCCTGCCTGGAGAATCCCATGGACAGAGGAGCCTGACAGGCTACAGTGCACGGGATCACAAGAGTCGGACACAACTTGGTGACTAAACCACCACCACCAAGTATATGCTACATGCAAGATGCTATATTTTATATCATCTTGGGTTTTGTTCTTAAGAAACCAGAAGGCTCACCTGAAAGAAGTGGGTGGGGTGGGGGAGAAGCAACTTGTCCAGAACCAGATTAGGCTTCTGTAAAACAATATAAGGAAAAAAAAAAAAAAAGTGTTTTGGGGGAGGTCTATTAACACAAAAACTAAGCATATGATCTGCCTACATTTGATACAGATGGCTCAAATGGAATATATAAGCTAAATCAGAGCTTCTGATTCATACTTAAATTCCATTTTTGGTCAAAAAAGATGTGCAAAGCATAGAAGAGATTGTTAAAAAGAATAGATTTGAGAAAATGAAGAGAGAATCTATATGATTTCAAATCAATAAACCCAGATATGTTTCATAGCAAAGAACTGGAATTATTTGCAGAAGTGCCACAGAATCACTATTGGCATTATTTGTTAAACCTAGGAGAATAAGAGTCGCCAGATGGTTGAAAGCTATCAAATGTTCCTACTCGCAAAAAACTAAAATCTCAGGTACAGAGGTTTCAACAACTTGTTTGTAACTCTCTAGATGTAAAAAGATGACTATTAGCTAGCAACATATATTGACACAGAAAAGAACCCATCTCACCCTTTTTCTTTCAAAATCCTACATTTAATAGCAATATTTTAGGTCAGTGAACCTGGGTTTTATCAAATGGTATGTCGGGAAGATCCCCTGGAGGAGGAAACAGCAACCCACCCCAGTATTCTTGCCTGAAGAATACCATGGGCAGAGAGCCTGGCAGGCTAAGGCCATAGGGTTGTGAAGAGTCAGATACGACCGAAGTGCTTGAGCCTGCACACACAGACACTGACAAAAATCTCTGCAGTAAAACATTTTGAGGAGGTTTTAGAGATGGGTCAAAATACTGATTGTACAACTAGGTGATTTTAAATGTACATTGAGATGAGTTAATTAGAAAGTTTCTAAGTGGAGCCTGTAAGTTTGTGCCTTCCATCAAACTTGTCCAAAATGTTGAATAACATAAATTTGAAAGGGCTAATTAATACATTCCATATTAGAATCAGAATATCAAAATAGTCAACCAGAAAATTAAATCTAGTATAATAGAAATATTTGGATGACTCTAAATTAATGCATTTAGTGACATAAACCAAACTCCCCTGGTACTATACTATTAGGTGAAATTTCCCACTTAAAATAGATATTTCCTCCTGAATAATTAACTCTTATTTTTAGTACAGAAGATCGTCCCTCTACAAATTATACTTGGATCCCTTTGATCTAAAGTTTCACAATGAAGTAAAAGTGATCATAAGTAAAAGCATCATAAAATGTACTAATGACATATAATCACTTATAAAATTGTCCCTAAACTATTATGTCCAGCATAACATTGATTTCTATATTAAACTAAATTTCTTGTTGATTGTCAAATACTGTACAACTTGATTACACACTGAAATATATTGGAAATTTAATCTAAAATTAAACACAAATATTTTAAAAGATGTTAGATTTCACATATACACACACACACACACAAGATAAAATGAATTATGGCAAATGCTTGGATTGCATAGAAAACCTTCACAAATGATTATCAGAAAGTTAAAACCAATCAACTTTAAAGCAGCAACATTAAAAAAATAATAATAACATTCTGAATACTTCCAAAAAGAATGAGATTGGAGACTGGAGTAATTCATAGAGTGTACTATAGTGTTAGAAACCATCTTTTTCATGATCATATTGCCAAAGTAATCCATAAATTTAAATATATCATGTTATGCTACTATAAATTTGCTAGAAAAATTGCATACACACTCAAAATATACCATCACTTGATTCATTCTAAGGTAGCTCATAATTTCCACAGTTTTAAATTTGATGACTGTCATGTAAAATGTCTATTCTGGTAATTTTATTTTTAAGACAAAATTAAAAAAAAATTTATTTTTCACTCTTTACTATGATTTTTTTTCTTTTTTTAAATTTTATTTTATTTTTAAACTTTACAATATTGTATTGGTTTTGCCAAATATTGAAATGAATCCGCCACAGGTATACATGTGTTCCCCATCCTGAACCCTCCTCCCTCCTCCCTCCCCACACCATCCCTCTGGGTCATCCCAGTGCACCAGCCCCAAGCATCCAGTATCGTGCATCGAACCTGGACTGGCGACTTGTTTCATGCATGATATTATACATGTTTCAATGCCATTCTCCCAAATCTTCCCACCCTCTCCCTCTCCCACAGAGTTCATAAGACTGTTCTATACATCAGTGTCTCCTTTGCTGTCTCATATACAGGGTTATTGTTACCATCTTTCTAAATTCCATATATATGCATTAGTATACTCTATTGGTGTTTTTCTTTCTGGCTTGCTTCACTCTGTATAATAGGCTCCAGTTTCATCCACTTCATTAGAACTGATTCAAATGTATTATTTTTAATGGCTGAGTAATACTCAATTGTGTATTTGTACCATAGCTTTCTTATCCATTCATCTGCTGATGGACATCTAGGCTGCTTCCATGTCCTGGCTATTATAAACAGTGCTGCGATGAACGTTGGGTACACGTGTCTCTTTCAATTATGGTTTTCTCAGTGTGTATGCCCAGCAGTGGGATTGCTGGATCATAAGACAGTTCTACTTCCAGTTTTTTAAGGAATCTCCACACTGTTCTCCATAGTGGCTGTACTATTTTGCATTCCCACCAACAGTGTAAGAGGGTTCCCTTTTCTCCACACCCTCTCCAGCATTTATTGCTTGTAGACTTTTGGATTGCAGCCATTCTGACTGGCATGAAATGGTACCTCATTGTGGTTTTGATTTGCATTTCTCTGATAATGAGTGATGTTGAGCATCTTTTCATGTGTTTGTTAGCCATCTGTATGTCTACTAGCCATCTAAATGTCTATTTAGTTCTTTGGCCCATTTTTTGATTGGGTCGTTTATTTTTCTGGAATTGAGCTGTAGGAGTTGCTTGTATATTTTTGAGATTAGTTGTTTGTCAGTTGCTTCATTTGCTATTATTTTCTCCCATTCTGAAGGCTGTCTTTTCACCTTGCTAATAGTTTCCTTTGTTGCACAGAACCTTTTAAGTTTAATTAGGTCCCATTTGTTTATTTTGCTTTTATTTCCAATATTCTGGGAAGTGAGTCATAGAGGATCCTGCTGTGATGTATGTCAGAGAGTGTTTTGCCTATGTTCTCCTCTAGGAGTTTTATAGTTTCTGGTCTTATGTTTAGATCTTTAATGCATTTTGAGTTTATTTTTTGTGTATGGTGTTAGAAAGCGTTCTAGTTTCATTCTTTTACAAGTGGTTGACCAGTTTTCCCAGCACCACTTGTTAAAGAGATTGTCTTTAATCCATTGTATATTCTTGCCTACTTTGTTAAATATAAGGTGTCCATATGTGTGTGGATTTATCTCTGGGCTTTTTATTTTATTCCATTGATCTATATTTCTGTCTTTGTGCCAGTACCATACTGTCTTGAACATGACAAGGGTGCCCACTTTCACCATTACTATTCAACATAGTTTTGGAAGTTTTGGCCACAGCAATCAGAGCAGAAAAAGAAATAAAAGGAATCCAAATTGGAAAAGAAGAAGTAAAACTCTCACTATTTTCAGATGACATGATCCTCTACATAGAAAACCCTAAAGACTCCACCAGAAAATTACTAGAACTAATCAATGATTATAGTAAAGTTGCAGGATATAAAATCAACACCCAGAAATCCCTTGCATTCCTATACACTAATAATGAGAAAACAGAAAGAGAAATTAAGGAAACAATTCCATTCACCATTGCAACGGAAAGAATAAAATACTTAGGAATATATCTACCTAAAGAAACTAAAGACGTATGTATAGAAAACTATAAAACACTGGTGAAAGAAATCAAAGAGGACACTAATAGATGGAGAAATATACCATGTTCATGGATTGGAAGAATCAATATAGTGAAAATGAGTATTCTACCCAAAGCAATTTATAGATTCAATGCAATCCCTATCAAGCTACCAATGGTATTCTTCACAGAGCTAGAACAAATAATTTCACAATTTGTATGGAAATACAAAAAACCTCAAATAGCCAAAACTATCTTGAGAAAGAAGAATGGAACTGGAGAAATCAACCTACTTGACTTCAGGCTCTACTATAAAGCCACAGTCATCAAGACAGTATGGTACTGGCACAAAGACAGAAATATAGATCAATAATTTTTTTTTTCTTTTTTGGCCTTTTTTTTCTTTTTTGCCCTTTTCTAACACTACCTATGCTTAGCAGTTATTTTGTCTGCTACGTACTGAGAAACATCATTCTGTTTTTCAACAGGTCAGACTTTTATATTGTATTACATGTCCATTCATTAATGTAATTCAAAAATACATATTGGATTACTTCCATGGGGCAGAGTTATTTGCAAAACCTGAGGTGGAGCAGTGACTAAAATAGATACAAATCTCTCTCCTCATACATTTCATGTATTGAGTCGACATTTATTTTTTCCCTTTTTTTTAATTTTATATAATATAATTTTATATAAATTATAAGTTTAAAATTTAGAAATAAATTTTATTTACTTTATTTTATTGAGTCAGCATTTTAGTCAACACTTAATTCCCTTTATATCGCTATTCACTCTGCCTTTTGTAACAATTCTTAAATTACCTCTGCAACATAAAACTTTTCATATATTTGAAAGCAGTTGTCATGTTTCCCTTTAATCTTATTTTCTTACTGTTAGAAATGCCCATGTCCTTTAATTGTGCTTTGTCTGACATAGTTTTAAAACCCATCACCAACCATTGACTTCACTAGAGGCAACCATGATTTCTAGATAATTTCCCATCATTCTTTTCATCTTTCCTAGTGCTCTCCTATTGTCAGAGATGTTTTCCAAATGTAGCTTGCCAAAAGTAAATTTGATAGATATACACCATGAACAATTAGAATAGAGAATAAAGAGTATATTCCTTCTAAGATATTATCTGTAAAGATTATTTTTCTTTTCAGAGATATATCAGTACTTAGGGCCAAATTAAGATTTTCTTTATCTAATTCACCCACCATGGGTTAGCTGTAGATTTTGAAAGGCCAGTTATTTACAATTCTATATTTTTTTGAGTTGAAGTTTTTAGCACTGCAGCACATCATATTTATATCTCTTAAACTTCATGCTGTTGATTTCAGCCTATTGTTTTAGCCTTTGAAGGTGATGTTTATAGGCAATTCTAATAATATTTGTCCCAATAATATTTGTAATGTTCTCCAGTCTTGCATCATCTACAAATTTAATGATCAGATTTTGCCTTTTACCATCATATATAAAAATAATAATGATGAAACTGATACAAGAATAGGACCCTGTGGCATGCTGCTGGAGAGTGCTATTCCCAAATTGTTTGCATGAGGATGCTAAACCAGGTGTGAATTTTCCTTTCTCTGCCATTACCCAATTTATATTCCACAAGTTTACAATCAAGCATTCATGAATGCATTTATAATATATTTCTGAAATTGGAATACACAGTAGTTAAAGTATGCTTACTAATTTCCCCCAGAAGAATTATGTACCTCCTTTCCCTGTGAGAGACTTTATTTTGGGGAGCTCCAAAATCACTGCAGATGGTGACTGCGGCCATGAAATTAAAAGATGCTTGCTCTTTGGAAGAAAAGCTATGATCAATCAAGACAACATACTAAAAGGTAGAGACATTACTTTGCCAACAAAGGTCTGTTTAGTCAAAGCTATGGTTTTTCCAGTGGTCATACATGGATGTGAGAGTTGGACTATAAAGAAAGCTGAGCACCAAAGAATTTATGCTTTTGAACTGTGGTGTTACAGTAGATTCTTGAGAGTCCTTTGGATTGAAAGGAGCTCAAACCAGTCCATCCTAAATGAAGTCAATCCTGAATATTCATTGGAAGGACTGATGCTGAAGCTTAAACTCCAGTTCTTTGGCTGTCTGATACGAATAACCGATTCTTTGGAAAAGACCCTGATGCTGGGAAAGATTGAAGGCTAAAGGAGAAAGGGATGACAGAGGATGAGATGGTTGGATGGCATCACTGACTCAATGGGCATGAGTTTGAGTAAACTCTGGGAGTTGGTGATGGACAGGGAAGCCTGACATGCTGCAGTCCATGGGGTCACAAAGAATAGGACAAGACTGAGTGACTGAACTGACTTTCCCTGTGCACTTATTACACTTTTTATGTACCTACAATATAATGCCTATTCAAATTATATTAAAGTCATTTGTTTGCATAGCAGGTCATACAGGGGTGCTCAATATTTATTAGTTGAATGAATAAATGAGTGGTAGGTGTTTGTGTTAACTTTTTAGTCAAGGACCCTAACAGAAAATGGCACAGGACTGTTGTACATACTGAATGACTGCAGGCAAACTTAAGTTCTTAGCTAGCAGGAATCAGTATATTAAGATCATCACATGATTATAAGTTGTACAGATGACAGGAATTGCTACTCACATTTAGAGCTAGTGAAACAGAGTAACTAAAACTTACGACTGCTCCAGGGTCTATGACAAAGCAATTTAAAATAGTACTCACACGTCCTACTTTATAGAAATGTTCCACTCAAATCAGGGACACATCTGTCAAATCAGAGCAACTGCTTGAGGGTATATCATGTTTTGCCAATGCAAATTAATGTAGCAATTTGAAATTAAAGTTTTATGTTACATGATTTCTTTTGTTTGCTAATTTTTAATAGTGGTGTATGTGACTATTTTTATCACTAAATATTTACCATATATCAGCCATCAGTAGGTATTCTGCTGTGTATGCAAAACATTCTGTAGGCTCTATAAGAGGCATTAAATATAAGCTATTTAATTTATTATTTTTTTTTCCATAGATGTACAAATATTTCTTCTCTCTCCTGGGAACTCACCATCAGTTTGGGGAAGATGCAAGCATGGGAAAATTAAATAGCTAAACAGGTACATGAGCAGTTTATAATTTAACAATAATGGCATTTTTACTTTCAATTAATTGATGATTCAGCATATATCCTGGAATATGAAGTCAAGTGGGCCTTAGAAAGCATCACTACAAACAAAGCTAGTGGAGGTGATGAAATTCCAGTTGAGCTATTTCAAATCCTGAAAGATGATGCTGTGCAAGTGCTGCACTCAATATGCCAGCACATTTGGAAAACTCAGTAGTGGCCACAGGACTGGAAAAGGTCAGTTTTCATTCCAATCCCAAAGAAAGGCAATGCCAAAGAATGCTCAAACTACCACACAATTGCACTCATCTCACACGCTAGTAAAGTAATGCTCAAAATTCTCCAAGCCAGGCTCAGCAATATGTGAACCGTGAACTTCCAGATGTTCAAGCTGGTTTTAGAAAAGGCAGAAGAACCAGAAATCAAATTGCCAACATCTGCTGGATAATGGAAAAAGCAAAAGAGTTCCAGAAAAACATATATTTCTGCTTTATTGACTATGCCAAAGCCTTTGACTGTGTGGGTCACAATAAACTGTGGAAAATTCTGAAAGACATGGTAATACCAGATCACCTGACCTGCCTCTTGAGAAATTTGTATGCAGGACAGGAAGCAACAGTTAGAACTGTACATGGAACAACAGACTGATTCCAAAGAGGAAAAGGAGTACATCAAGGCTGTATATTGTCACCCTGCTAGCTTAACTTATATGCAGAGTACACCCTGAGAAACGCTGGGCTGGAAGAAGCACAAGCTGGAATCAAGATTGCCGGGAGAAATATCAATAACCTCAGATATGCAGATGACACCACCCTTATGGCAGAAAGTGAAGAGGAACTAAAAAGCCTCTTGATGAAAGTGAAAGAGGAGAGTGAAAAAGTTGGCTTAAAGCTCAACATTCAGTTGAGCATCCGGTCCCATCACTTCATGGGAAATAGATGGGGAAACAGTGTCAGATTTTACGTTTCTGGGCTCCAAAATCACTGCAGATGGTGACTGTAGCCATGAAATTAAAAGACACTTACTCCTTGGAAGGAAAGTTATGACCAACCTAGACAGCATACTAAAAAGCAGAGGCATTACTTTGCCAACAAAAGCCTGTCTAGTCAAGGCTATGGTTTTTCCAGTGGTTATGTATGGATGTGAGAGTTGGACTGTGAAGAAAGCCGAGCGCTGAAGAATTGATGCTTTTGAACTCTGGTGTTGGAGAAGACTCTTGAGAGTCCCTTGGACTGCAAGGGGATCCAACCAGTCCATTCTAAAGGAGATCAGTCGTGGGTGTTCTTTTGAAGGACTGATGCTGAAGCTGAAACTCCAATACTTTGGCCACCTCATGTAAAGAGTTGACTCATTGGAAAAGACCCTGATGCTGGGAGGGATATGGGGCAGGAGGAGAAGGGGACGACAGGATGAGATGGCTGGATGGCATCACCTACTTGATGGACATGAGTTTGTGTGAACTCCGGGAGTTGGTGATGGACAGGGAGGCCTAATATGCTGCAATTCATGAGGTCACAAAGAGTCATACACGACTGAGTGACTGAACTGAACTGAACTATATATTTGTTATGAAATTACTCCCCTGACCAAAATAGTGATGAATCCTGCACTCTTATCACTTTGCAACGTAACAGTAGCTACACTATAGACCTTGAAATAGGAGATATTTGGTCGGGTTGTTTGATCAGTAGACAATTCATAAGGAACTGCACTGCATCTTGAAATCTGAATAGTCACAGAATGGAGCTCAGTCCCACACTAGAAAAGAATTGGCTCTGCTTATGGAAGAAAAACAATGACAAAAATAAATGCTAGTTCTTAAAAGATACTATGATGGATTTTTTTCCTTTTTTTGTTCAATCCTCCAGATAGATCAAATGGAAATGACAATAATATGGATTTCAATTGGGAAAGGCCAAAGTTTGTCTAAGAAGGATGAGGACAAAACTGTCTTCTGATTACATGACTCTTAGCATCTTTTGAAAACGTAAAATATTTATTGATCTATTACATGGAGAATTTTTTAAGTTCAAAAGCTGAAGATCTCATTTATACCCTCTGAATCTAAATCTCAAAACTGTTGTGAAGACTAAAATAAAGCACGACTTAAAGAGAGAAAACTGTCATACCCCAGGCTTCCAAGTCACCTAAAAAAGGTCACTGCAGTGCATTCTCAATGTGGCTTGCCATTCGCTTTGCAAATTACAGGTCTTCCACTGAACATTGATGATCCATCACTGCCATGACAACAGAAGTGCTGCCTTAGCGGCACTCACTGCTGGCAAGAGAATGACACAGTGCTTAGAAATACTACAGTCGGAAGATTAGTGTAAATTCCAAACAAAGCAACATAATGAATCACACTTTGGAAATGCAGTTGAAGTATGACAATTTATTTGTGAAAAAATACATTCCAAAGTTTCATGTATTTAAATTTATCTACTTCATTGAGTTCAAAAGAGATGCATAAAGACAAATAAACTTTAAACTTTTACTTAATAATTTTAAATGTGATGGTGCATCTCTTCTTATTTTTAATCAGAATTTAAAAATATATATAATAAGGATGAAGCACAGAAATTTCTCAATTTAAGCACCATAGTTTGAAAATTTTTTAATAAATGGCAGTTTCTCTGGGTGAGAGATTAGAAACATTTTCCAACCATCATTACTTTATCATTTCAAAGATAAAATTTAAATTTTCTTGTGAATGCTCAAATTTATCTTTTAAAATTATATTTGATAATTAATTATGCTAGCACTTTATGAAAAACTAAAGAGTTATACAACTCTATTCTTGAGAAAAGAAAACCATTTGATGTGTACTTCTCTTAAGAAATCTATTACTTCATTTTAGCTTTGGGTTGCATAAATAAAAAGGAATATATGTGTGGTATATAAAATATGTAACCACCCTTAATTCCTTGAATTATCTATAAACGTCCAACTGTCACCATTTAAACATCTTAAAGTTGCCTTTAAGACTATAGTGAATAACTGGAAATGTGACTCAGCTTAAAACAATAGTGGCTTTGGGGTTCCACTCTGGAGGAAGAGTTTTATTTTTCTATACTATTCATAGAAGCACTAATCTTACAACAGTTTATATTGCTATTTCTTTAGTGTGCTTCTTTTTATTTTCTCAATCAGCTTAGAAAAAAAAAAAAACTATTATCTTTGTTCATTTGATTCCTTTATGGTCTTAGAGCCTTGCTAAGCACATCATAAGCATTGAATATATGCTAGTCAAATTCAATTGAAACTAATTGAGAATAGTTCCTACTAGTTCACAGTTTACAGTGAATACTGCTTTGAGAATATGTGTTAGGTCTTAGTACAAAGTCCTTTGTTTCATTGGAATCACCCTATTAGGAGATACCTTAGTTCTTTGAATATAATCTCTCAGTTTGTCTGCCATACAATCCTCACCAGTCGTCAATGCAGCTAATATTTAGATACCTGCCTTCATGACTTTACACAAACTCTTTAGGTTATCCATTCTACATTAAAGATGATATTGTTAGAAACCTGTTAGAACATTATTTGTTTACCAGAGGCTTTAATCTTAATTTCTTCAGGCTCAAGAATGCATCAATGTAGATTATTTCAATAGTAATAATTTAGAATTTTCTCCAGAAAGGAATCAAGTTAGTTAATGAATAGAGATTCAGAAATGAGTAAAAAAGTTGTCTCAACTCTGAAGAGTTCATAGTAAATAAAATAAAGATGCTATATTTTAATTATATATGTATATATATGTACACAAATAGACATTCACACATTTGTACATATGTATATGCATACATATGTGTATATATTTCTCAGGTTATAAAATATTAATGCAGTTCTTACATGTTAATAGTAGAAAACTGACATTGCTCATGGTTGAATAATTACTTAGTGGCAGACCCAGGACTTCAACTCAGGTTGTCTTCTGTAACAGTGACCACAGTATATCAGAAATCTCCAATAATGGGGGGAAAAAAAAGTTCTCATGGAGGGACAGTCTACAAAAATGTCTGAGCAACAACCCTCAAAACTGTTAATGTCGCTGAAAACAAGGTAAGTCTGAGAAACTTTCACAGCCAAAAAGAGGTTAAGGAGGCGAGAACTAGAGGTAATGAAGTATCCTAGATAGGATCAGGGAACAGACAAGAGACATTAGGGGAAAACTGAAGACATCTGAATGAAGTGTAGACTTCAGTTAATAATAATGTATCAATTATGGCTCATTAGTCATGATAAATGTGCCATACTAAAGTAAAATCTTAATAATGGGGGAAACTGAGTGTGCGATATTTGGGAACACTCTCTGTACTTTCTTTACAGTAGTTCTCTATTCATTGAACTGTAGTAGAACAAGATTATTTTTTAAAATGTAAATTGCAGAATAATCTTTATAATATCATCCTATTTTTCTTAAAGAAAGCCAGTCTTATAAATACATATATTACTCATTCAATAATGTCCAACTCTTTGTGACCCCACGGACTGTAGCCCACCAGGCTTCTCTGTCCAGGGGATTCTCCAGGCAAGAATCCTGGAGTGGGTTGCCATTTCCTTCTCCAGAGGATCTTCCCAATCCAGGGATCGAACCCTGGTCTCCTGCATTGCAGGCAGATTCTTTACCATTTGAGCTACAGGGAAGTCCTATAAACACATAATATTTATTATATACATACATATACATGATTTGTTGTTACTGTTTTCGGAAAATGTGCAGAAAGAAAAAAAATCTAGCTATGAACATTGTCACAGCCATTGACTGCCTCAGGGAATGGAGTAAAGATATTTTAAAAGGAAATCAATCATTTTTCTTTACATATATGATTTTGGATTTACTGAGCCCTTTAGATATGCTTCTTTCCTGAGCCAGAACTTTCCATGTTTCTTGAAGACTTGGATATTAATATTCCCTTCCCTTTCTGACAAAAGCAGTTGTCAAACAGTATTCAACCTCTCCTCAAAGTAGATGTGTTTCTGTCCTGCAAGTTGTTTTGGACACCAGTCTTGAAATATTAACTCAGTGAAGACGAACTTTTTACAAATCCTACCAGTGTTCCATTTCAGGAAAGAAAGAAAGAAAAAAAAAGCTTTTTACCTCTTTGCCTTTTTTAATTTGTTTGTTTGTTTTTCTTTTCCCTGTATAAAAATGATGGGCTTTAGCAATTTAAATTAAAGCTCTTTTTGGCATTAGTTAGGGTAAAACAATAAACTGCATTACCTACATACAAAAATTTAACACTATCAGCAAAATAATATCTTTATCTAAAAGGTTTCCACTAAGTGTTTCGTTAGAAAATTTTTCTAATTTCTAACAGTACCTTAGAGCTCATCTTTCACAGAATGTTGAAGGGACGCTTACATCTTTTGATAAATGTCATCTTCTAGTCACACATAAAAAGAAAGTATTTTTACATGGTGGTATGTAAATAGGAATTTTCATCCCTATTTAGGTATTTTTAAAAGATTACCATAACAACATGTTGATATTCTTACTAGGTATAATCATCATATATTACTCATATATATTAAATATAAAATAAAATACATAGGATAAAGGAATTTGTTATAGGATTACACGTTGCTTGAATAAACCAAATTCAAAGCAGAGAAGCTTTACAATATCTATACCAATTTCTAAAAATACTACTTGAAACTCCCTATGAACATCTTTTTTTTAATATTTAGAAAATGCTTAAGATAAAGCAATGTTACTGTAAAAACACTCCAAGTGAAAATTCATCCTTTTATCAATCAATATACTACTTAAGAATTCTCAGTAGTTATAATTTTCCCCTTTATATGCTATTTAGCCTAAAAAAATCCATAACTAAAGGAAAATTCTCTGTTGAAAAGAAAAAGTATTTTATCTGACATATTATCAGGCTTTCAAGGAAGTAAAAAAGTTTTAGTGATATAATTAAGAATTCAAATTATATGTTTAATAAAAGTAATTATTAAAATAGGAATAATTTATATAGTAAAAAATTTATTGATTACATGTATGATCTCTTGACTTGTTTACAGTTATTAGAATTAGGATATTCCTTAAAAATACAAACACTCTGAGGATTGTTTTTAAGGATTTTCTAAGATTATAAGCATTCAAAAGATAAATAATATAATTATAGAAAGAATAATGTCATAGGGAGAATATGATAAGAAAAATGTGTAGCTTAAGAGCAGCCATTTAAAAACTATTATTATAAGACTTGGAACATCTCCATTTCTGTCAAATACATATCAACTTCACTTTAATCAAACATCTGTGTAAGATGTTTGATTCAGTCATAGCTTATTTTTCTGAAAAAATTCCAATGAATACAATATCTGGTATGATATTAAATTATGTTTGCACAAGCACTCACATGATAATATTGCTCCTTTGATTAACTTCCAGGAAGTTATTTATCTTTTCAGAAGAATATATATATATATATATATATTTTTTTAATCAGATCATGAAATCAATATGGTCTCATCACCTGCCTCTTCTTTGTTTTAACTATTAAAGAACTCTGAGAAATTTTAATGGCCTTTTGCAATAACTATGAAATCTTGTATTTAAGGAACATTTTCCAAATCATTCGGGACTGCCTATTTCACTTAAATGTCTATTAAAGGTATGTAAATGTCTTTTCTGTAATCATAAGAGATCTTTTTCTATCTCCCCTTTCCCTGTTTATAAGCTTCTTCTTTATTCATGATATTTTTTTGTTTTTCTTTTACTTTATTTAATAGTGTCTTCAACTATGTCTTTTTTTGCCAATTTTCTAAAAATGTTGTCAATGCTAACCCTGCTTAGAATTTTCACAAGGGGATCTCTTGGTGATGATGTTTTAATATATCAAACTTTTCCTCCCTTGAAAAATGGCTCCCATTACTGTTCTTTGCTTATTTAACAATACCAACAACATTCAAGTCAAAGACTCAAGCTAGAAACTTTGGATTTACTGCTTATTTGAGTAAAACTTTTTTGATTTTTGCTGTTATAATACTATACCATATTCATGAGATTGTTATATTTCAGGTACTCAGTTTTCATACAAAGTATTTCAATTATTTCTTAAATAATTTAGCTTCCTGTAATCTCTGTCTCGCCACCTTCACTCTCTACAATGAGTTATGATTTAAAACAGAGATATAATCCTGATAATTTTATTTAAATTACTTAATTGTCTCCCCATGTGCTACTGGAATAAATACAAATATTTGCATAGCTTTTTCAGACTCTTCACAAATTTTCACCACCCTGCATTCCTTACCATACTTTCTGTGCTCCATCATACTACTTTTCCTTCTCATTCTGTGCCCTTTCAAGCACCCATTACTGTTCTGACTAAGAACTACACTTTATCCAAGACCAAACAAATAAGAACATGAAAATAATTATAATGATTTTATAAATATTTAATATCTATTGATATGTTATCCTTGATCAGAACTTGTTATAAGTGTCCATGTATACAATTTTATTTAATATTCATAACAACTATGTTAGGTAAGTTGTTAGTAAAAGACAAAATCTTACTTAAAATCCAATAGGCTTCAATTTCCTCACCTGTAAAACTGGGTCAATGACTGTAGCCTATTTCATAGGCTAGATGTGAAGCCTTCATGAGTTCATGTATGTGAAGCTTTTGGAATAGTGACCGGCACACAGAGAGCATGAACTAGCAGTGTTTGTTATTCACTAATATGCATTACTATCTTACTCAAATTTCACTCCCTGTAATATGTTTATGACTATTTTACTTATAATAATTTTTTCTATATTCTTCCAGCATTTAAACTCGAATTTTGTTTCCATCCAATCATATTGTACGGGGCTTCCTTGGCGACTCAGACAATAAACAGTCTGCCTGCAATGCAGGAGACCTGGGTTTGCTCCCTGGATCAAGAAGACCCCCTGGAGAAGGGAATGGCAACCCACTCTAGTATTTTTGCCTGGAGAATTCCATTAACAGGGGAACCTGGTGGGCTACAGTCCACGGGGTCACAGAGAGTCAGACAGAACTGAGCAACTAACACACAAAAAAGCAAATTGTATATATGTATTGTATATATATATATATATGTGTATATATATATATATACACACACACACACAATATGTGTGTGTGTGTGTGTATATATATATATATATATATATATATATATATAATATGTGTCTGAATTTCCCCAAACCTGGTAACTATATTTTATTTCTAAAAATATTTATTTATATATTTATTTTCATAAAATACTCTGTCATTCAGCGCTTAATGAATGTATATACATAACTGTTGATTACTTACATTTCAATAGTTTAAGGAAGGAAAATGAAAAAAAAAATCACAGTTAATAAAGAACTGTTGGTTTTTTAGGAAGGCTCTGTTTAGAGTTGTCAGTTCGTTCTTAATGTCACTCAGTCTATCTTTCATCAGGCAGAATCCTGTGTATTTGACACGTTCTTCGGAGCCCTTTATGATTTTTTGTTTTTGTCATCTGTGCTGTTTTCTGAATTCCAAACTTAACTTTTGTCAGCAGCATCTTCTTTCACAAAAGCTCACCTCCATTCTTTGTAGCAGCTGATGTGAGGAAATGGCTCATTCCCCTTTACCAACTTTAGCATATCTATTTGCATCCAAAAAATGGTCTTCCCTGATTCAGTTTTCTTAAAGATTTTCTTTGAGCACCTTCAGACAAGTTCTCCTAAGGGCAAGAGAGAGGAATATGAGTAGCACTTCCAATTATTATATTCAAACGCCTTTTCCATTCTCCCAAATTAATTCGGAGTGTTTTCCAGATAACTCAATTCTCTCTTTAATTTAACAGTGGAAACAGTGTCAGACTTTATTTTTCTGGGCTCCAAAATCACTGCAGATGGTGACTGCAGCCATGAAATTAAAAGACGCTTACTCCTTGGAAGGAAAGTTATGACCAACCTAGATAGCATATTCAAAAGCAGAGACATTACTTTGCCAACAAAGGTTCGTCTAGTCAAGGCTATGGTTTTTCCTGTGGTCATGTATGCCTGTGAGAGAGTTGGACTGTGAAGAAGGCTGAGCGCCAAAGAATTGATGCTTTTGAACTGTGGTGTTGGAGAAGACTCTTGAGAGTCCCTTGGGCTGCAAGGAGATCCAACCAGTCCATTCTGAAGGAGATCAGCCCTGGGATTTCTTTGGAAGGAATGATGCTGAAGCTGAAACTCCAGTACTTTGGCCACCTCATGGGAAGAGTTGACTCCTTGGAAAAGACTCTGATGCTGGGAGGGACTGGGGGCAGGAGGAGAAGGGGAAGACAGAGGATGAGATGGCTGGATGGCATCACCAACTCGATGGACGTGAGTCTGAGTGAACTCCGGGAGTTGGTGATGGACAGGGAGGCCTGGTGTGCTGCGATTCATGGGGTCGCAAAGAGTAAGACAAGACTGAGCTACTGATCTGATCTGATCTGATCTACTTCATAGAACTAACTTAACTAATTAACCTAACTAACCTACCATACATACCTACATACATCATTTTGTTTGGGTTTTAAATCTGACATTTCAGCTTGCAACCATGGACCCAAAGTAATTTTAGTCATATCTCTGTATGTAAACAGGATTACTAAAGACTCATTCTCATCATTCACAAGATGAGAATATGCATGCTAATAGTATAAATTACAATGACTCTAACACAGTTGTAAAAAACAGACTTTTGAACTCTGGGAGAAGGTGAGGGTAGGATGATTTGAGAGAACAGCATTGAAACATGTATATTACCATATGTAAAACAGATGACCAGTGCAATTTCAATGCATGAAGCAGGGCACTCAAAGCCGGTACTCTGGGACAACCCAGAGGGATGGGGTGGGGAGGAAGGTGGGAGGGGGTTGAGGATGGGGGACATATGTACACCCATTGCTGATTCATGTTGATGCATGGCAAAGACCATCACAAATTTAATTAGTCTCCAATTAAAATAAATTAATTAATTTAAAAGAAAAAATAACAATGACTCTAACAGTATAAAACTAAAGTAGAAAGAACATAAATATTACATCAGTAATATACAGAAACATCAGAAATTTTTACTATATACAAAATATAATAAACTGCTTCATTCATGCAAGCAGATATTACATATATATGAGGATTTATTTACTCTAGTTTACCCTTATCTAGTGGACAGCTATAATTCAGCAACATATGAAACTATTACAAACACAGATTACAATTAAACAAGTAGAATACTGGACTACTTATTGAATTGATCTTTCAGTGGATTACAAGCTTTACAAATAACTTGCTTTTGAATTAAACCTTATTCTATTGAACCAGCTGTTTGAATATATCACTTGAACTGAATACTCAAATTATGTGTTTCTTTATTTTGCCTTCTTCCATGTGGTATTTCATTTACAATGTCTTAGAACATTTAAATTTTTTCTTAAATTGAAAATTCTTCTTAAAATTTGACCACTTTCCATTTAAATTATTAATGATGTCACATTACACCAATCAAATTCAGGAATCCAAATAATACAGTTGCATTTCAATATATGTCTAGTCTACTTGCATTCTATTATTGTTTCTTTGATTATTTTCACCAGTAAAAATCGATGCTGGAGTCTCATATGGCCGGAGAACATTTGTGATCTGCTAAGAGCAGCTCTTCTCCAATCTTTTTGTATATGATTTCCTTTCAGTTCAGTTCATTTCAGTCTCTCAGTTGTGTCCAACTCTTTGCAACCCCATGGACTGCAGCACAACAGGCCTCACTGTTCATCATCACTCCCAGAGCTTGCTCAAACTCATGTCCATTGAGTCGGTGATGCCATCCAACCATTTTAATCTCTTTCACCCCTTTCTCTTCCTACCTTCAATCTTTCCCAACATCAGGGTCTTTGCCAATGAGTCAGCTCTTCACATCAGGTGGCCAAAGTATTGGAGTTTCAGCTTCAACATCAGCCCTTCCAATGAATATTCAGGACTGATTTCCTGTAGGATGGACTGGTTGGATCTCCTTGATGTCCACGGGACTCTTAAGAGTATTCTCCAACATCACAGTTCAAAAGCATAAATTCTTCGGTGCTCAGCTTTCTTCACAGTCCAACTCTCACATCCATACATGACTGGAAAAACCATAGCTTTGAGTAGACAGACCTTTGTTGGAAAAGCACTGTCTCTGCTTTTTAACATACTGTCTAGGTTGGCCATAACTTTTCTTCCAAGGAGCAAGCATCTTTTAACTTCATGGCTGCAGTCACCACATGCAGTGATTTTGGAGCCCAAGAAAATTAAGTTTGTCACTGTTTCCATCATTTCCCCTGCTATTTGCTGTGAAATGATGGGCCCAAATGCCATGATCTTAGTTTTTTGAATGTTGAGTTTTATTTATTTATTTATTTTTTGGTTTTTAAGTTGCCAATGTTTATTTTGGAGCAATTTATTTTGCAGCAATAAAAACTGAAAGAAATTTCAACATATGACTTTCAATTTTTCTTAGCGTGTCTTAGAAACACGTTATTTCTATTTGAGAGTAGAAACCTGTTATTTAAGTATGTATTCCTTCTATTACTTATAAGGTTGAAGACATCTTTTTATAAGTATTAACCACTTGTATCGCTTTTCCTATTATCCTTTCCCTGTTTTTCATAAATTCTTCTTTTGAACTTTTAAGACGTCTTTTTGTATCAGGGATATGTTGAGTTTTAAGCCAGCTTTTTCACTCTCCTCTTTCACTTTCATCAAGAGGCTCTTCAGTTCCTCTTCACTTTCTGCCGTAACAGTGGTGTCATCTGCATATCTGAGGTTATTGATATTTCTCCCAGAACTTTCTGTATATTACTGTAGAAAACATATTTTGTAGCAATGATTATCAGATACAGGTAAGACAGAATTGTTGTTTTTGTTCAGTTGCTAAATCAGTGTCCGAATGTATGACTCCATGGACTGCAGCAATCCAGGCTTCCCTGTCCCTCACTATCTCTCAGTTTGCTCAGATTCATGTTCATGGAGTCAGTGATGTTCTATAACCATCTCATTTTCTGCTGCCCTATTCTTTTGTTTACAATCTTTCCCAGCATCAGGGGCTTTTTCAATTAGTTGGCTCTTCGCATCAGGTGGCCAAAGTACTGGAGCTTCAGTTTCAGCATTGGTCTTGCCAATGAATATTCAGCTTTGATTTCCTTTACTAACTGGTTTGATTTCCTTGTAGAATCAGAGCAAGCTAAATGGAATCATATAAACTTCACTAAACAAAAAGATAGTATTGACTAATGATATTCTGTATTCTACTAAATAGAAGCATAGTTTGAGCATGTTCTCATTGATTCTATATTCATTATGAGTCTTTGTATTCTTAGAAGACAAGCTTTATTACTTAAAAGCAAATTAAAAATGAACAAACAAATAAGATCACAAATATGTTCATTTTGTCTTCATGTTAACAAAAATGTTTGCAAGATATTCCATGTAGATGTTCACTTAGTATTATTAAGTGCCAAATCATGACAATCTTCTAATAGTGATTTTTTAATTAGTTACAGAGCATTATTATGTCTATCATTTACTAATCAACATTGAAGTTATATCATCTTTTGTAAACCGTGCCAGATCCTATAATTATTATAAATTATTCATCTCCTATATCCATCTACTTTATTGTTTAATATTAATAATAAAGTATTTATACATGAATGCTTAATTTTATCTTTCAGAATGGGATGACTACAAAGGAATTCTGACTAAAAGAGAATTCTTAGCTGTTTCCTTAAAAATATCTAAGCTTCAATGGTCAGCTAACCCAGACTTCTCAAACTAATGGGGAAAGTAAAGTAAGCATACAAAGATTGAAATGAAAACCTAAAACAGGTATAAATAAAGAAATTAAAATTTGCAAAAACTTCTACTGACAGTTTTATAAGTGTTTGGATATATGAAGGTTTTCAGATAAGTCATTTTGATAAGTCAAAAATGACTTTCAGAAAAAGTCATTTTTAAGGAAGCAGTTCATTTGAGAATGTATACAATGTAAATCAATGCAAATAGTGACACGTGCAAGAGATAATAAAGATTATTTGTAATATTATATGAAGAAAGTAGTGAAGAGCTTACCCTCTTACATTTATTTGCTTAATAGAATGATAATAATGTTTCTCTCTCTTGATAAGTATTTATCAAAAATAAAAAATAAAGTATCCTTAATCCTTTATAATGAATGCAAATCTTATAAAATGCAAATGATTAAATTCAGCATGCATTCAGAAACATGGGAATATAGTTTTTGATACATACAAACTAATGCTATGTAATTTAAATATGATACGATATGAATTTAAATATAGCTTTTAATTATGTAGGTTGATACTCAGCCAATTAATTTATATTTAGTTTCATATAAGAAATTATGATACTTATTGTACCATATTTTTCAGTTTACTCTGTGTTGTAAATGGACTTTCCTGATGACTCAGATGGTAAAGAATCTGCCTGCAACACAGGAGACCTGGATTCAGTCTCTGGTCAGGAAGATGCCCTGGAGAAGTAAATGGCAACCCACTCCAGTATTCTTGCCTAGAGAATTCCATGGACTAAGAAGCCTGGCAAGCTATGGTTCATGAGGTAGCCAAGAGTTTTATCTGTGTTATAAACAGATTGATCATCTTGGCATTTTGGTTCTAAAACCTAAGCCAAAATGGTGCAAGTATGAGGACTGGAGATATAGCAAGAATCAGGCTGAGATAATAATCTACTTAACTCTTGATTGTGATTTGAAGAAAAGAAGCAGAAAGGCTCATAAAGCATCTTACAGGGGCAAAAGCCTTTACAATGGACAGAAGTTTTCCAGAGATGATGTAAAATCAACTGAAGAGGGATTCGATTTTGCACACTTTGGCAAAGAAAAAAATTAGAAACTTTTATAACTCTATTTCACCATTTACCTTTAAAAATCCAGACCAGAAGAACCTTAACTATGTTTTCCTTTCTTTAAAAGGCAGGTTGAATCAGTTCCTCTTCAATTGATTACTTTGGGGAATAGTTAAATCAATCTAAAATCTGATTTGTAGAAGTTCTTCATTGGCTCAGAAAAGTAACATTAAATGAGAGTTGATTTCACAAAGTTTCCTTTTAAAACATTTTGATGTTTGGCAAAACTAATACAATATTGTAAAGTTTAAAAATAAAATTAAATTTAAAAAGAAAAAAAAAAAAGAAAAGCTGAAAAAAAATAAAAAATAAAAATTGTCACCTAGTAACAGTACTCTTGCCTGGAAAATCCCATGGACGGAGGAGCCTGGTAGGCTGCAGTCCATGGGGTTGCTGAGTCGGACATGACTGAGCAACTTCTCTTTCACTGTTCATTTTCATGCATTGGAGAAGGAAATGGCAACCCACTCCAGTGTTCTTGCCTGGAGAATCCCAGGGACGGGGGAGCCTGGGGGGCTGCCGTCTATGGGGTCACACAGAGTTGGACACGACTGAAGCAACATAGCAGCAGCAGCAGCAAATGAAAAGAAAAAAAAGAGTTTTTAATTTAGAAAATGAATACTGCTAAAAATCATGATTTGATAGAATAAATGCCAAATGTTTATAGACAAGGAAACAGTAATTTATTTATCCATCTACCATCTTTCCTGCCTGTTTCACATAGATCTAAGCACACGATGCTCTTCATATATAGAAAAAATATAGAAATGGAGAAAAAAGAAAGGAATGAAATAAAGATAAAATATGTGTGTACTTAGTTGTTCAGTTATGTCTGGCTCTCTGCGGCCCCATGGACTATAGCCCATCAGGCTCCTCTGTCCATGGAATTTTCTAGACAAGAATACTGGAGCAGGTTGTCATTTCCTGTTCCAGGGGATCTTTCCAACCCAGGGATCGAAACTTCATCTCTTGCATCTCCTACATTGGCAGACAGATTCTTTACCATTATTGTCACCTGAGACACCCTAGATATAATATGGAATTTAGAAAGATGGCAACAATAACCCTGTATACGAGACAACAAAAGAGACACTGATGTATAGAACAGTCTTTTGGACTCTGTGGGAGAGGGAGAGGGTGGGATGATTTGGGAGAATGGCATTGAAACATGTATAATATCATATATGAAATGAGTCGCCAGTCCAGGTTCAATGCACTATACGGGATGCTTCGGGCTGGTGCACTGGGACAACCCAGACAGAGGGATGGCATGGGGAGGGAGGAGGGAAGAGGGTTCAGGATGGGTAACATGTGTATACCTGTGGCGGATTCATGGTGATATATGGCCAAACCAATACAATATTATAAGTTAAAAAATAAAATAAAATAAAAAAATAAAATAAGAAAAAAAATGCTAATATATTAAAAAATATATAATCCATCTTTAATTTAGTTTCTATGTAACTAGTTTGGACATAGGGTTCACACATTTTTAAAAATCTGACATTTATAAAAGAGCTGAAAACATTTATGTAATAGGAAATAATTTACTTTTTTTTAAGATTCCTGCAAATGCACAGTGTAATTCCCTTCTCAACACAAGCAGAATTATAATTCTCTCTTCTTAATTTTTTCTTGTAATATTGTACTTAACATCCACAGTATAGGCTCTAGGGTTTCTAATGTCAACCCAAATGCTCAAAAATTTTCTTCAGACACTGACTCATCCTTCCCTATTTCTCTATAACTTAACATCTCTTTTATAAAAAACTGTCACCCTGTTTATTTAACTTATATGCAGAGTACATCATGAGAAACACTGGACTGGAAGAAACACAAGCTGGAATCAAGATTGCTGGGAGAAATATCAATAACCTCAGATATGCAGATGACACCACCCTTATGGCAGAAAGTGAAGAGGAACTAAAAAGCCTCTTGATGAAAGTGAAAGTGGAGAGTGAAAAAGTTGTCTTAAAGCTCAACATTCAGAAAACGAAGATCATGGCATCCGGTCCCATCACTGCTTGGGAAATAGATGGGGAAACAGTGGAGACAGTGTCAGACTTTATTTTTCTGGGCTCCAAAATCACTACAGATGGTGACTACAGCCATGAAATTAAAAGACGCTTACTCCTTGGAAGGAAAGTTATGACCAACCTATATAGCATATTGAAAAGTAGAGACATTACTTTGCCAACAAAGGTTCGTCTAGTCAAGGCTATGGTTTTTCCTGTGGTCATGTATGGATGTGAGAGTTGGACTGTGAAGAAGGCTGAGCACTGAAGAATTGATGCTTTTGAAGTGTGGTGTTGGAGAAGACTCTTGAGAGTCCCTTGGACTGCAAGGAGATCCAACCAGTCCATTCTGAAGGAGATCAGCCCTGGGATTTCTTTGGAAGGAATGATGCTGAAGCTGAAACTCCAGTACTTTGGCCACCTCATGCGAAGAGTTGACTCCTTGGAAAAGACTCTGATGCTGGGAGGGACTGGGGGCAGGAGGAGAAGGGGACGACAGAGGATGAGATGGCTGGATGGCATCACCGACTCATTGGATGTGAGTCTGAGTGAACTCCGGGAGTTGGTGATGGACAGGGAGGCCTGGAGTGCTGCGATTCATGGGGTGGCAAAGAGTCGGACACGACTGAGTGACTGATCTGATCTGATCTGATCTGATGTCCCTAGAGAGTCCCTTGGACTGCAATAAGTTTCAACTAGTCCATCCTAAAGGAGATCAGCCCTGAGTGTTCATTGGAAGGACTGATGTTGAAGCTGAAACTCCAATACTTTGGCCACCTGATGTGAAGAGTTGACTCATTTGAAAAGATCCTGATGCTGGTAAAGATTGAAGGCAGGAGTAGAAGGGGATGACAGCGGATAAGATGGTTGGATGGCTGACAGCACCACCGACTCAATGGACATGAGTTTGGGTAAACTCCAGGAGTTGGTGATGGACAGGGAGGCCTGGCGTGCTGAGGTTCATGGGGTTGCAAAGAGTCAGACACGACTGAGCGACTGAACTGAATGGATGTCTATTGAAAATCACAATGGTCTGGTATCTCTCAATCCTTAACACTTATGTTATCCTGATTATGCACTGTAAGTACCTAGGAATTTAGCAAAATCTAGGTTTTGTATAACAGAGAAAGAAATTTTGTGAACAATGTTACTATGTTAATTTTTCCTATTTACACTCGCAACAGAGAGCCTATGTGTGTATACTTGATACTATCAATTAGCAAGATCAAGTATCATGTTCAGTTCAGCTCAGTATCTTTCAGTGAGTCCGATAAACCTTAAAGATGAGCAAAATAAAGGCATTAGTGCCATTTCTGTTTTACTGACCTACAATGCAGACTTGTCCTCAGTGAAGATTTTTGCTTTGATTCCCAGACTTAGTTATTAGCTAGTTATATTGAGTTTATTTTAAAAATTACAATATTAATTACCATGGAACATTTTCTTATTTGATAACTACTGGTGGACTGCAGTCCATGGGGTCACAAAGTTTTGATCATGACTGAACAACTAAGCACAGCACAGCATTGCATCTGTTTACTACTATTGTATAAAACATGAGCAAATCCTGTAAAACTTGAACAGTAATGTAATAATTTTCCTAAGATGTTAATTTATAACATAATAACATTTGTAAGCAAAATAAAATTACTTATATTTAATTACCATATTTATACAAATAAATATGTAACAAATTATTTAGAAAGGTTAGCACTAGATGACAACTGACATCAATATTTGTGGATCTTACTGGGATGAGTGGTCAAGTGACATTTTTATTAATATTTGTGGTCTAAGTTATAAATATATAATGGTAAGTTGCTTCAGTCGTGTCCGACTCTGTGCGACCCCATAGATGGCAGCCCATCAGGCTCCTCCGTCCCTGGGATTCTCCAGGCAAGAACACTGGAGCGGGTTGCCATTTCCTTCTCCAATGCATGAAAGTGAAAAGTGAAAGTGAAGTCTCTCAGTCGTGTCCGACTCTTAGCGACCCCATGGACTGCAGCCTACTAGGCTCCTTCGTCCATGGGATTTTCCAGGCAAGAGTACTGGAGTGGGGTGCCATTGCCTTCTCCAATAAATATATAATAGATATGTGAAAATGAAAGTGAAAGTCGCTTAGTCAGGTCTGACTCTCTTCGACCCTATGGACTGTAGCTCACCAAGCTCCTCTGTCCATGGAGTTCTCCAGGCAAGAATACTGGAGTGGAAAGTTGTTCAGTTAGGTCCGACTATTTGTAACCCAGTGGACTATAGCCTGCCGGGCTCCTCTGTCTATGCGATTTTCCAGGCAAGAATACTGGAGTGGGTAGCCATTCCATTCTCCAGGTGGTCTTCCCAACCCAGGGGTTGAATCCAGGCTTCCTGCATTGCAGGTGGATTCTTTACCACCTGAGCCACCAGGGAAGCCCAAGAATACTGGAGTGGGTAGTCTATCCCTTCTCTGGTGGATCTTTCTGACCCAGGAATCGAACTGGGATCTACATTGCAGATGATTCTATACCAGCTGATCTATCAGAGAAGCTCATAACAAAGCCCATAAATATATATATGTGCAATAATGACATATATGATTGGCTATTTATGTAAGAAAAAAGGATGTTAATCTGAGAGAGAACATCAGGTAATAAATACTTCCTCTCATTTCTCAGAGCAAGGTGCCAGACTACTTGTGGGAAATTTGCCCAGAGGTAAACCATACTGTGGGGCTTCCCAGGTGGCACCAGCAGTAAAGAACTCTCCCGCCAATGCAGGAGACATAAGAGATGCTGGTTCGATCCCTGGTGGGGGAGATCCCAAGGAGGAGAGCGTCAAACCCTACTTCAGTATTCTTGCCTGGAGAATCACATGGACAGAACAGCCCGGTGGGCTACAGTCCACAGGGCTGCAATGAGTCGGCACTACTGCAGCAACTTAGCTTACGCTCACACAAACCAAACTACATTCTGTCAGCCTCATGCTGACAGAATGGAAGTGGAAGGTGAAGACCTTCCACTCCCTAGAAAGATGTTGATGTGTTGTGTATTCCATTCCACACCACCCATCACAAAGCCAGAGTGGAAGCACCTCCTGCCTACTCAAATTCAATCACATGAAGAAGGCTTGAAAACAAATATTCAAAGAGCTTAGCTTTAATCTCTTACTCTTGAGGAACACACAAAGTGGTCTGTTTCAATGCCTAAAAAAGTCTAAGTGTGAGAAAGTATGACTGGTCAGTTCAAATGGCATAAGGTAAGTGGCTGCTTTTGGAATGGCCAATTAACCATTGTGTGGCCAAAGAATGTTAGGGTTTCTATGTCAGTGATAGACCTCATGAAAGAGAATTACTTATTTCTTCAGAGGGATTGTATTTGAGAGGCTTTCTGAAGATGTCAGGTGATTTCAACAGAGATGAAAAATCAGAAACTAGGGCTAAGAAAGAAATTGTTAAATCTCAGGAATTCTCACATGTCCTTAAGAGATCTAAAGAAATAAGGATCTCCTAAGAACCCACGGACACACACATGAGAGGAAGAATCAGCGTGTGGATGAATCTCCCCTCGATGGGCAGTATAACCAGATTTATCCCATATTGAGGTAAACTCTTACTGTTATCATCTCTCCAGAATCTTCCTGTATCAAAGTTGTGAGTGTCTAAAATAGCATCTAGCAAATGTATGGGAGCCTAAAACAGCAACCAGAAGGTAATGGAGTGAGAATGAGAGAAGAAATCAACCATATGCTACTCTCCCAGAGCAGGTTTCTGAGCCTAATCTAAGGAGGACAAAAATAAACCATATGACATTTTGGAACTTTGATATTATACTGCTTTGGATTTTTATATGCACACAAATAAAATATTCTTTTGCTATCTGTAAGTGACTAAAACAGCAATAACATTTGTCTAAGATTTTATCCCATAGTGGTAAAATTAAATCCATAGAATAAATGTAAAACATTAGCAAGAAATACTAAACTGCTTTCATCTTTCAGTGCAGTTCATTCAATAAATTGGTTACATGTAATTAAACATTTAGAAAAATATATGGAATGAAAAGGGCTTTCCTGGTGGCTCAGATGGTAAAAAATCTGCCTGCAATGAAGGAAACCTGGGTTCGATCCCTGGGTTGGGAAGATCTCCTGGAAAGTAAATGGCAGCCCACTCCAATATTCTTGCCTGGAGAATCCCATGGACAGAGGAGCCTGGCAGCCTACAACCCATGAGGTCAGAAAGTGTTGGACATGACTGAAATAACTTAGATAAGTACATAGAATAAAGCATTATTTTTAATGTTTTCTAGGGAAATAGCAGTGATGTAAACATTATATTATATAATCAGTAATTTAAAATAAAGCACAGTAAAAAGCAAAATAAAGAGAATGTATATCAGGAGAATGCAAAATTGGATCCAAATCTCTGTTCTAAAATAATGCACTTTTCTACAAAAAAGGTTGATTACCTAGTATCTAAAAGAGTTTACTTATTCTAATTAATATTAGCTAGCAAAACTATTAGGATTAAAAGTCCAGTTCTTTCACGTGGATGGCATTTTAAAATGATACTATTATGAGTAGAGTTCTGTAAGGAAAACTCGTAAACAGTCTTAATATTTTTAATACTTGCTTAATACTTTACATAAAAGTTCTAAATATATGGATACGTTGCCATAGTCTTATTCAGTTCAGTCGCTCAGTCGTGTCCGACTCTTTGCATGAACCACAGCACGCCAGGCCTCCCTGTCCATCACCAACTCCCGAAGTCTACCCAAACTCATGTCCATTGAGTCAGTGATGCCATCCAACCATCTCATCCTTTTTCATCCCCTTCTCCTCCTGCCCTCAATCTTTCCCAGCATCAGAGTCTTTTCAAATGAGTCAGTTCTCCACATCAGGTGGCCAAAGTATCAGAATTTCAGCTTCAGCATCAGTCTTTCCAATGAACACCCAGGACTGATCTTCTTTAGGATGGACTGGTTGGATCTCCTTGCAGTCCAAGGAACTCTCAGGAGTCTTCAACACCACAGTTCAAAAGCATTTAGTCTTACTATTTTTCCTAAATATTTACACTCTCTAAGATTTCTAAATTTTGCTTTTAGATATGTAAAAACATAGTTTGTAGTTGTTTAGTTGCTGAGTTGTGTTAGACTCATTGGGACTCCATGAACTGCAGCACACCAGGCTCCCATCTGTCACTATCTCCTGGAGTTTGCTCAGATTTATGTCCCTTGAGTTGGTGATACTATCTAAACATCTCATCCTCTGCCTCCCTCTTCAACTAAAAAATATTTTAAAAGTACTGGGACGACCCAGAGGGATGGTATGGGGAGGGAGGAGGGAGGAGGGTTCAGGATGGGGAACACATGTATACCTGTGGCGGATTCATTTTGATATATGGCAAAACCAATACAATATTGTAATGTTAAAAAATAAAATAAAATAAAAAATACTTGACCACAGCCTGCAGACATATTTATTTATTTTTTTAAAAGGAAATATGTATTGACCTGAACATTTCAACTAACTATGCATTTAAAGTTAAATTTCAATGATGGAACCATATGCATAGACTTTTGTGTGTGTGCTAAGTTGCTTGAGTTGTGTCCAAATCTTTGCAACCCTATAGTCTGTAGACCGCCAGGCTCCCTTGTCCATGGGTTTCTGCAGTCAAGAATACTGGAGTGGGTTTCCATACCCTCCTCCAGGGGATCTTCCCAACCCAATGTTTGAACCCACATCTCCTGCAGCCCCTATATTGCAGGCATATTTTTTACCCCTGAGCTGCACCAGGTTCCTCCCTCCATGGGATTCTCCAGGCAAGAATACTGTCTGAGCTACCAAGGAAGCCCTTATATGCATAGACTTTTAAATTACATAAATTCATGAAAAATTTTAAAACTTTAAAAATAATAGACAAATGTGCAACTACACTTAAGGAGCAAAGGGGTTATATCCTTCTTACTTGAGAATTGCATATCTACATATTTTTTTAATTTTATTGTGCTTCAGATTTATGTATTCTCCCTATTCAATTATTAATTTAATCACTTGTTTTAGTAGTGTGGATTCATTAATGTTTATTTTATATATTAGATTATAATCAGATATTACTTTATTAACATTCTTGTTGAAGTTGTTCCAGCTTTGCTTTTAGCAGTTGGGTCATGTGTCCCTTTGACATTCTCAGTCATTGTTTTTTTAATTTAATTTTTGTTGCTGTTTGGTTTTCCTTGCCTATAGTAAATCCCTTCAGAGAGTACAGTGTAGAAGGGAAGAAAAAGAGTAACCCTGCAGTGAAGAACCTGATAAACACTACTTCAAGCCAGGTGATTAAGGTAAGCACCAGCAGTGATAAGTCATCTTGATACTATATACTATTGATAGAAAGAGAATGACACCTTGCCTCTCTGGTTTTCCACTGCAAATCCATAATCTGAATATAATCATGAGGAAATATCAGAAAGATACCAATGATATTTGATACCCTTGCAAAATAACTGAAAATATCCTCAAAACTGGTAGGGTCATCACAACCAAGGAAAACGTAAGGAAGTACCACCAACAGAATCTATGGGGATATGAAGACTAAGGTGATTGGAATTATGGCTGGAATCCTGAAACAGAAAAAGGATATTAGGCAAAAATAAAATAGAATAAATTATGGAATTTAATAAATATAATAATGCATCTGATTATTTTAATGTATTTTAATTAATTATGACAAATACATGAATGTATGATATTAATAATGAGGAAAATTTGGTTTGAGGTATATGGCAATTCTGTCCTCACAACTTTTTAAAATGTAAAAATGTTCAAAAATAAAAGGTTATTTAAAAGAAAGTATTAGAAGAATTAATGGTAATATAGGATATCAATATCTGAGTAGATTCAAAGAAAGCATAATGGAAACTTTGCATTTATATTTAAACCTGGTGGCTCTGATGGTAAAGAAACTGTGCAATGTGGGAGATCTGAGTTCAATCCCTGAGTCGAGAAGATGCCTGGAGTAGGAAGTGGCAACCCACTCCATTACTCTTGCCTGAAGCATTCCATGGATGGAGGAGCCTGGTGGGCTAGAGTCAATGGGGTCATGAACAGTTGGACACAATTGAGAAACTAACACAGCATTTAATATTTACTATTAAATAAGATGCCCCAAGACAAATAAGGACTTAATTCTTTAAACTCTTTCAATCATTTTCCATAGGGAAAAAGATTATTCTAAAGGCAGAATAGCAAAATGAATATTAATAATACATATAAATATTATTTAAATTACAATAAATCTTGGTGCCGAAAAATCTGTCATTAAAAGCAAAATTTGGAGGAGGGAGTACTTTGCATACATTTAAATATTTGTAATGGATGTTTTTCAATACATGTATCACATGTGTGCATGTGTGCCAAGTCACTTCAGTCATGTCTGATTCTGTGCAACCCAGATTTTCCCCACCTAGGGATGGAATCTGCTTCTCTTAAGTCTCCTGTGTTGACAGGTGGGTTCTTTACCACTAGCACCACTTGGGAAGCCCAATATATCATATACTTCTAATTTTCTATCTAAATTTATTGTAGCATACTGTGGTTGTGGTTACAGAGATATATCCAAATTTATATTGCATAAGATGAGATGGTGAAACCCATTAGTTCTCTGCCTATGTGTTAGAATCATTTGGGGAACATCACAGTCCAATTGGGCTTCCCAGGTAGCACTAGTTATAAAGAACCACCTACGAATGCAGGAGACATAAGAGACTCGGGTTCAATCCCTGGGTGGGGAAGATCCCCTGGAGGAGGGTGTGGCAACTCACTCCAGTATTCTTGCCTGGAGATTTCCAAAGACAGAGGAGCCTGGCCAGCTATAGTCCATGGGATCACAAAGGGTTGGACATGACTGAATGACTAACACACACACACACACACACACAGTTATTTTAAGATATAGTCTCTTTTCACCCATTGTGAGGAGCACGTAAATCAGAATGCATATTGAGGAGCTGATGTAAAATGTTATTCCCATACAGAATGTAAATTTCCTTGTGATTTTTCATCATTGACTATCTTCTTAACTACCATAGTTTACAATGGTTACATTTATATATAATCTCCATCTCTTATCAATATTAGTTCAGTATTAAAGATACTACTTTTATTTGTACATACAAATGCTTCTAATGCTGTCATCTCAGGTATTCTTAAAGGCTTCTGCCACTTGCTGTCTACTTAGTTTGTTCATAGGCTTATCTTCTATTTTCTTGTGTCTTCTGTCTGTCTCTCATCACTTTACAAGAATCTACAAAGTAGATTCAAAATTCTGATATTTTTATAGGTATCAATAGGCAAACAGAAAATACTTATACTTGTACTGAATGACCCAAACTCACTCAGAATACATTAAAAATTGATGCTGAATGTTTGCAGGTGGCTCAGCTGGTAAAGAACCCGCCTGCAATGAGGGAGACCTGGGTTTGAACCTTGGGATGGGAAGATCCCCTGGAGAAGGGAACGGCTATCCACTCCAGTCTTCTGGCCTGGAGAAACCCATGGACAAAGTCAGACACCACTGAGCAACTTTCACTTTCACTTTCTTTCAACCTTGGCTAAATTTGCATGATTATTTCTGTGCTGCTTGGAAATAAGGTCCCCCATTCATTGTTGTTACTGTTGCTAATCTATTTGGTGTCAGAGACATTTGAATCAGTGCCAAAAAGCTTGGACCTATTTGATTCCTGGAATAACATAAAAGGTACTGGCTGTCTCACAGAATCTTATGAGATTAGTGTAATATTATAGTATCTTCTGAACCTCTGTTCAAAATTATATATTTTGCATAAAAATTTTGTAAATAATTAAAAGTATAATAGCAAATCCTCACCTTCATGGCAAGACATCAGCTGTTCGGAAGGCTGGGGAGAGTGGTAGTCAACCCCTTTATGTCTGGGAGATCATATGTTTTGAATTTCTGATTTGTCCTTAGAATGATGAAAGAAACCAGATGACTGTAGATTTTTTATGAAATCTTGGCAATAACATATAAATAAAAATAAATATAAATTAAGAGAAAGTGAAAATGCATTTGTAGACAAAATATTAAACATTATTTCACTTTTAAGAGCTAAAGAAATGTGGAGTGGTAAAAGTACACATGGACATCACCAGATGGTCAACACACAAATCACATTGATTATATTCTTTGCATCCAAAGATGAAGAAGCTATATACAGTCAACCAAAACAAGACCAGGAGCTGAATGTGGCTCAGATCATGAACTCCTTATTGCCAAATTCAGACTGAAATTGAAGAAAGTAGAGAAAACCACTAGACCATTCAGGTATGACCTAAATCAAATCCCTTATGATTATACAGTGGAAGTGAGAAATAGATTTAAGGGCCTAGATCAGATAGATAGAGTGCATGATGAACTATGGACTGAGGTTCATGACATTGTACAGGAGACAGGGATCAAGACCATCCCCATGGAAAAGAAATGCAAAAAAGCAAAATGTCTGTCTGAGGAGGTCTTACAAATAGCTGTGAAAAGAAGAGAAGCGAAAAGCAAAGGAGAAAAGGAAAGATATAAGCATCTGAATGCAGAGTTCCAAAGAATAGCAAGAAGAGATAAGAAAGCCTTCCTCAGCAATCAGTGCAAAGAAATAGAGGAAAACAAGAGAATGGGAAAGACTAGAGATCTCTTCAAGAAAATTAGAGCTACCAAGGGAATATTTCATGCAAAGATGGGCTCGATAAAGGGCAGAAATGGTATGGACCTAACAGAAGCAGAAGATATTAAGAGGAGGTGGCAAGAATACACAGAAGAACTGTACAAAAAGATCTTCATGACCCAATAATCACGATGGTGTGATCACTGACCTAGAGCCAGACATCCTGGAATGTGAAGTCAAGTGGGCCTTAGAAAGCATCACTACGAACAAAGCTAGTGGAGGTGATGGAATTCCAGTTGAACTATTTCAAATTCTGAAAGATGATGCTGTGGAAGTGCTGCACTCAATATGCCAGAAAATTTGGAAAACTCAGCAGTGGCCACAGGACTGGAAAAGGTGAGTTTTCATTCCAATTCTTAAGAAAGGCAATGCCAAAGAATGCTCAAACTACCACACAATTGCACTCATCTCACATGCTAGTAAAGTAATGCTCAAAATTCTGCAAGCCAGGCTTCAGTAATATGTGAACCGTGAACCTCAGATATTCAAGCTGGTTTTAGAAAAGGCAGAGGAACCAGAGATCAAATTGCCAACATCCTCTGGATCATGGAAAAAGCAAAAGAGTTCCAGAAAAACATCTATTTCTGCTTTATTGACTATACCAAAGCCTTTGAGCGTGTGGATCACAATAAACTGTGGAAAATTCTGAAAGAGATGGGGATACCAGAACACCTGACAACTCTCTTGAGAAACCTATATGCAGGTCAGGAAGCAACAGTTAGAACTGGACATGGAACAACAGACTGGTTCCAAATAGGAAAGGGAGTACGTCAAGGCTGTATATTGTCACCCTGCTTATTTAACTTATATGCAGAGTACATCATGAGAAACGCTGGACTGGAAGAAGCACAAGCTGGAATCAAGATTGTCTGGAGAAATATCAATAACCTCAGATATGCAGATGACACCACCCTTATGGCAGAAAGTGAAGAGGAACTAAAAAGCCTCTTGATGAAAGTGAAAGAGGAGAGTGAAACAGTTGGCTTAAAGCTCAACATTCAGAAAATGAGGATCATGGCATCTGTTCCCATTGCTTCGTGGCAAATAGATGGGGAAACAGTAGAAACAGTGTCAGACTTTATTTTTATGGGCTCCAAAATCACTGCAGATGGTGACTGCAGCCATGAAATTAAAAAACTCTTACTCCTTGGGAGAAAAGTTATGACCAACCTAGACAGCATATTGAAAAGCAGAGACATTACTTTGCCGACAAAGGTCCGTCTAGTCAAGGCTATTGTTTTTCCAATGGTCATGTATGGATGTGAGAGTTGGACTGTGAAGAAAGCTGAGTGCCAAAGAATTGATGCTTTTGAACTGTGGTGTTGGAGAAGACTCTTGAGAGTCCCTTGGACTGCAAGGAGATCCAACCAGTCCATTCTGAAGGAGATCAGCCCTGGGATTTCTTTGGAAGGAATGATGCTGAAGCTGAAACTCCAGTACTTTGGCCACCTCATGGGAAGAGTTGACTCATTGGAAAAGACTCTGATGCTGGGAGGGGTGGGGGCAGGAGGAGAAGGGGATGACAGAGGATGAGATGGCTGGATGGCATCACTGACTTGATGGACGTGAGTCTGAGTGAACTCCGGGAGTTGGTGTTGGACAGGGAGGCCTGGTGTGCTGTGATTCATGGGGTCCCAAAGAGTCAGACATGACCGAGTGACTGAACTGAACTGAACTGAAAAGTACATAAACATTCCTACTAAACTAAGTGAATTCACAGATCCTGCTTTCTGTGTGATGGATTCCACAATATGTTTCCCTCAATTTTGTTCTATTATTCTCAATAACGATAATTATAGAGTAAGGGCTATGCAAAAATGTTCCTGAATATGTATGTTTATCTGTGTTTGTGTTTGTGTGTGTGTGTGTGTGTGTGTGTGTGTTTGGTCATAGCAATGGTGAATTTCATTTGTTTTTACGCACTAACTGTAGTCTGCTACTGCTAAGTCACTTCAGTTGTGTCCGACTCTGTGGGACCCCATAGACGGCAGCCCACCAGGCACCCCCCGTCCCTGGGATTCTCCAGGCAAGAACACTGGAGCGGGTTGCCATTTCCTTCTCCAATGTATGAAAGTGAAAAGTGAAAAGAGAAAGTGAAGTCGTGTAGTCATGTCCGACTCTTAGGGACCCCATGGACTGCTAACAAATACTTTAAGATGTCATGTTAAAAAAAGATGTATCCTGTCTATGGATCTACATATAATTCTGCAGAGCAAAATGCACATGCACCATCAAAGGTATGTATATAGCTGTGTAATGAACCAGAGTTCATTTCTTATTTCTAGATTAGGAAATATGAGCCATTTTTAATCAATTTAACAATAATGTAACTTTAACTCATATTTGAATTATTTCATACTCAACATTTATTAAATATATGCAAAAAATGCAGATTAAAATTTTTGGTCATCTTGTATTTAGCACTTGTCACAATGATTATGGAATTTTCAATGCCTTGATAGCATAATGTAATAAAGTCAATCAGCTCAGAAGAGTATAATTTTAGAGTTAGAATTTACCTGTAGTAGCACCTAGTCAATATTCTTTATTTAATGGTAAAGAAACTCTAAGAAGGTAAATAATTTGCCCAAGTATATATATCTGGAATAATTAAAATCACAAATAGCTCTTTGTTCTCATTTACTCACCAGCAAATATTCTTATTACATTTTTTCTGTTCTGATACTCTCTTTGCTACTGCCATTTTATCACATCTCTGACAATAAAAAATTTATGCAAGCAGAAGATTTAGATTTATTTGAAGTGCATATACAAGTTCTCTTTAGAAAAATATTTTCTGTGTGAAGAATATTATTATCATCTTTAGTGTTTTTGTTCAAGCCTAAGTAATTCTAATGTCATCAACTATTTTTTAAATGCTATTTTATGATTCTTCAAATGTTGTCAATATTCCTTCTTCTCTGGAGAATTTTCTCTTAAAGGCCTCCCTGTAACCTACATACTGTAATTTTTCATCTCAGAAGGACATCAAATTATCTAATAAAAGCTTTTACACAAATTACAATAGCAAACTAAAAATGCTGAAGTCACCAGCCATCATTTTGTTATTATCATAACCTTTGTGCTTAGTTATTAAGCCTTTATGCATCACCTTGATTTTCTCAGTTTTATAATCATCCTCACTTAGTTATCCTCAGCTAGTACACAAAATACCTAATTACTAATATAGAAATATAATAATCATCATTTATGAGCTGTTTCTTTTATTTCTTAAGTAAAATTTTTCTGTCTAAGCTAGATTATTTTCACATGCAGTTGGCAGTAAATCTCATGGGATGAGAATTTGGCACATAATTTTTATACCATGTAATTCTTTTACAAATGGGAACTTGTGTAATATCTGAACTCACATTAAGATGGCATTGTTATTTAGCTTGTATGACTTTTACATTTTTTTTTTCACTTTTTTCTTCCTCTTTTAGCTTCAATGTGCTTTTCATTGTTCTTCATAATGATAAGTAGAATACTAAAATACAAAACATTGTAAGTCACAAATTTGGGCTTGAAACAATTTAAATGTAAATTAAATATATGCACTTAAAAAGTAGAAGAAACATTGGCTTACAGTGTGTAACATAGCAGGGAGTAGTAATAATATATATAATATTTCTCCACTTTTACTTATACCATATCAAGCCTGTTTTATTGTTGATGGTCTAGGATAAATCTTTTTCAAAGCAATTTTACTGTTTAGCATTTATATAAAAGGAAAAGTATGTATGCATAAATAGAGAAGTGTTAGGGTTTCATCAATAACTAGATAGGAGTGGGCACTTATTTGGTCATATTGTTTTAACTTACTCTTCTTTTACACCTACACTAGTGATTTCTGTGCTATTCGATTTCTCTGATCATTAGTTTCTCTTCTGTAATGTGAGAACTTCGGAATTTTGGTCTCTTAGCCACACTGAGACTAACATTAATAGTGCTATGAAGTTGTTTGTATGTCTCTTTCACATTCTTTGAGATCTATTTCTCAAGTGTGTTTTCTTTTTCTTTGGTATATTTATTGTCTCTTTCTTCTGAAGGCTTTCTGACATACACAGAAGACAGCATGGTTTTTCCAACAACCTCTAGCATTTCCAACAAAGACACTTTCTTTTTTCAACTTGAAAATTAGAATATGGACTTGCTCAAAAATATACCTGGTGATACCAAAATAACTGTGTATCTTAACAATATTGGTTTTCTTATTCATGTTTTCCCAGAAAGTTTTATGGCAAGAGAATGAGAAGTAATGAGTGACTAAGGAAACAGTAGGTACAGTTCTAGTACTTAATTATGAATGGAATTATTTATGAATGGACTTACATAGATTACTTCTTATAGCTGTCAAAATTCCAAATACTTAAAATAAGTAGGAAAGGTTGTAAGAATTTTGGATCTCCACCAAAGTCCTTGATTTCAGCAGTGCTTTAATTCCAATTAATTCCCAAGTAATATACTGATGTAAAAATATTCTTCTGTATAGAACTGATTTTGCACCAACCCACTGAGTAAAAATGGGTAATATTAGTAGTGTAAACTTTGTGTGCGTTTACGAGTAGTTTGTGTGTGTGTGTGTGTGTGTGTTGAATTGGGGAGCATTTCCTGCAGAATCAGTCACAACTAGGGGCATTCACCTTTCTAATATCACATATGTAAAATTGACAAGGGCAAATATATTTGTGTTGGCACCCATTGATAGCTTAAAAGCCTATAGTACAAAGCTAAATTTATCAAAGCAGTATGGTACTGGCATAAAGGGCTTCCCTTGTAGCTCAGTTGGTAAAGAATCTGCCTGTGGTGCAGGAAACCTGGATTCGATCCTTGGGTTGGGAAGATCCCCTGGAGAAGGAAATGGCAACCCACCTCAGTATACTTGCCTGGAAAATCTCATGGACAGAGGAGTCTGGTGGGCTGCAGTCCACGGAGTCACAGTCAGGCATGACTGAGCGACTAACACTTATTACTTACTTACTTACTGGCATAAAAGGAGATACATAGGTTGATGGAACAAAATAAAGAGCCAGAAAATTGATCCTCGTGCATACAGACAACTAATATTTGACAAAAAAGCCATGTGTACCAAATGGGGAAAGATAATCTCTTCAACACATGTTGTTGAAAAAAATTGGTTAATTATTCATAAAATAATTAAATTAGACCCTACTTATATCACATAAAAATGAACTTGAATTAAAGTAAAGACTTAAGGCCCAAAATTATAAACCTCCTAGAAGAAAGCATAGGTAAAAAATCTTCCTGACATGGGCCTTGGCAAAATTTTTAAAATATGACACCAAAAACAAAAACAGCAAAAATCCATGTCAACAAGTGGGACCATATAAAATTGGAAAGCTTCTGCACAATAAAGAAAAGCATCGACAGAATAAAAAGGCAATCTACAGAATGGGAGAAAATACTTTGCAAATTATAAACCTGATAAGGAGTTAATACCTAAAATATATGTGTTAGTTGCTCAATTGTGTCTGACTCTTTGCAATCCCATGGACTGTAGTGGAGCAGGCTCCTCTGTCCATGAGATTCTCCATGCAAGAATACTGGAGTGGGCTGCCATGCCTTTCTCCAGGGAATCTTCCTGACTCAAGGATCAAATCCAGGTCTCCTGCATTGCAGGCAGATACTTTACAATCTGAGCCACATGTGACACACAAAATATATAGGAAACTCATATTATTCTGGCTTAAAAGCAAAACAATGTATTTTCTCCTTAGCCTTGCTAGCACTTATTGTTTGTAGATTTTTTTGGTGGTGGCCATTCTGACTGGTGTGGGGTGATACCTCATTGTAGTTTTGATTTTCAGTTATATAGTAATTGATGATGTTGAGTATGTTGTCAAGTGAAACTTGGCCATCTGGATGCATTCTTTAGAGAAATGTCTATTTAGATCTTCTGCCCATTTTTTGACTGGGTTGTTTGTTTTTTACTGAGCTGCATAAACTGTATATTTTAGAGATATGCTCCTTGGTGGTCACTTCATTGGCAAATATTTTCTCCCATTCTTTGGGTTGTCTTTTCATTTTGTTTATGGTTTCCTTCACTGTGCATAATCTTTAAAATTTAATTAGGTCTAACTAATTTATTTATTTTTGTTTTTATTTTCATTAGTAGATCAAAAAAGATCTTGCTGTGATTTATGTTAGAGAATGTTTTTCCTATGCTCTTTTTCTGAGTTTTATAGTAAACAATCTTAAATTTACTTTTTAAACCATTTTGAGTGTGTGTGTGTGTGTGTGTGTGTGTGTGTGTGCTGTTAGGGAGTGTTCTAATTTCACTCTTTACCTGTAGCTGCCCAGTCTTTCCAGCATCACTTATAGAGGAGACTGTGTTTTCTCTGTTGTATATTCTTGCCTCCTTTGTCAAAGATTGACCATGATTTTGTGAGTTTATCTCTGGTCTTCCTATCTTATTCCATTGATTTACATTTCTGTTTTTGCACCAGTACCATACTATTTTGATTACTGTAGCTATGAAGTATAGTCTGAGATCAGGCAGCCTGGTTCCTTTAGCTCTTTTTTTTTTTTTTTTCTTAAGACATGAAAGCAAGCTAAATGTTCATTAACAGAGAAATGAGTAAAGAAGATGTGGCACATACATGTAATGGAGTATTATTCAGTCATAAAAAAGAATGAAAATATCCTGTTGTAGCAACATGGACTGATCCAGGGATTGTCATAGTGAGTGAAGTAATTGAGAATGACAACTATCATATGATATCACTTCTATTTGTAATCTAAAAAGAAATGACACAGACAAATCTATTTATAGAACAGAAATAGAATCACAGATGTAGAAAATAAACTTACAGTTACCAAGGGGAAATGGGGGAAGGATAAATTGGGAGAATGGGATTAATATACACATACTGCTAGACATAAGATAGACAACAGATAAGTACCTACTCTATAGCACTGGAAATACTCTCCTGTAATGATCAATATAGGAAGGTCATTGTTTTTGTTGTTTAGAATACTAATTGGTGCCAGACTCTTTGTAACCCCATGAATTGTAGCTCACGAGGTTCCTCTGTCCATGGGATTTCCCAGGCAGGAACACTGGAGTGGATTGCCATTTCTTTCTCCAGGGGATCTTCCTGATCTAGGGATCCAACCCACATCTCCTGCATTGACAGGTGGATTCTTTACCACTGAGCCACCAGGAAGCCCTCATCAGATATTAGGGAAATAAAAATCAAATCATAAAGATACAGCAATCATACCTGTTAATATGACTATTGTTAAAAAGACAAGAGATTACAAGCATTGGCAAAGATGTGGATGAAAGGCAACCCTGTGCATTGTTCATCAAAAATCTGTGCAACTACTCTGTGAAACATAACTTAGGTTCTCAAAAAAATTAAAAGTGGAACAGCTATTCTATCCACTTACGCATATATATGCAAAATAAATTAAATCAGGATCTTAAAGAGATTTCTAGAACCCCATGTTCAATACAACATTGTTTACATTAGCCAGGAAATATGGAAAGAACCTAATTGCCCATCTACAGATGAATGGATATAGAAGATATAAGATACATACAAACACAAACATATACACACACATACACACATATACACAATGGAATATTATTCAGCCATGGGAACGAAGGAAATCTTGTTTTGAAACAACATGGGTGAGCCTTGAAAGCATTATACTGAATGACATAAATCAGACATAGGAAGATAATTACTGAATGATATTGTTTAAATGTAGAATCTGAATACAGTCAAATGCATAGAATGCAAGACTAGAAATGGGTTAGCCTGGGACTGGGGAATCCATAAAATGGGAAGATTACACTGAAAGGATACAAACTGTCAGCTATAAGGTAAATAAGTTCTGGGGAATGAATGGACTTAATGTAAGAGTTAAAATTATATTATATTATTATATTTGAAATGTATTATGCACTTAAAAAGTTGCTAAGTGAGCAGATCTCAAATGTTCTGTAGTAAATATTTGAAAGTGGCTAACAAAAAAAAAAAAGTGGCTAACAGAGTACCTATTAAATATTCTGACTGACCATTAAAACATAAGTGATAAGCATGTGAGGTAAATAAGATGTTAACCAATTCAGCTTAGAAATAATTTCATCATACATTTTTAAATCATGTAATAAATCTAAAATTTACATATTTCATGTTAATTATATCTCAATAAAACTGGAAAAAATTTAAAACTATATATAAGTTTTTTTTTCATCCTACTAGGAGACAAAGGGGAAAAGTTGGCTCCAAAATTTGTGGAACAATTTTGGCAAGGTTTTATAGCTGATTATGGATATGGAGTTTACTATCTTAGCAATATTAAATAGGGATAGACAAAAAGTTGTGAGGTAAATGGATGAATGGTGCAAGATTAAAATGTATGTAAAACCTTTTTTGGAGTAGATCAAGCAGACAAATTTGTACTAAAATACAACAGATTTGATTGAGTTTCCCATAACAGAGGGATAACAAGGATAACCATTCACCCAGATTCAGACATTCTGGAGTGTGAAGTCAAGTGGGCTTTAGGAAGTGATGTTGCCAATAAAGCTAGCGGAGGTGATGAAATTCCAGGAAAATTATTTTAAATCCTAAAAGATGATACTATTAAAGTGCTGCACTCAATATGTCAGGAAATTTGGAAAAACAGCAGTGGCCACAGGACTGGAAAAGATCAGTGTTCATCTCAATTTCCAAGAAGGGCAGTACTAAAGAATATGCAAACTACTGGACATTTTCACTCATATACAATGTTAGTAAGACTGTGCTCAAAATCTTCCAAGCTGGGCTTCACTACTACATGAACCAAGAACTTCCAGATGTTCAAAATGGGTTTAGAAAAGGCAGAGAAACCAGAGATCAAATTGCCAATATTTGCTTACATGAAGAAAGCCAGGGAATTCAAGAAAGAAAAAAAAGTCATATCTGTTTCATTGGCTATGCTAAAATCTTTGACTGTGTGAATCATAACAAACTGTGCAAAACTTTTAAAGAGATGGAAATACCAGACCATCTAACTGTCTGCTGAGAAACCTGTATTTGGGTCAAGAAGCAACAGTTAGAACATTGTATGAAATAACTGACTGGTTCAAGATTGGAAAAGGAGTCTGATAAAGCTGTTTATTGTCATCCTGTTTATTTAACTTAAACACAGAGCACACCATGAGAAATGCCAGGCTGGATGAGTTACAAGCTGGAATCAAGATTGCCAAGAGAAATATCAAGAAATTCAGATATGTGAATGATACCACTTTATAGGTAGAAAGCAAAGAAGAACTAAAGAACCTCTTGATGAGGGTGAAAAAAAAATTGCCTTAAAACTCAATATTGAAAAGTAAAACAAACAAACAAAAAACTAAGATCATGGCATCCAGTCCCATCACTTCATGTTAAATAGCAGGAGAAAAGTTGGAAGCAGTGACAGATATCCTCTTCTTGAGCTCTAAAATCACTGCTGATGTTGACTGAAACCATAAAATTAGAGGATGATTGCTTCTTGGCAGGAGAGCTATGACAAACCTAGATGGCGTGTTGAAAAGCAAAGACATTACTTTTCTGACAAAGGTCAGCATAGTTAAGGCTATGGTCTCTCCATGGATGTGAGACCTGGACCATAAAGAAAGCAGAACACCCAAGAATTGATGCTTTAAAACTGTTGCTCAAGAAGACTCTTGAGAGTCCCTTGGACCACAAGATTATCAAAGCAGTCAATCTTAAAGGAAATCAACCCTGAATACATTACTCATTGGAAGCACTGATGCTGAAGCTCCAATACTTTGGTCACCTGTTGTGAAGAGCCAACTCAATGGAAAAGACCCTGATGCTAGGAAAGATTGAAGGCAGAAGGAGAAGAGGGTGACAGAGGATGAAATGATTGGATGGAATCACTTATTCAATAGACATGAACTTGGGCAAACTCCAGGAGATGGTGATAGATGGAGAAGCCTGTCATGTTGCCATCCACAGAGTTGCAAATAGCTGGACATGATTTGGTGACTGAACAACAACAAATAATAAGGGGCTGTCAATCAAGATGGTAAAGAAAAATGTGGAACTCACCTATCCCACAATCACTTCAGACGTACATCTCAATGTATGACATCCAGTCCCATCACTTCATGTTAAATAGCAGGAGAAAAGTTGGAAGCAGTGACAGATATCCTCTTCTTGAGCTCTAAAATCACTGCTGATGTTGACTGAAACCATAAAATTAGAGAATGATTGCTTCTTGGCAGGAGAACAATTCTCAGGAGCAATTTTCACTGAAAACTGACTGCAAACTGGCAGCAAGACTCATATATACAACCAAATCTGTAAGAAAGGTCCACATGAAACTGGATAAGAATGGAAGGCAATCATGTTCGGACCAGTGCCCAAGGGAGAATACTCAGAGGAAAAAGGAGAATACATTTGCAGAGATCTGCCATGAGAAGTGAGCAATTTGAACCACATATTGGGCACCACAAGTCTGGGAGACTTTTTGACTGGTTGGAAGGCCACTGGGATTAATAGGGGAGCTATGGGAAGCCTTGACTCCACTTCTGAGAAGCATGCAAACACTGACTTGTCCCCAAGTCAGGGCCGAGAGAAGATTGGGGTACTCCAGTCTAAGATTTCCCACAACTGTTTCCATGCATGTCCCAGCCTGGGCCAGGCAAACACTCCAGCCCTGTTTATTTGACTTCACAGGCCCCTACTGTGAAGAACAGCTGCCATGAAGGGGTGAAAGTTCAGCCATGGAACTCAGAGATGACTTTGATCTGAGACCACATCTTGGCATGGCAACATCAGCTGTAGCTGATGCTTGCATGTGTACCTCATTACTGGAAATCCTGACTTCTGATAGAGCTCTGACTGCCACAGCCCATCCCCCATGCATGCCTAGAGCCTACATGAGCACGGCTTTCCTTGATATGTGGTTTCACAATGAGTGGTTGGGTGAGGCAGATAAAAATGATCAGCTCTTAGGGACAAAGGAGACTCAGATACAGGGAAGCAGCTATTTATGGTGGTCACACAGGTAGTGTATCAAAGACTGGATTTCTGTCTGTACACAGCCTGCTGAGATCACAAGACTCTTTTTTGCCAAGTACTGCTTCTCCCCGGAGCATGGATATTAATGCTTGGAGAGGGGAGATCAAATACTTAAAAGGAACAGAGCCAGCTTGGACCCAACTCTCAGGGTCTCAAGACTAAACCAAAGAGACACACACCAAGGCATATAATAATTAAAATGACAAATTTAAAGACAAAGAAATAATTCTAAATGCAGCAAGAGAAAAACAGTCATGTACAAAAGAACTAATGCTAGACTACCACCTGATTTTTCTGAAGAAAGTTTACAGGGAAGAAGGGATTGGCATAATATATTCAAAATGCTGAAAGGGAAAAATCCTGAAACCTAGAATACTTTATTTAGTAAGAGTATCATTTAGAATTGAAAGAGAGATAAAGAACTCCTCAAACAAGCAAAAACTAAAAGAGTTCATCAATATTTAATCTACCACAAAAGAAATGTTAAAAGGTCTTCTCTAAGTGGAAAAGAAAGAGCTATAACAAGAAGTCAATATCTATAGGAAAGGGAAAATTCCAGTAGGAATGGAAAATATATAGTAAGGGTTGAGGATCAACCACTTAAATAAACTGGTATAAAAATTAAAAAACAAAACTTGAAAAACAACTCTAAGTAAAATTAACAGCTAAGTGATTATGTAAAATGGACATCAAAAATAAGAAATGCATGGGAGGGAAATGAAAATTGTAGATTCTTTACATTGTGTATAAATTTAAATGACTATTAGTTGAAAACAAATACATATAGTTAATTATATGTTAACATAAGTGAACCTCATGGTAACCACAAATCAGAAATCTAAAACTAAGAGACAAAAGCTAAAAAGAAAATGACACAAGCATACTCTAAAGAAAGCCATCAAACCACAGGCAAGAAACAAAAAGAAATGAACAGAAAACTACAAAAACAAAGTAATAAAATGACAATAAGCACATACCATCAATAGTTAAAGGCCAATCTATATGCTGCTTACAAAAGTCTCATATCACAGCTAAAGACATACACAGAGAAAGGAAGAGGATGGAAAAAAGAGTTTGTGCAAATGGAAATGACAAGAAAGCAAGGATAGCAATACTCATATTGTGAAATATAGATTTTAAAACCAAGTGTATAGCAAAAAACAAAGAAGGTTATTACATAATGACAAAGGGGTCAATACAAGAAGAGAACATTATACTCAATAACATGTATGCAGCCAATACAGGTACATCTAAATATACAAAGCAAATATTAATAGGCATAAAGGGAGAAATTGACAATAATGCAATAATAGTAGGGAATTTTAACATCCTATTTACATCAATGGAAAGATCATCCAGAAAGAAAAATCAATATGATGATAGTGGTCTTTAATGACACAATAAATCATTTGAAAAAATAGATGTTTACATGACATCCCATTGAAAAAAACAGATACTTTTTTTGTTTGTTTGTTTCTGATGTACATGGAATGTTCTCCAGGATAGACTACATTCTTGGCCACAAAACAAGTCTTAACAAATGTAAGAGAATAGAAAGAAATGAAGCAATATTTTTGGTCAAAGTGGAATTAAACTAAAAATCAATTACATAAAAATGTTAAAAGCATAAACAGATGGTAAATAAACAACTACTAAAAAAAATGAGAGAAAGGAGATAAGAAAGTAACTCAGGACATGTGAAACTGGAAAAATAATTTTCCAAAATCTATGTGACACAGACAAAGCAGTTTAAGCTTATAGTGATACAAGTCTTCTTTAACATTAGAAAAATCTCAGTAAACAACCTAATGTACCATCTAAACAAATTAGACAAAAAAGAACAAAGTACAAAGTCAGAAAAAGAAAGTAAATAATAAAGGTCAGTGTGTGCTGCGTGTGCATGTGCGTGTGTGTGTGTGTGTGTGTGTTTGTATGTGCACATGCTCAGTTGTGTCTAACTCTTTGTGACCCCCCATGGACTGTAACCTTCCAGGCTTCTTTGTCCATGGAATTTTATAGGCAAGAATAGTGGAGCAGGTTGCCATTTCCTACTTCAGGGGATTTTTCTGACCCAGGGATTGAACCAGCATTTCTTGCATCTCCTCTATTGGCGGGTGGATTTTCTACCACTGTACCATCTGGGAAATTTAAAGATCAGAGAGGAAATGAATAAAACAGATACAAAAAGAGAGAGAAAGAGAAGGATCAATGAAACAAAGAGCTGATTTTGGAAAAGATAAACCAAATTTATAAACTTTAGCAAGCCTTATCAGGAAGACAAGAGAGAGGACCCAAATAAAATAAAAAATGAGAGAGGAGAATAAGAACTTATATCATAAAGATACAAACATAGAAAACATAAGAATACTATAAACATTTATATGCCAACAAATTAGACAACAATTCTACAAAACCTGGCATGACTGAATTGGGATGAAACAGACAATCTGAACAGACAAATCACTAGTAGTATAATTAAATTCTTAATGCAAACTCTCCCAGCAAACAGAATTCCAGAGTCAGATGACTTCTTAGGGGAATTCTCCTAAACACATAAAGAAGAGCTAATACTTATTTTCCTCAAATTATTCCCCAAAATTCAGGAGAAAGGCGCATTCCCAAATTCATCTATTATGCCCCCTTAACCTGAAACAAAAATTAGACAATGAGAGTAAAATAATAATAATAATAATTACAGATGCTTATTTTTGGGAGGAGCCAAGATGGCAGAGGAGTAGGACGGGGAGAACACTCTCTCCCCCACAAATTCATCAAAAGAGCATTTAAACGTCGAGTAAATTCCACAAAACAACTTCTGAACGCCGGCAGAGGACATCAGGCACCCAGAAAAGCAGCCCAACTCTACGAAAGGAGGTAGGAAAAAATATAAAAGACAAAAAAAGAGACAAAAGAGGGAGGGACGGAGTTCCGTCCGGGGAAGGGAGTCTTAAAAAGAGAGAAGTTTCCAAACACCAGGAAACCCTCTCACTGCCGAATCTGTGCCGAGCTTTGGAAGCACAGAGGGCAACATAAAAGGGAGGGGAAAAAAAAATAAATAAATAAACAATTAAAAATCGCGGATTGTGAGCCCTACGGTAACTCCCCCAGCGGAGAAGCAGCGCAGACGCCTGCACACGGCATTAGCAAGCGGGGGCTGGGCAGGGAAGTGCGGCGCGGGCTGTGTCCCGTAGAGTAAGAATCGGGCCGAATGTCCTGAGCGCTATCTGAGCGAAATAATTTGGGCTAGCAAACCAGACTGTGGGATATCTACCACGCGAAAAGCCAGCCCTAACTTAAGACACCGCCAGGCCTGCGCACAGAACAAAGGACTGAACAGAGATAGCCGGCTGCAGACCTTCCCCCTCCGGTGACAGGCAGCCAGAGCCGGAAGGGGGCAATCGCAGCCCCAGAGAGACACTATCTATAAAACTGTAAGCAGGCTTCTTTGCTAACTAAAACTTCTTGGGGGTCTGGACGGTCAACATCTGCCTGAGAAGGTGCGCCGGTTTTACACCCAAATAACCGAGTGGCGGGGAGGCGATAAGTCGCAGCATTGGCGCCCGCCAAACACCTCATCACCTGAGCTGCTCAGATCTGGGAAGAACACAAAACGCAGGCCCAACCGAGTCTGCGCCTCTGAGGACTACCCGAGTGCCTGAACCTGAGCAGCTTGGACCTGGGAGCTCAGCCCAGGGCCGGCCTCTGATTGTTCCCGGCGGAACAACCTAGAGCCCAAGCAGTGTGGGCAGGGAGGCTACACGCCCCGTGAGCGGGGGCAGACCCAGTGTGGCTGAGGCACTGCGAGCGCACACCAGTGTTATCTGTTTGCAGCATCCCTCCCTCCCTCCCCACAGCGCGGCTGAACAAGTGAGCCTAAATTAAAAAAAAAAAAAAAAAAAATAGTGTCCTCAACCATCCCCTTTGTGTCAGGGCGGGAACCAGACACTGAAGAGACCAGCAAACAGAAGAAGCTATAACAGAGGGAAACGCCTTGGAAGCTACAAGCCATAGATTAAAACCCTGTGGTTACTACGGATTACATAGGAAGGGGCCTATAGATCTTGAGAAATATAAGTCGGACTAAGGAACTGCCAAAAATGAACTGAACCCACAATACTCACAACAAAACCAGAGAAAGACCTAGATATATTTTTACTATTTTTACGATCAATCTTTCTTTCCCTTTTTTTTTTTAATTAAAAAAAAAATTTTTTTAAGTCCTCTATTGTCCTTTAATTTTCACTTTTATAACTATTACTTTGCAAAAAAAAAAAAAAGACCCTATATTTTTTTCTTCTTCAGCAAACTTCATATATATATTTTATAATTTTTTGACCGTGGTTTTTTTTTTTTTCTTTTTTCTTTTTCTTCTTTTCTTTAACATTGTATTTTTGAAATTCCAAACTCTACTCTAGATTTTTAAATTTAGCCTTTTGATATATGTTATCAATTTTGTACCTATAGTTTTTTTCATAATTTCTGTGACTTTTTTTTCCCTCTGTTTCTTTCTCTTCTTCTTTTATATAACATCGTATGTCTGCAATTCCAAACTCTACTCAAGATTTTTAATTTATGCTTTTTGGTATTTGATATCAATTTTGTACCTGTATTTTCTGTATAATTTTTGCGACATTGTTTTTGTTGGTTTGTTTGTTTTCTCTCTTTATTTTTCTTCTTCTTCTTCTTTTTTTTTTTAACGCTGTATTTTTGAAATTCCAAACTCTACTCTAGATTTTTAATTTTTGCTTTTTGGTATCAGTTATCAATTTTGTACCTGTAGTTTCTTTATTACGTTCACGACCTTGTTTGTTTTTCTTTGTTCGTTTTTTCTCTCTTTCTTCTCCTTCTTCTTTTCATTAACATAGCATTTTTGAAATTCCAAACTCTACTCTAGATTTCTAATTTTTGTTTTTATGTATTTGTTACCAATTTTGTACCTTTAAGAACCCAATCTTCAGGACCCATTTTTCACTAGTGTACAAGATTACTGGCTTGACTGCTCTCTCTCCCTTTGGACTCTCCATTTTCTCCACCAGGTCACCTGTATCTCCTCCCTAACCCCTCTCTACTCTACCCAACTCTGTGAATTTCTGTGTGTTCCAGACGGTGGAGAACACTTAAGGAACTGATTACTGGCTGGATCTGTCTCCCTCCTTTTCATTTCCCCCTTTTATCCTTCTGGCCACCTCTGTCTCCTGCCTCCTTCTTCTCTTCCCTGTATAACTCCATGAACATCTCTGAGCGGTCCAGTTGTGGAGTGCACATAAGGAAGTGACTACTGGCTAGCCCACTCTCTCCACTATTGATTCCACCTCATCTCATTTGGGTCACCTCTAAATCCCTCCTCCCTCTTCTCTTCTCCATGTAACGTTGTGAACCTCTCTGAGTGACCCTCACAGTAGAGAAACTTTTCATCTTTAACGTAGATGTTTTATCAGTGGTGCTGTACAGAAGGAGAAGTTTTGAAACTACTGTAAAATTAAGACCGATAACTGGAAGTAGGAGGCTTAAGTCCAAACCCTGACTCCAGGGAACTCCTGACTCCAAGGAACATTAATTGACAGGAGCTCATCAAACACCTCCATACCGACACTGAAACCAAGCACCACACAAGGGCCAACAAGTTCCAGGGAAAGACATAACAAGCAAATTCTCCAGCAACAAAGGAACACAGCCCTGAGCTTCAAGATACAGGCTGCCCAAAGTCACCCCAAAACCATAGACATCTCATAACTCATTACTGGACATTTCATTACACTCCAGAGAGAAGAAATACAGCTCCATCCACCAGAACATCGACACAAGCTTCCCTAACCAGGAAACCTTGACAAGCCACCTGTACAAACCCACACACAGCAAGGAAATGCCACAATAAAGAGAACTCCACAAACTGCCAGAATACAGAAAGGACACCCCAAACTCAGCAATTTAAACAAGATGAAGAGACAGAGGAATACCTAGCAGATAAAGGAACAGGATAAATGCCCACCAAACCAAACAAAAGAGGAAGAGATAGGCAATCTACCTGATAAAGAATTCCGAATAATGATAGTGAAATTGATCCAAAATCTTGAAATCAAAATGGAATCACAGATAAATAGCCTGGAGGCAAGGATTGAGAAGATGCAAGAAAGGTTTAACAAGGACTTAGAAGAAATAAAAAAGAGTCAATATATAATGAATAATGCAATAAGTGAAATTAAAAACACTCTGGAGGCAACAAATAGTAGAATAACAGAGGCAGAAGATAGGATTAGTGAATTAGAAGATAGAATGGTAGAAATAAATGAATCAGAGAGGATAAAAGAAAAACGAATTAAAAGAAATGAGGACAATCTCAGAGACCTCCAGGACAATATTAAAAGCTACAACATTCGAATCATAGGGATCCCAGAAGAAGAAGACAAAAAGAAAGACCATGAGAAAATACTTGAGGAGATAATAGTTGAAAACTTCCCTAAAATGGGGAAGGAAATAATCACCCAAGTCCAAGAAACCCAGAGAGTCCCAAACAGGATAAACCCAAGGCGAAACACCCCAAGACACATATTAAGCAAATTAACAAAGATCAAACACAAAGAACAAATATTAAAAGCAGCAAGGGAAAAACAACAAATAACACACAAGGGAATTCCCATAAGGATAACAGCTGATCTTTCAATAGAAACTCTTCAAGCCAGGAGGGAATGGCAAGACATACTTAAAATGATGAAAGAAAATAACCTACAGCCCAGATTATTGTACCCAGCAAGGATCTCATTCCAATATGAAGGAGAAATCAAAAGCTTTTCAGACAAGCAAAAGCTGAGAGAATTCTGCATCACCAAACCAGCTCTCCAACAAATACTAAAGGATATTCTCTAGACAGGAAACACAAAAATTGTGTATAAATTCGAACCCAAAACAATAAAGTAAATGGCAACGGGGTCATACTTATCAGTAATTACCTTAAACGTAAATGGGTTGAATGCCCCAACCAAAAGACAAAGACTGGCTGAATGGATACAAAAACAAGACCCCTGCATATGTTGTCTACAAGAGACCCACCTCAAAACAGGGGACACATACAGACTGAAAGTGAAGGGCTGGAAAAAGATTTTCCATGCAAATAGGGACCAAAAGAAAGCAGGAGTAGCAATACTCATATCAGATAAAATAGACTTTAAAACAAAGACTGTGAAAAGAGACAAAGATGGTCACTACATAATGATCAAAGGATCAATCCAAGAAGAAGATATAACAATTATAAATATATATGCACCCAACACGGGAGCACCGCAGTATGTAAGACAAATGCTAACAAGTATGAAAGAAGAAATTAACAATAACACAATAATAGTGGGAGACTTTAATACCCCACTCACACCTATGGATAGATCAACTAAACAGAAAATTAACAAGGATACACAAACTTTAAACGATACAATAGACCAGTTAGACCTAATTGATATCTATAGGACATTTCATCCCAAAACAATGAATTTCACCTTCTTCTCAAGCGCACATGGAACCTTCTCCAGGATAGATCACATCCTGGGCCATAAAGCTAGCCTTGGTAAATTCAAAAAAATAGAAATCATTCCAAGCATCTTTTCTGAACACAATGCAGTAAGACTAGATCTCAATTACAGGAGAAAAACTATTAAAAAATCCAACATATGGAGGCTGAACAACACGCTGCTGAATAACCAACAAATCACAGAAGAAATCAAAAAAGAAATCAAAATTTGCATAGAAACGAATGAAAATGAAAACACAACAACCCAAAACCTGTGGGACACGGTAAAAGCAGTCCTAAGGGGAAAGTTCATAGCAATACAGGCACACCTCAAGAAACAAGAAAAAAGTCAAATAAATAACCTAACTCTACACCTAAAGCAACTAGAAAAGGAAGAAATGAAGAACCCCAGGGTTAGTAGAAGGAAAGAAATCTTAAAAATTAGAGCAGAAATAAATGCAAAAGAAACAAAAGAGACCATAGCAAAAATCAACAAAACCAAAAGCTGGTTCTTTGAAAGGATAAATGAAATTGACAAACCATTAGCCAGACTCATCAAGAAACAAAGGGAGAAAAATCAAATCAATAAAATTAGAAATGAAAATGGAGAGATCACAACAGACAACACAGAAATACAAAGGATCATAAGAGACTACTATCAACAATTATATGCCAATAAAATGGACAACGAGGAAGAAATGGACAAATTCTTAGAAAAGTACAACTTTCCAAAACTCGATCAGGAAGAAATAGAAAATCTTAACAGACCCATCTCAAGCACAGAAATTGAAACTGTAATAAAAAATCTTCCAGCAAACAAAAGCCCAGGTCCAGATGGCTACACAGCTGAATTCTACCAAAAATTTAGAGAAGAGCTAACACCTATCCTGCTCAAACTCTTCCAGAAAATTGCAGAGGATGGTAAACTTCCAAACTCATTCTATGAGGCCACCATCACCCTAATACCAAAACCTGATAAAGATCCCACAAAAAAAGAAAACTACAGGCCAATATCACTGATGAGCATAGATGCAAAAATCCTTAACAAAATTCTAGCAATCAGAATCCAACAACACATTAAAAAGATCATACACCATGACCAAGTGGGCTTTATCCCAGGGATGCAAGGATTCTTCAATATCCGCAAATCAATCAATGTAATACACCACATTAACAAATTGAAAAATAAAAACCATATGATTATCTCAATAGATGCAGAGAAAGCCTTTGACAAAATTCAACATCCATTTATGATCAAAACTCTCCAGAAAGCAGGAATAGAAGGAACATACCTCAACATAATAAAAGCTATATATGACAAACCCACAGCAAACATTATCCTCAATGGTGAAAAACTGAAAGCATTTCCTCTAAAGTCAGGAACAAGACAAGGGTGCCCACTTTCACCATTACTATTCAACATAGTTTTGGAAGTTTTGGCCACAGCAATCAGAGCAGAAAAAGAAATAAAGGAATCCAAATTGGAAAAGAAGAAGTAAAACTCTCACTATTTGCAGATGACATGATCCTCTACATAGAAAACCCTAAAGACTCCACCAGAAAATTACTAGAACTAATCAATGACTATAGTAAAGTTGCAGGATATAAAATCAACACACAGAAATCCCTTGCATTCCTATACACTAATAATGAGAAAACAGAAAGAGAAATTAAGGAAACAATTCCATTCACCATTGCAACGGAAAGAATAAAATACTTAGGAATATATCTACCTAAAGAATCTAAAGACCTATATATAGAAAACTATAAAACACTGGTGAAAGAAATAAAAGAGGACAGTAATAGATGGAGAAATATACCATGTTCATGGATTGGAAGAACCAATGTAGTGAAAATGAGTATACTACCCAAAACAATCTATAGATTCAATGCAATCCCTATCAAGCTACCAACAGCATTCTTCACAGAGCTAGAACAAATAATTTCACAATTTGTATGGAAAAACAAAAAACCTCGAATAGCCAAAGCGATCTTGAGAAAGAAGAATGGAACTGGAGGAATCAACCTACCTGACTTCAGGCTCTACTACAAAGCCACAGTTATCAAGACAGTATGGTACTGGCACAAAGACAGAAATATTGATCAATGGAACAAAATAGAAAGCCCAGAGATAAATCCACGCACATATGGACACCTTATCTTTGACAAAGGAGGCAAGAATATACAATGGATTAAAGAGAATCTCTTTAACAAATGGTGCTGGGAACTCTGGTCAACCACTTGTAAAAGAATGAAACTAGAACACTTTCTAACACCATACACAAAAATAAACTCAAAATGGATTAAAGATCTAAACGTAAGACCAGAAACTATAAAACTCCTAGAGGAGAACATAGGCAAAACACTCTCTGACATACATCACAGCAGGATCCTCTATGACCCACCTCCCAGAATATTGGAAATAAAAGCAAAAATAAACAAATGGGACCTAATTAACCTTAAAAGCTTCTGCACATCAAAGGAAACTATTAGCAAGGTGAAAAGACAGCCTTCAGAATGGGAGAAGATAATAGCAAATGAAGCAACTGACAAACAACTAATCTTGAGAATATACAAGCAACTCCTACAGCTCAACTCCGGAAAAATAAATGACCCAATCAAAAAATGGGCCAAAGAACTAAATAGACATTTCTCCAAAGAAGACATCCAGATGGCTCACAAACACATGAAAAGATGCTCAACATCACTCATTATCAGAGAAATGCAAATCAAAACCACTATGAGGTACCATTTCACACCAGTCAGAATGGCTGCGATCCAAAAGTCTACAAGTAATAAATGCTGGAGAGGGTGTGGAGAAAAGGGAACCCTCTTACACTGTTGGTGGGAATGCAAACTAGTACAGCCACTATGGAGAACAGTGTGGAGATTCCTTAAAAAACTGGAAATAGACCTGCCTTATGATCCAGCAATCCCACTGCTGGGCATACACACTGAGAAAACCAGAAGGGAAAGAGACACGAGTACCCCAATGTTCATCGCAGCACTGTTTATAATAGCCAGGACATGGAAGCAACCTAGATGTCCATCAGCAGATGAATGGATAAGAAAGCTATGGTACATATACACAATGGAGTATTATTCAGCCATTAAAAAGAATACATTTGAATCAGTTCTAATGAGGTGGATGAAACTGGAGCCTATTATACAGAGTGAAGTAAGCCAGAAAGAAAAACACCAATACAGTATACTAACGCATATATATGGACTTTAGAAAGATGGTAACAATAACCCTGAGTACGAGACAGCAAAAGAGACACTGATGTATAGAACAGTCTTATGGACTCTGTGGGAGAGGGAGAGGGTGGGAAGATTTGGGAGAATGGCATTGAAACATGTAAAATATCATGTATGAAACGAGTTGCCAGTCCAGGTTCGATGCACGATACTGGATGCTTGGGGCTGGTGCACTGGGACGACCCAGAGGGATGGAATGGGGAGGGAGGAGGGAGGAGGGTTCAGGTTGGGGAACACATGTATACCTGTGGTGGATTCATTTTGATATTTGGCAAATCTAATACAGTTATGTAAAGTTTAAAAATAAAATAAAATTAAAAAAAAAAGATGCTTATTTTTAATGACTATTGATGAAAAAATATTCAACAAAATACTAGCTAAGCAATTCCAACAATATATTGAAAGTATCACATAACTTAATTGAATGGGATTTATTCCAGGGATAATAGTGTGGTTCCATATTCACAAATCAATTACTGTGATAACCCACATTAACAAAAGGAAGGATAAAAATCACATGTCCATCTCCATAGATGCAGAAAATGCCTCTATGATTTGGATTTGACACACTTCAATATCTATTTATAATAAAACTGAATCAATGGATACAGGTGAAAATATCTCAACATAAGTCCATTTACAAAAAACCCACAGATAACATCACACTGAACAGTGAAAAGTTGAAAGCCTTTCCTTAAAGTCAGGAATAAGATAAGAATACCCACACTCTCCACTTCAATTTGATATAGTATTGAAAGATCTTATCACAATCATTCAAGAAGAAAAAGAAGAAAAGGCATCCACTTTGGAAGTGAAGAAGTAAAACAGTTACAGTTTGCAAAAACCACGATACCATATACAGAAAACCCAAAAGTCTTCACCAAAATGCTTGTTATTGTAGTTGTTCAGTCACTAAGTCATGCCCAACTTTCTGTGACCCCATGAACTGCATCACTCCAGGCTTCTCTGTCCTTCACTATCTTCTGAAGTTTGCTCAAATTCATGTCCATTGAGTCAGTGATACCCACTGACTATCTCATGCTCTGTTGTCCCTTTCCCCTCTTGCCCTCAATCTTTCCCAGCATCAAGGTCTTTTCAGTGAGTAAGCTCTTCATCAGGTGACCAAAGTATTGGAGCTTCAGCTTTAGCATCAGTCCTTTCAATGAACATTCAGGGTTGATTTTCTTTAGGATTGACTGGTTTGAACTCCTTGCTGTCCAAGGGACTCTCAAGAGTCTTCTCCAGCACCACAGTTTGAAAGCATCAAGTCTTGAGTGTGTGGCTTTCTTTATGGTCCAACTCTCACCTCCATATGTGGCTACTGGGGAAAAAAAAAAAAAAAAAAACCTTTTACTACACCTTTGTTGGCAAAGTGATTTTTTTTTTTAATACACTGTCTGAATTTGTCATAAGCTTTTCTTTCAAGGACAAAGAGTCTTTAAATTTCATCTGCAGTGGAACCCAAGAAAATAAAATGTGTCACTATTTGCGCTTTTTCCTCATCTATTTGCTATGAAGTGATGGGACCAGATGCCATGTTTTTTGTTTCTTTAAAGTTGAGTTATAAGCCAGCTTTTTCACTCATCTCTTTCACCCTCATCAAGAGGTTCTTTAGTTCCTCTTCACTTTCTGTCATTAAAATGGTATCATCTGCATATCTGATGTTGTTGATATTTATCCCAGCAATCTTGATTCCAGTTTGTGAGTCATCCATCCTGGCATTTTTCATGATGTACTCTGCATAGAAGATAAATAAGAAGGGTGACAATATACAGCCTTGATGTACTCCTTTTTCAATTTTGAACCACCAACAAGTTATTAGAACTAATAAATGAATTCACTAAAGTTGTAAGATACAAGATTAATATATAGATATCTCTTGTTTTTCTGGGCTTCCCAGGTGGTGCTAGTGGTAAAGAATAGTGCAGGAGAAATAAGAAACAAGAATTTGACCCCTGGGTAGGGAAGATCCCCTGGAGGAGAGCAGATCAACTCACTTCAGTATTGTGGCCTGAGGAATTAATAATAATTTAATAATTTATTTAATCCATAATAATTTAATAATAATTATTATTTCTATATAGAAAAGGAATACATGCGTGCCAAATCATTTTAGTAGTGTCTGACTCTGAGATTCCATGGACCATAGCCTGCCAGCATGGTATGCATGTCTTGCTTTTCTATACAGAAATAATAACTTATTAGGAAGAGAAAGCCAAAAAAAATCCCATTTAAAATTTCATCAAGAATGAAGTACATAAGAACTGACTTAGCCAAGAAGTTAGAAAACCTATGCTCTGAAAACTGTAAAACAATGGTGAAGGAAACTGAAGACAGTAAAAATAAATAGAAAGATACTCTCTATTCTTTGATTGGAATAATTAATATTATAATATCCATACTACTCAAAGAAATCCAGATTTAATGCAATTTCTATCAAAATAATCATGATGTTTTTCACAGAACTGAAGCAAATATTCCTAAAATTCATAAAAGACCTGGAATTCCCAAATTAATCATCTAAGCTGCTACCTTAGGAAACTACACAGAGAAGAGCAGATTAAATTCCAAAAAAGCAAAACAACAAAAAATGAAATAACAAAAATTAAAACACATATTGATGGCATTGAAAATAGAAAATATACAGAGAAAACCAAACAAGTCAAGAAGATCAACAAAGTCAATAACTCTCCCAGATTAACTAAAGCTAAAAAAAGCTCATACAAATTCCAATGTCAGAAATCAGTGGTTACCACAGTAACTCACAAAGACTTTAAATGATAATAAGGAATACTATGTGCCACTCTATGTCTACAAATTTGATAACATAGATGCAATGGACTGATTCCATAAAAGACACACTTCTCCAAATTTCACAGAAGAACTAGATAATGTGATGAGATAGATGCAAAATAAAAATTGAATCAGTAATTAATATTCAAAACATAAAACACCAGGCTCAGATAGCTTCACTGATGCATTCTATCAAATATTACAGAAGTAATTATACACATTCTCTACAATATCCTTCAGAAAATAATGCAGAGGGACTATTTTTTAACTTACTTTAAGAAATCAGTACTGCTCTAATACCATAACCAGACTAAGACATTATAAGAAAATTACAGACCAATATCTATCATAAATCTAGATGCAAAAATCCACAACAAAATATAAAACTTATCAAATAATGTGTAAAAAGGATTATACACCATGACAAGTGGGATTTATCTCAGGTATGTGAGGTTGGTTTAATATTCAAAAATAATTTAATGTAATCCATTGCATCAAGATTCTATGGAATAGCAATCATATGATCATTTAAGTAAAGATAGAAAAGCATTTGACAAAACACGAATTCCACTTATTATAAAAACTCTCAGTAAACTAAGAAGAGATGGGAATTTTTTCAACTTGATAAAGAATACTGACCAACATCATACAGCTAACTATTACTTAATATTGAAAACTTTCAAGTCATGAACACCAAGTACAATGCAAGGAAGTCTTTTCTCACTGTTACTTTTTAACATCATACCTGAAGTCCCAACTAATGCAGTAAGAAAAATAAATAAAGCTAAACTGATTAGGAAGGAATAAATAAAATTCTCTATGTTCTCAATTCATGATCAATATAGAAAATCCAAAAATGGGCTTCCTTTGTGGCTCAAATGTAAAGAGTCCACCTGCAATAGCAGGAGACCTGGGTTTGATTCCTGGATTGGGAATATCCCCTGGAGGAAGGCATGACCAGTATTCTTGCCTGGAGAATCCCCATGGACACAGTCCCATGGGATTGTAAATTGTAGGACACAACTGAGCAATTAAGCATAGCACACATGGAAAAGAAGAGAGGTAAATTTTATTTAATTTATTATTAAGGATAAATCTATTTATTAATTTTGAGAAGAAACTAAAAAATTCCAGAATTGAATTCAAAGCAAAATAAAATTCTGACTGTATTTACCAATGCAAGCTTTCCTACCTGGACAACTTTGTCAACTATGAAATATATTTGGAGAGAAAGACAAAGTTGTTTCACCACAGAAATTGATAAGGTAAATCCCTATTGTCCCTTTAGAGAGAACTTTTTGTGTTTGTGTGGGTATATGTTTGCCTGTGTGTGTGTGTGTTTGTGTATGTTCATTTTATAGCCAGTTTCTATTAGATGTTAAATAAAAATATCTCTCATTTCTATGGGCTTCATTATTTCTGTAATTGAACATTTGTGATGAAATTTCTGAATGCAATTGATGTAAAATTCTAATATTCAATAGATTTCTATATCTTCAAAGTATGTTTACAGTTCATAAGAATAATTCAAAATGACTATTTTATATTTACAATGTTTCTCAGACCATAAACCTGCATGTCAGGACATCACCCTTAAATTGTCCCACTTTCATACCCTGCATCCAATGTATCACAGGCTCATTTCCAGTATACCTGCAAAGCATGACTATGATTCATTATTTTTCTTTATTCTCCACTGTCCACTTCCAAAGACAAATGTTTATTTCTTTCCCAATTTTTTTGTTATTATTAAAATAAGTACAGAAAATCCTTTCTCACTCTTTCAATCCTATTTTACACTGCATAAGAAATTATCTTCAATAACAACAAAATTTCATGTTAACTCCCCTGCTTAAAAATATCCATGATACTTCATTGTTTTTAAGAAAATGTTTAAACTTCTATCATTAGTTATAAAGTCTGGCATGTTTGTCTTCTAGACTGGCTCACATTTTTGTGTCTTTTTTTTAAAAGAACTTGTTGAGTTAGAAACTTTATTTTTAAAAGCCCTCTGCACATTATCTTCTTTCTAACAAAAGAACGAAAACGAACATAATTATCACTTGTGTACCACATACTCATTTTTCAGATTATATAGTACATATTATCTTGAATGTCTATCCATAGTGCCTAAAATCTGCATTGCATTTTTTTATAGCACCTATCACATTGTTTTAATTTCTTGTAAATTTTTCAATATCATTTATTACACTATAAACTCTAACAGGGAAGAAATTTCATAATCAGTTCCCACACAATGTTTTACAAAGGAAATGAACTAAATAAGTTTACAGTAAGAAAGAAAAAAAGAAGAGAAAGCTAATTTTTACTTTTAATAGCTGTATGGATGAAATATCTTAATACACCATATGTTCAGGACTTTTTCATATAAAATCTAAGCTGGCTTCTCAGAATTCATAGTCTACTTAATAATCATATACTTGATAGCTTATCTTAAATCCATTTTAAGAACTGACAGAATATATCTGATGCTGTGGAGAACTGTTTATGAGCTGAGACTTTCTAGGTCAACTGAGTCTTGGTCTTTTTATTTTAAATATTTTAGAGTATAAATAACTCCATTAGTTCTTCAGTTTTGCCCTGTAGAAAAGAGAAGCAAATTCAATGTCTGGATTTTCTCCCAAAAGTGTGTGTTCTTCTTGTTGTTCATTTGTGAGGTTGTGTCTGACTCTGCAAACCCAATGACCACAGCATGCCAGGCACCCCTGTCCTACAGTATCTCCCAAAGTTTGCTCAAATTCATGTCCATTGAGTCAATGATGCTATCTAATCATTTCATCTTCTGCTGCTCCATTCTCCTTTGTCTCCGATCTTTCCCACCATCAAGGTCTTTGCCAGTGAGGTGGCTATTCACTTCAGGTGGCCAAAGTATTAGAGTTTCAGCTTCAGCATCAGCCCTTCCAAAGAATACCAAGGTTGGTTTCCTTTAGGATTGATTGGTTAGATCTCCTAGGAGCCAAAGGGGTTCTCACAAGTTTTCTCCAGCACCACAATTTGAAAGTATCAATTTTTTGGTGCTCAGACTGCTATATGGGCTAGTTCTCACATCCATACATGACTACTGGAAAAATCATAGCTTTTATTATAAGGACCTTTGTCAGCAAAGAAATGACTTTGCTTTTTAATTTGCTAAGTTTGGCATAGCTTTTCTTCAGAGGAGCAAGCTTCTTTTCATTTCATGGTTGCAGTCACTGTCCTGTCCCACAGTGATTTTGGAAACCAAGAAAATAAAATCTGTCACTGATTCCATGTTTTCCCTTTCTATTTGCCATGAAATGATGGAACCAAATGCCATGATCTTAATTTTTTGAATGTTGAGTTTTAAGCCAGTGTTTTCATTCTCAACATTTTGAATGTTGAGCTTTGAAATACGGTCAAAGGATTTAGCATAGGCCAATGAAGCTTTATTTACTATGCTAAAGCCTTTGACTGTGTGGATCACAATAAACTGTGGAAAATTCTGAAAGAGATGGGAATACCAGACCACCTGACTTGCCTCTTGAGAAACCTATATGCAGGTCAGGAAGCAAAAGTTAGAACTAGACATGGAACAACATACTGGTTCCAAATAGGAAAAGGCATATGTCATGGCTGTATATTGTCACCCTGCTTATTTAACTTATATGCGGAGTACATCATGATAAATGCTGGGCTGGAAGAAGCACAAGCTGGAATCAAGATTGCCAGGAGAAATATCAATAACCTCTGATATGCAGATGACACCACCCTTATGGCAGAAAGTGAATAGGAACTGAAAAGCCTCTTGATGAAAGTGAAAGAGGAGAGCGAAAAAGTTAGCTTAAAGCTCAACATTCATAAACTAAGATCATGGCATCCGGTCCCATCACTTCATGGCAGATAGATGGGGAAACAATGGAAACAGTGTCAGACTTTATTTTTTTGGGCTCCAAAATCACTGCAGATGGTGATTGCAGCCATGAATTTAAAAGACGCTTACTCCTTGGAAGGAAAGTTATGACCAATGTAGATAGCGTATTGAAAAGTAGAGATATTACTTTACCAACAAAGGTCCGTCTAGTCAAGGCTATGGTTTTTCCAGTGGTCATGTATGGATGTGAGAGTTGGACTGTGAAGAAGGCTGAGTGCCGAAGAATTGATGCTTTTGAACTGTGGTTTTGGAGAAGACTCTTGAGTCCCTTGGACTGCAAGGAGATCCAACCAGTCCATCCTAAAGGAGATCAGTCCTGAGTGTTCTTTGGAAGGAATGATGCTGAAGCTGAAACTCCAATACTTTGGCCACCTCATGCGAAGAATTGACTCATTGGAAAAGACCCTGATGCTGGGAGGGATTGAGGGCACGAGGAGAAGGGGATGACAGAGGATGAGATGGCTGTATGGCATCACCGACTCAATGGACATGAGTCTGAGTGAACTCCGGGAGTTGGTGATGGACAGGGAGGCCTGGCGTGCTGTGATTCATAGGGTCACAAAGAATCAGACATGACTGAGTGACTGACCTGAACTGAACTGAACTGAATGAAGCAAAAGTAGATATTTTTTTCTGGAATTCCCTCCCTTTCTCTATGATCCAACAAATATTGGCAATTTGGTCTCTGGTTCCTCTGCCTTTCTAGATCTAGCTTGCACATCTGGAATTTCACAGTTTACATATTGATGAAGCATAGCTTGAAGGATTTTGAGTATAACCTTCCCTGCATGAGAAATGAGCATCAACTTTGAGGATTTTATTTTTTTTTTTATTTTTATTTTTTTTTAACTTTGAGGATTTTAAATAGCTCAACTGGAGTTCCATCACCTCCACTAGCTTTGTTCATAGTTATGCTTCCTATGGCACACTTGACTTTACACTCTAGGATATTTGGCAGCAGGTGAGTTACCACACCACACCATCGTTGTCATCCAGGTTATTAGGACATTTCATGTCTGTTATTTGTGTGTCCTTGATACCTCTTCTTAATTTATCTGGTTCTGCTAGGTTCTTACCATTTATGTTCTCTTTCATGCCCATCCTTAAATAAAGATTTCCCTTGGTATCTCCAATTTTCTTGAAGAGATCTCTAGTCTTTCCCATTCTATTATTTTCCTCTATTTCTTTGCATTATTCATTTAAGGAGGCTGTCATATCTCTCTTTGCTATTCTCTGGAACTCTGAATTTAGTTGGGTATATCATTTACTTTCTCCGTTGCCTTTATTCTCCTTTTCTCAGCTACTTTTAAAGTCTCCTCAAACAGTCACTTTGCTTTCTTGCATTTCTTTTCATTAGGATGTTTTGGTTATTGCCTCTTATACAAAATTATGAACCTCCATGCATAGTTCTTTCGGAGAAGGCAATGGCACCCCACTCCAGTACTGTTGCCTAGAAAATCCCATGGATGGAGGAGCCTGGCAGGCTGAAGTCCATGGGGTCGCTAAGAGTTGGACATGACTGAGAGATTTCACTTTCACTTTTCACTTTCATGCATTGGAGAAGGCAATGGCAACCCACTCCAGTGTTCTTGCCTGGAGAATCCCAAGGACAGGGGAGCCTGGTGGGCTGCCGTCTATGGGGTCGCACAGAGTCGAAAACAACTGAAGTAACTTAGCAGCATGCATAGTTCTTTAGGCATTCTGAATACCAGATCCAATCCTTTGAATTTATTCATCACCCCCAACTGTGTAATCACAGGGATTTGATTTAGGTCATACCTGAATGGCTTAGTGGTTTTCCCTATTTTCTTCAATGTAAGCTTGTATTTTGCAATGAAGAGCTCATGATCATAAACACAGTCAGCTACAAGTCTTGGTCTTGTTCTGCTGACTGTATTTATCTTCTCCAAATTCAAATACAAGAAATATAATCAATCTGATTTCTCTATTGACCAACTGGTGACATCCATTGGTAGAGTTATCTTTTGTGTTTTTGGAAAAAGGTATTTGCTGTGACCAGGGTGTTCTCTTGGCAAAACTCTGTTAGCCTTTGACTTGTTTCATTTTGTACTCCAAGGCCAAATTTGCCTGTTGCTCCAGATATGTCTTGACTTTCTACTTTGCATTCTAATTTCCTATGATGAAAAGGACATTATTTTGGCTGCTGGTTCCTAAAGGTCTTTAGGTCTTCATAGAAGCAATCAACTTCAACTTCTTTGGCATCAGTGATAGGGGCATAGACTGGAATACTGTGATGAATGGTTTGTCTTGGAAACAAAAATAATTCTGTAGTTTTGGAGATTGCACCCGAGTACTGCATTTTGGACTCTTTTTAAGTAGGAGGGCTACTCCATTTTTTCTAAGGGATTCTTACCCAGAGTAGTAAATATGATAGTCATCTGAATTCAATTCACCCATTCCCATTAATTTTATTTCACTGATTCCTAAAGAAGACGAAAAGTTAAAATTTACAATAACTTCCTGCTCATTCTGCTTCTGTAACTTGGTTTGCTCATTGCAAATTCTGAATCACATAGGACACATCAGTTCAGATCAGTCGCTCAGTCGTGTCCAACTCTCTGAGACCCCATGAACCGCAGCACACCAGGCCTCCCTGTCCGTCACCAACTCCTGAAGTCCACCCAAATCAATGTCCATTGAGTTGGTGATGCCATACAGCCATCTCATCCTCTGTGGTCCCCTTCTCCTCCTGCCCCCTATCCCTCCCAGCATCAGAGTCTTTTCCAATGAGTCAACTCTTCGCATGAGGTGGCCAAAGTACTGGAGTTTCAGCTTCAGCATCATTCCTTCCAAGGAACACCCAGGACTGATCTTTAGGATGGACTGGTTGGATCTCCTTGCAGTCCAAGGGACTCTCAAGAGTCTTCTCCAACACCATAGTTCAAAAGCATCAATCCTTTGGCACTCAGCTTTCTTCGCAGTCCAACTCTCACATCCATACATGACCATTGGAAAAACCATAGCCTTGACTAGACAGGCTTTTGTTGGCAAAGTAATGTCTCTGCTTTTTAGTATGCTGTCTAGGTTGGTCATAACTTTCCTTCCAAGGAGTAAGTGTCTTTTAATTTCATTGCTGCAATCAGCATCTGCAGTGATCTTGGAGCCCAAAAAAATACAGTCTGACACTGTTTCCAATGTTTCCCCATCTGTTTCCTATGAAGTGATGGGACCAGATGGGACCAGATGCCAGATGCTTAGTTTTCTAAATGTTGAACTTCAAGCTAACTTTTTCACTCATCTCTTTCACTTTCATCAAGACATTCTTTAGTTCTTCTTCACTTTCTGCCACAAGGGTGGTGTCATCTGCATATCTGAGGTTATTGATATTTCTCCCAACAGTCTTTATTCTAGCTTGTGCATCTTCCAGCCCAGCATTTCTCATGATGTACTCTGCATAGAAGTTAAATAAGCAGGGTGACAATATACATAGTCTCAAAAAAATGGAGACTTACAACAATGCTGAGAACTGAAGCTTATCTCACTCATCCTTGCCTTCTTTTGCAATTACCTATCCCCTAGAGAAGCAAAAAGCAAGGAGAAAAGAAAAATTATAAACATCTGAATGCAGAGTTCCAAAGAATAGCAAAAAGAGATAAGAAAGCCTTCTTTAGCGATCAGTGCAAAGAAATAGAGGAAAACAACAGAATGGGAAAGACTAGGGATCTCTTCAAGAAAATCAGAGATACCAAAGGAACATTTCGTGCAAAGATGAACTCGATAAAGGACAGAAATGGTATGGACCTAACAGAAGCAGAAGATATTAAGAAGAGGTGGCAAGAATACACAGAAGAACTGTACAAAAAAGATCTTCACGATGCAGATAATCATGATGGTGTGATCACTGACCTAGAGCCAGACATCCTGGAATGTGAATTCAAGTGGGCCTTAGAGAGCATCACTACAAACAAAGCTAGTGGAGGTGATGGAATTCCAGTTGAGCTATTTCAAAACCTGAAAGATGATGCTGTGAAAGTGCTGCACTCAATATGCCAGCAAATTTGGAAAACTCAGCAGTGGCCACAGGACTGGAAAAGGTGAGTTTTCATTCCAATCCCAAAGAAAGGCAATGCCAAAGAATGCTCAAACTACCACATAATTGTACTCATCTCACACGCTAGTAAAATAATGCTCAAAATTCTCCTAGCCAGGCTTCAGCAATATGTGAACCGTGAACTTCCTTATGTTCAAGCTGGTTTTAGAAAAGGCAGAGGAACCAGAGATCAAACTGCCAACATCCACTGGATCATAGAAAAAGCAAGAGAGTTCCAGAAAAACATCTATTTCTGCTTTATTGACTATGCCAAAGCCTTTGAGCGTGTGGATCACAATAAACTGTGGAAAATTCTGAAAGAGATGGGAATACCAGACCACCTGATCTGCCTCTTGAGAAACTTGTATGCAGGTCAGGAAGCAACAGTTAGAACTGGACATGGAACAACAGACTGGTTCCAAATAGGAAAAGGATTTCGTCAAGGCTGTTTATTGTCACCCTGTTTATTTAGCTTATATGCAGAGTACATCATGAGAAACGCTGGACTGGAAGAAACACAAGCTGAAATCAAGATTGCTGGGAGAAATATCAATAACCTCAGATATGCAGATGACACCACCCTTATGTCAGAAAGTGAAGAGGAACTCAAAAGCCTCTTGATGAAAGTGAAAGTGAAGAGTGAAAAAGTTGGCTTAAAGCTCAACATTCAGAAAATGAAGATCATGGCATCCGGTCCAACCACTTCATGGGACAGTGGAAACAGTGTTAGACTTTATTTTTCTGGGCTCCAAAATCACTACAGATGGTGACTGCAGCCATGAAATTAAAAGACGCTCACTCCTTGGAAGGAAAGTTATGACCAACCTAGATAGCATATTCAAAAGTAGAGACATTACTTTGCCAACAAAGGTTCGTCTAGTCAAGGCCATGGATTTTCCTGTGGTCGTGTATGGATGTGAGAGTTGTACTGTGAAGAAAGCTGAGTGCCAAAGAATTGATGCTTTTGAACTGTGGTGTTGGAGAAGACTCTTGAGAGTCCCTTGGACTGCAAGGAGATCCAACCAGTCCATTCTGAAGGAGATCAGCCCTGGGATTTCTTTGGAAGGACTGATGCTGAAGCTGAAACTCCAGTACTTTGGCCACCTCATGCGAAGAGTTGACTCATTGGAAAAGACTTTGACGCTGGGAGGGATTGGGGGCAAGAGGAGACAGTGACGACAGAGGATGAAATGGCTGGATGGCATCACTGACTCAATGGCCGTGAGTCTGAGTGAACTCTGGGAGTTGGTGATGGACAGGGAGGCCTGGCGTGCTGCGATTCATGGGGTGGCAAAGAGATGGACACGACTGAGTGACTGATCTGATCTGATAATCTTGCTTAGCCATGCCTGTCTGTGTAAAGATCAGACATTCCCCCAACCCCTGTGTTAATTGCTGTTCCTGTGTGCACAATAACCCTAGTTTAAATCAACCTATTAACAGTTAGTGTCACCCACTATAGGCTGATGTCATGCACTGTCTATAAAAGCTTTGTAATCTCTTTGTTCGGGGCTTGGAGCTTGGAGTGTTATCTCCTCTGGGCCTACCAGTGTAATAAACATGAGTTCTCCAACTTTTCGAGTGATTCTTGGCTTCTCACTTACTTGGTTTCTGCAACTCTAAGATCTAAGAGGTTCACTCTTACCATCTCCTGCTTGACCATGTTCAATTAACCTTCATTCATGAACCTAACTGCATGGACCTATGCAGTATTGTTCCTAACAGCATGGGACTTTACTTTCACCGCCAGACACATCCATAAATGAGCATCAGTTCCACTTGGATCCAACCACTTCATTCTTTCTGGATCCTTTATAATTGCCTTCCATTCTTCCCCAGTAGCATACTGGACACCTTCCAACCTGGGAGGCTTATCTTCAGGTGTCATATATTTTTGCCTTTTCACACTGTTCATGGGGTTCTTGCTGCAAGAATGCTGGAGTGATTTGCATTCCCTCCTCCAGTGGACCACATTTTGTTAGAACTCTTCACTATGACCTGTCTATCTTGGGTGGCCTTTGTGAAATGAAATATTTCCTGTTCTAGGCTCTATTCATAAACAAGCCTTTTCCAAATTCAAGTTTCTGAACCCAGGTTAAACAGAGCCAACTATTTGGAAGCCATCAGCTGCTTCCCCCCAGTAAGTGCTGAGGACCTGGTGGGATGTGCGGGGTGGCCAGCCACCACATTGTCATCTCTTTCAGCAAACAAGGAATTAGTATGTGAGAAATAAAGAAAAGAGGATTGGCTCCAGAAAGCTAGATGCATATGAAAGAAATTATTTCAGGAAGCTGGGACACTTGCATCTTCCCATATAGAAGACTGCTAAATCTCTTCATGTGAGAGATTTAATTTTCTCTTAATTAACACCAGTCTTTTCATATTCAGATTACTTGCCCCTCACTGCAAACTTGTATATAACCTGGCTCCTTCCCTGCCTCCTTGGAGTCAGCTCTCTTGCGTCAACTGACAGACTGTCTCCTGGGCTCAAGTCCTAACATTCCCACGGAATAAAACCTAACTATCAACTTTTAGGTTGCACATTGCTTTAGTCAACACCCTGCATAGCATGGCTCATAGTTTCATTGAGTGACACAGCGCCCTTCACCATGACAATGCTGTGATCCATGAAAGAGTGAAAGTGTGTGTTCTTTCCTTTGTTTCTCTCTTCCAAAAGAGGTTGAACTTCAATCTTGACATTACTAAATAATGTCATGTATATAAAAAAGACTTTCAGTGCATTTCAAAATTATATGTAACTCTACATAAGCATACCACTATGTGTACTACTAACAGATTTTATGAGCCATGTAAATTCTCTTCAGCTACGGTAGCATATTACTGTGAATTCTCCTATCTCTGACAAATTGAGATCTAAAGATTTAAGAGGCTGTGGTTCTGCTATGCATGTTTCTGCATTAGGTGATAGTAACACATTTTCTCCATAGTAAAAATAAAGAAATGATTGCTGCTTTTATTTCTTTTTTTCTTCATTCTTAAATCAGTGAAATGTTATACTTCAAACTTGGATGTTTTATTTTTATGCCTAAATCATACATAGTTGAATTTATAAATTTTTGAAACTAGCTGAAATTTCGGATTAGATTATTCCCAGTAAAAAAAGAAAGAAACCAACTCCTTTATCCATAGAAAACACTACTCTTCTCCTAAAATATCTTCAGTTGTTGTATTCCATATTTAAAATATTGGTAGAGCTATTTGGTTGCATTAGTCTTGATCTTAGAACAGAGCATAAATTGAATACAATTATTTTAAGTCACTATGTCCTCATGTTAATCTCCTGCTTTGTCTTTTTGAAATATTTAAACTTCCCTCCTTAGCAGTAATAGAAATATATTGCTTTAGGTCATCTTTTTTCCCCTTCATTAAACCTTAATATCCTTCTCTTCTATCTCTGTTTACCACTGGGCTTACTAATAGTAAAGATAATAAATATGTTACTTTATTTAACATTCTAGTTTGCTAGGCCTTTCATTATAGCATAATGAGTTGTGGGGTTTATAAGAAAGCAAATATGTTCATTGTAAAAGAAGTTTATGAATGCATAGGAAAAAATGAAGTAGTGTTTCCTGAGGAAATCACTGTATCTAAGATTAGCCATTTATGACAAATTGGCAGACAAGAAACTATCTCAGAAAATGCAAGAATCGTTGCCTCTGCCATGTTGAAAATAGGCCAGCTTTTAGAATTCAACAGATCCAATGATAAGGGCTAGTTATAGCCTTATGTAATTTCAACTTGAATTTATAATACTTTTGAGATATTGCAACATAAAAAGCTGTAGTGCCACAATTATGTTTTGTGCCAAGAATCGCTTTTAGCATGTGATTAACCTCCTAAATGATAACATATTTCCAAAGGTTCTTAGGAGGTCACCCTTTGGGTACAGCAAATAGGGTGTAATGGCTGACATTATTTACCAGCTACTACTGCTGCTCTTTGCTTGTCACATAATGGTCTCTCATTTTGTCATTTATGTAACTGGTGATCATTAGCATACAGGTTTACAGTACTTCATGCACAGTAAAAGGGGAAAGAGCAAGTGAGTAAAACTAATTTACTTATAAAATGGCAACTTGAGGAAATGTGTTTCAAAAAAATGACATTTCCTTGAACTCATCTTTTCATAAGTTCCATTTTTAAGGGCCTTTAGAAAGAGACCTCAGTGTTCCAGTAAAATTACTAGAGTGGTAAATGCTCCATCAGATAGGCTTTCTTCAATCCTCTACTTAAGAACTTGAAAATAAGTATAATAATCACAGAAATAACATGTTGCTATTAAATTTTCACCACAGTTCTTTCTAAGAGCTGTGTGATCACAGTGACTGTATTCCTAAAAAAAAATCCCTTGTGGAACACTATATATTTATAAACATTTATTATGGTTTTATGGCTCCTGAAGAGGCTGATAAACCTGAACTTATTTACTAGTTTCCCTGGCAAAGTTATGTTAATTGCAAGATTTCTCAGGTTAAATGACAGGTGCCTTATTAATATTGATAGGTCATCTTTGTTAATGATTTTTACAAAATGTTTTCACATTATCAATTTTGTTAGAATGATATTTTTCCTTTCAAATGGTTTTACCCCAACTTATATAGAGAGAACACTATGTGGCAAGGAAATTGTATTGATTTTTTTCTGTGAACCACATTGACTACCAAATTCATCAAAGATGGTAGAAGCGTGATGGTTTTAACAATAGTATTTTATAGAAGGTACCTGGTTCTATCAGAACGTATGCAAATATCTGCTGACTCTCATAAATGACTTAATTGAAGTCTTAAGAGCTCTGACCTCCTTTGAAGAAGAGCTACATAAACACAAGGCGATCAACACCAGCACTGGGAAATTACACATGAGCTAATTCAGGGCTCCATTAAATAGGGCTGAGATGAGGTCACCTGGGCAATATTTGACATGGTTTTTAATTATTCTCTTCTGCATTTTCAGATCATGCCATACTTTGACAGAGCTACTGTATTTTTCTTGAACATTTTCAGTCATGTGATGATTTAATCTTTTATATCCATATTTAATTCCAATAAACAATATTTTTGTCAAATTTTGTCACTTTTTTTTGCAATATAGTAACTATTGATGTTGATTCTTCAAAAAGTAGCTATTATTTATTGCTATTTCTCTTATTTTTATTATAGTAACCTATGTGATAGGTTGAGATGGGGTCAGATATTATGCAAAGGGCCTTGAAATCTCTCTTAATCTCTCTATTAAATGTATTCAACTATGAGACTTTGACATCCTCTTAGCCTTGACCTACATATCTTTAAAATGGTAATAGAAATAAGTCCCTTGTTTCTCATAAGTAGTGACAAAATTACATGTAACATTGAAAGTAATTTTATAATGGAATAAAGCTGCCATAAACATTCATGTACCGGTTTTTGTGTGAACATGTATTTTTATTTCTCTGAGATAAATGAGCATAAGTGCTAAGTTGTATGATAGTTATTACATGTGTGCTTTTTTTTTTAAGAAACTGCCAAGCTGTTTTTGAGCAAAGCTGTACCCTCTTACATTTCTATCAACAACATATAAGTAATTTATTTTCTCTAAATCTTCATTAGATTTTGGTACTGTGGTTATTCTTTTCTTTTAGCTATTCCTACAGGTATATGGTGGTTTTAATGTACATTTTCTTAAACACTAATTGATTTTCTTAATCACTAATTAATTTGAATAGCTTTTCCTGTACTTATTTGGCATATGTATTTCCTTTTTGGGCTTCCTTGGTATTTCAGCTGGTGAAGAATCCGCCTGCAATGCAGGAGATCCTGGTTGAATTCATGGGTCAGGAAGATTCCCCCAGAGAAGGGAAAGGCTACCCAATCCAGAATTATTGGGCTGCAATGCAGGAGACCTGGGTTCGATCCCTGGGTTGGGAAGATCCCCTGGAGGAGGACATGGCAGCCCTTTTCCAGTATTCTTTCCTGGGAAGTTCCCATTGACAGAGGAGACTTGGGGCTCAAAGAGTCGGACACGATGGAGCAACTAAGCACAGCACAACACATTTCCTTTTTAGTGAAATGCCTGCTAATATCTTTCATGATTTTTCTAAATGGGTTTTTTTTTTCTTTCTTACTGTTGAATTTGAGAGTTCTTTATTTTTTCTAAATTTTGCAATATTTCCTGTTCATTTGTGATTGTCTCAACAGATTCATTCACCAAGCAAAACGTTTTAATCTTGATGAAGTTCAATTTATCTTTTTTTCTTTTTTTTTATGAATCACATTTGATGTCAAGTGTAAGAACTCTTTGTCTTATTCCAGTTATCAAAGTTTTGCTCCTATTTTTTTCCTAGAAGTTTTGTAATTTTATATTTGTGACCAACTCCATAATTAATTTTGGATTAGTTTTTATATATGGTGTGAGATATATGTAAAAGCTTATTTTTTGCCCATTAGTGTCTAATTACTTCAGAACTATTTTTTTAAAAGGTTAGTCTTCTTGAATTGAATTACTTTTGCTCCTTTGTTTAAAATTAATTGGACATATTTGTGTTGATTTATTTCTAAATTTTGCATTCTACTCCATTGATTAAAGTCTGTTCTTCTGTTAGCACAACACTGCCCTGAATACTGACTGCATCTATATAATATCCTTTAACATCAGGAAAAATTGTTCCTCTATTTTATTATTTTTTTAAATTATTTTAGCTATTCTAGGATTTTTTATTCCTATATAAATCTTAGAATAAGCTTGAATATATCTGTAAATATTTGATGATATTTTGATAGAATTTTGAAAATTGATACCTTTGCAATGTTGAGTCTTCCAAGCCATAAACACTATATCTATTCAATTACTATTAAATATATCTTTTCTAATTTCTTTCATCAACATTTTAATCATAATACATAATCCTGTACATGTTTCTCAGTTTTATGCTGATTCATTTAACTTTCTTTGGAATAATTATTAATAGAATTGAATTTTAATTTCATTTTTCACTTATTGTCAGAAAAAAATGATTATTATGTGTTGTTTTTATATCCCATCATATCACTGAAATCACTTCTTATTTTTAGGAGTTTTGGTAGATTCTGACACAGTTTCTTCAGAGAAAATTATTTCATCTTCAAATGAAAGTAACTTTATTTCTCCTCTTTACCTTATTGCAATTTTAGAGGGAAAGTTTCTAGTCTCCACCCATCAAATATGATTGCAGTTATATATATAAGCAAGATGAAAAGACAGCCTTCAGAATGGGAGAAAATAATAGCAAATGAAGCAACTGACAAACAACTAATCTCAAAAATATACAAGCAACTCCTGCAGCTCAATTCCAGAAAAATAAACGGCCCAATCAAAAAATGGGCCAAAGAACTAAATAGACATTTCTCCAAAGAAGACATACAGATAGTTAACAAACACATGAAAAGATGCTCAACATCATTCATTATCAGGGAAATGCAAATCAAACCAGAACGAAGTACCATCTCACACCAGTCAGAATGACTGTGATCCAAAAGTCTACAAGTAATAAATGCTGGAGAGGGTGTGGAGAAAAGGGAACCTTCTTACACTGCTGATGGGAATGCAAACTAGTACAGCCACTATGGAGAACAGTGTGGAGATTCCTTAAAAAACTGGAAATAGAACTGCCTTATGACCCAGCAATCCCACTGCTGGGCAGACACACCGAGGAAACCAGTATTGAAAGAGACATGTGTACCCCAATGTTCATCGCAGCACTGTTTATAATAGCCAGGACATGGAAGCAACCTAGATGTCCATCAGCAGATGAATGGATAAGAAAGCTGTGGTACATATACACAATGGAGTATTACTCAGCCACTAAAAAGAATGCATTTGAATCAGTTCTAATGAGGTGGATGAAACTGGAGCTGATTATACAGAGTGAAGTAAGCCAGAAAGAAAAACACCAATACAGTATACTAACGAATATATTTGGAATTTAGAAAGATGGTAACGATAACCCTGTATGCGAGACAGCAAAAAGACACAGATGTATAGAACAGTCTTTTGGACTCTTTGGGAGAGGGAGAGGGGGGATGATTTGGGAGAATGGCACTGAAACATATATAATATTAAATAAGAAATGAATTGCCAGTCCAGGTTTGATGCAGGATACAGGAAGCTTGGGGCTGGTGCACTGGGATGACCCAGAGGGATAGTATGGGGAGGGAGGTGGGAGGGGGGGGTTCAGGATGGGGAACACGTGTACACCCATGGCAGATTCATGTTGATGTATGGAAAAAGCAATACAATATTGTAAAGTAAAAACAACAACAAAAAAATTATTATAAACATTTATTATCATTTTAAAGCACCATGTTTTATAGTGATACCTTTTGTTTCATTTTTTTTTATAGTGGTAATCATAATTTTTTCTCTCTTATTTTGTCAGTTTTACCAGAATTTTATTAAGTTAAAAAACATACTTTCAAAGAAACAGATTTTGCATTAATTAGTTTTCTCTATTTTTTGTTTCTATATTCAGTTACATACTTTCTACTCTTTGGGTTTATCTTGCTCTTCTTTCTTTAGTTTCTTGAGGTTCAAAGGTAGATTATTGAATTTTTCCTAATTTCTAATGCGAGCATTTAGTGCCATAAATTTTCCGTTCAGCACTGTTTTAGCAATTCTCCACAAATTTTACTATGATGTATTTTTATTTTCACTCAGTTCTATGCATTTTTAAATTTACTTTGAGATTCTTTCTTTGTCCCATGGGTCAATTATAAATGTGTTTTATTTTCAAGGTTTGGGGATTTTCCTATTTTCTATTATCAATTTTCAGTTCAATCCCTTTTGTTCTGGGAACATTTTGCACATAATTTAAATTCTTTTAAAATTTTATAGTTCTTTTCTCACAAGTTATTATCTGTCTTGTTAAATGTTTTATAGGCCTTTGGGAAAAAATGTGTATTCTGCCATAGTTGGGTAGATAGTGAAGTCACTCAGTCGTGTCCGACTCTTTGCGACCCCATGGACTGTAGCCTACTATCATGCTCCTCTGTCCATGGGATTCTCCAGGCAAGAATACTGGAGTGGGTTGCCATTTCTTTCTTCAGGAGATCTTCCCACCCAGGGATCGAACCCGGGTCTCCCGCATTGCAGGCAGGCGGTTTACCATCTGAGACACCAGGGAAGTTCAGATTGTTCTATAAATACCAAATATTAATAGATTCCTTTAGCTAATGGTGTTGTAGAATTTTACATCCTTCCTGGTTTTCTGTGTAGTAGTTATATTAACCACTAAGAGTAGATTATGAAACACTAACTATAGATGTTGATTTGTGTATTTCCTAATTTATTTCCAGTAGTATTTTCTAATGCATTTTGCAAATCTATTTTTAGTGCATGCTTATTTAGAATTGTATCTTCTTGCTGCACTGACTCTTTTACTGTTATATGATATCCCTTATAATTCTCTTTGCTCTGAAATATATTTATTTTATATTAATCTGGCTAGTCATGGTTTTTAAAATATTTGTTTACTGTATATTTAGTTGTCCTTTTACTTTCAACTAATCTATGTTGCTAAGTTTGAAGCAAATTTGTCATATACAACTGTTTTTTTAATTCAACTTGAAAGTCTTTGCTTTTTCATTTGTGTACTTAAGCCATTTACATTTAAATAATTACTGATATGTTAGAGTTTAAGTCTATCATTTTTTTATATAATATTTGTTTGTTTCCTCTGCTTATTTTTTTTCGTATATGTTGCCTTCCTATTGGTTGCTTGAACTGTTTGTTTATTTCCATTTAGGTCCCTTTATTCTCTTGACTTTTATATATAATGGTAACAATTGTTTGTTTCTTATCCTTACATTGAGCATTATATCTTAACTTATTAAAAGTTTTGCTCCCACCATAAAATATGATTAAAGAAACCCAATAGTTGAAAAATTGCCTGTTATGTTTTATTTCTAATTTTACTTATTGTGATGTGTTTCTTTCCTTTGTGAAGGTTCTACACTTCTTTGGTTATCCTTCCTTTTCTCTGTAGAGAGTTTCCTATGGCTATTTTTAACTGAAAGGTCTGCTTGCTGCAAATTTTCTTTATTTTTAATTCTTTCTTGAAGAATATTTTTTCAGGATACATAATTCTGAATTGATATCTCTTCTTCCAGCATTTGAAAATGTTGTTCTGCTTCTTCTGGCCTCAGTTATTTTAGGTGATATACTGACTGTCTGGAGTTTCTCCATAGGTATTGTACCGCTTCTTTCTGGATATTTGCATGAATTTTTTGTCCTTAATGGTAATAATTATGATATACTTTGGTGAGAATTTTTAAACTTATCCAACTTAGAATTGCTAAGTTTATTGAATATATAGTAACTAAATGTCTTTCATTGAATTTGGGAAGTTTCACCCATTTTTAAAGATAATTTTATTTTAATTTTGGTTGTGCTGGGTCTTGTTGCATGGGCTTTTCTCTAGTTGCAGTGATGAGGGGAAGGGCTACTCTTCATTTCAATATACAGGTTTCTCATTGCAGCGGCTTCTCTTGTTGCAGAACATAGACTCTAGGACCCTTGGCTCTACAGCACAGCCTCAATAGTTGTAGTGCATGGGATCTCCCCAGACCAGAGATAAAAAAACATGTTTCCTGCATTGGCAGGCAGATTTTCACCACTTAGCCACTAGATAAGCCTCTCATTCATTTTTTAAAATATTTTACTTTATTCATATTGTCTTTCCTGATGACATTCTAATGATATGAATGTTACATAGTTTGCTCTTCCACAAATTCCTGAGGCTGATTTTCTAAAATCTATTCTCTGTTTTTTAGAGCAAGTACATTCTATTGATCTGTTGGTAAAACTCTGATTTTATCCTTCTCATCTCCACTCCAGTGTCACATTTACCCAGTAAATTTTATTTCAGTTATGTTAATTTTTGTGTCTGTAATTTTCTTTTAGTCATTTTTTAACTTCTATATCTTTCCTGAGATTTTTAAAAATAATTTTATTTAAGTCTTTCTTGTAATGTTGTTTAAGTCATGATAAGGTAATTCCAACATCTGACTCATCTCAGCATTGGCATCAATTGACTGTCTTTCCGCATTTAATTTTTTTTTTTTTTCTGGTTCTGGATATGATGAATGGCCTTTTATTCCATCGTGAACATTTTGAATATTATGTCAGTACATATTTGACTGTATTCTATGCAAGGTAAGCAGATAAATTCCGATCCCTTTTGTGAGCTATGTTCCCCATGACTATTTAATTTTAAGAGCTCTGACAATATTATTCTGTCCTGCTTCCTTCTTCAGTTGCTACTGATGCTTCTGCTCAAACTCTTGTCAGTGTCTCCTTCTAAGGCAGGAGCTACTTTCCAAAGCTGTCTATTGTTGGTAGGGAAATCTTCTATGTATGAAGGAGATAGGGTGCGGTAGCAGATATGGCAGGGAAGAGATAGACTAGGTTTTTGTATCCTTGTGCTACTACATAGAAGGTCAAGACACCCAGGGCTCTTCTGCTGCTTTTCCTGTGGGTGGATCTGCTTGGTCACTGCTGTCTCAGGTTTGGAGCAGACTGGTTCAAGACATTAAATCCTTGAAGCTGCTGCTGCAAGTGAATTAACCAATGTGTTATATGTGAAGCAAGCATTGGCCTTTGTGTTTCCTGATTCTCTGAGCAGAGAAAGTACTTTATGGTTTATTTATTTATTTTTATTCCAATGGATGTGTTCAGGTTATAGAAGTCTCCAGTGACCACCATATTTAGGAAATAAAAATAAAACCCAAGGACCTATTTTCTTGCTCCTTAAGGATTAATATTCCTAGCCCATTCTTTTTTATAACTTTCAAAATACTTTTGTCATTGTCTTTTGAACTATTTCTGGGGCATTTAGTTGTAATTATAAAAGCATGCTAAGTCACTTCAGTTGTGACAGATTCTTTGTGACCCTATGGACTGTAGCCATCCAGGCTCTTCTATCCACGGGATTCTCCAGGCAAGAATACTAGTGTCGATTGCCAGGGGATCTTCCCAACCCAGGGATCGAACCCTAGTCTCATTACATCTCCTCTATTGCAGGTGATTCTTTACCACTAGCACCACCTGGGAAACCCAATTAAAAGGGAGGATCAGGGAAAAGTGAGTCTATACCATGGTGATCCAGTTCTGGAACTGTCACGTGCTTTGGTAAATAAAATTTTATTGAAACATAGCTTACTTGTTTCACATTTGTCATGGCTGTTTTAGCACGAAAATGACAGAACTGAGAAGTTGCAAAAAAGTCCACATAGCCTGAAAAGTCAGAAATATTTACTATCCTGCTTTTAGACACAGGAAAAAAAAAAAAAAAATGATGACCTCCATTTTGAGTATGCCACTGTGAAGAAAGGAGCTTTGACAAATTTAATTCTCCAAATAACTGGAAAGAATAATTATTTGATGTTGGATATGGTGGCAATCTGACATGGAAAGAGAAATCACTGACTGGAGCATTAAAGAAATAGTTTCATGCTTGTTTACTATGGAATAAATCCTTAAGTCATCTCATGGTCTTCATTAATACTCACATATCTTACTTTACAAAAAATAAGTTTTAAGTAAAAAATTACTATAAATTAAAATTATACACACTCAAACATGTGATGATTCCACCTCATCTCATTCGGGTCACCTCTAACTCCCTCCTCCCTCTTCTCTTCTCCATATAACGCTGTGAACCTCTCTGGGTGACCCTCACGGTAGAGAAACTTTTCATCTTTAATGTAGATGTTTTATCAATGGTGCTGTATAGAAGGAGAAGCTCTGAAACTACTGTAAAAATAAGACCAATAACTGGAAGCAGGAGGCTTAACTCCAAACCCTGACTCCAGGGAGCTCCTGACTCCAAGGAACATTAATTGACAGGAGCTCATCAAATGCCTCCATACCTGCACTGAAACCAAGCACCATACAAGGGCCAACAAGTTTCAGGGCAAGACATACCAAGCAAATTCTCCAGCAACAAGGAACACAGCCCTGAGCTCCAAGATACAGGCAGCCCAAAGTCACCCCAAAACCATAGACATCCCATAACTCATTACTGGACATTTCATTGCACTTCAGAGAGAAGAAATACAGCTCCACCCACCAGAACACCAACACAAGCTTTCCTAACCAGGAAACCTTGACAAGCCACCTGTACAAACCCACACAGAGCGAGGAAACACCACAATAAAGAGAACTCCACAAACTGCCAGAATATAGAAAGTACACCCCAAACTCAGCAATTTAAACAAGATGAAGAGACAGAGGAATACACAGCAGATAAAGGAACAGGATAAATGCCCACCAAACCAAACAAAAGAGGAAGAGATAGGGAATCTACCTGATAAAGAATTCCGAATAATGATAGTGAAATTGATCCAAAATCTTGAAATCAAAATGGAATCACAGATAAATAGCCTGGAGACAAAGATTGAGAAGATGCAAGAAAGGTTTAACAAGGACCTAGAAGAAATAAAAAAGAGTCAATATATAATGAATAATGCAATAAGTGAAATTAAAAACACTCTGGAGGAAACAAATAGTAGAATAACAGAGGCAGAAGATAGGATTAGTGAATTAGAAGATAGACTGGTAGAAATAAATGAATCAGAGAGGATAAAAGAAAAACGAATTAAAAGAAATGAGGACAATCTCAGAGACTTCCAGGACAATATTAAATGTTACAACATTCGAATCATAGGGGTCCCAGAAGAAGAAGACAAAAAGAAAGACCATGAGAAAATACTTGAGGAGATAATAGTTGAAAACTTCCCTAAAATGGGGAAGGAAATAATCACCCAAGTCCAAGAAACCCAGAGAGTCCCAAACAGGATAAACCCAAGGCGAAACACCCCAAGACACATATTAATCAAATTAACAAAGATCAAACACAAAGAACAAATATTAAAAGCAGCAAGGGAAAAATAACAAATAACACACAAGGGGATTCCCATAAGGATAACAGCTGATCTTTCAATAGAAACTCTTCAAGCCAGGAGGGAATGGCAAGACATACTTAAAGTGATGAAAGAAAATAACCTACAGCCCAGATTATTGTACCCAGCAAGGATCTCATTCAAATATGAATGAGAAATCAAAAGGTTTTCAGACAAGCAAAAGCTGAGAGAATTCAGCACCATCAAACCAGCTCTCCAACAAATACTAAAGGATATTCTCTAGACAGGAAACACAAAAATGGTGTATAAAATCGAACCCAAAACAATAAAGTAAATGGCAACAGGATCATACTTATCAGTGATTACCTTAAACATAAATGGGTTGAATGCCCCAACCAAAAGACAAAGACTGGCTGAATGGATACAAAAACAAGACCCCTAAGTATGTTGTCTACAAGAGACCCACCTCAAAACAGGGGACACATACAGACTGAAAGTGAAGGGCTGGAAAAAGATTTTCCATGCAAACAGGGACAAAAAGAAAGCAGGAGTAGCCATACTTATATCAGATAAAATAGACTTTAAAACAAAGGCTGTGAAAAGAGACAAAGATGGTCACTACATAATGATCAAAGGATCAATCCAAGAAGAAGCTATACCAATTATAAATATATATGCACCCAACACGGGAGCACCGCAATATGTAAGACAAATGCTAACAAGTATGAAAGGAGAAATTAACAATAACACAATAATACTGGGAGACTTTAATACCCCACTTACACCTATGGATAGATCAACTAAACAGAAAATTAACAAGGAAACACAAACTTTAAATGATACAATAGACCAGTTAGACCTAATTGATATCTATAGGACATTTCATCCCAAAACAATGAATTTCACCTTTTTCTCAAGTGCACATGGAACCTTCTCCAGGATAGATCACATCCTAGGCCATAAATCTAGCCTTGGTAAATTAAAAAAAAAAAGAAATCATTCCAAGCATCTTTTCTGACCACAATGCAGTAATTTATTGTATTATCTATCACTCTCCCTCAAATACAAACTGTGGCATGGCAGGGCCTTGTCAGTCTCATTTAGTACTCTAATCATACCAGTAGTACAACGTCTGACACAAAGTAAGAACTCAGTAAATGTGTGTAAGATGAGTTTATTCATGGAGGGAATCTGTAAATAGTCATTTAATTAGTTGATAATTCTATAAAACCTACCAAATTATCTGACATTTATTTTCAATTGAAAAGAAACATCTTCCATTTCCCTCAGAATCACAAAAAAATAAACTTCACTAATGTAAAATAAATGTGTGTTTTAATGAAATATTTTCTCAATTATGAAATTAATCAATGTTTTGATTCAATCGTCAGAGTTAGCACTGAGCCATGTGTCATTGGTTACAAAACTATCTTCAAATTAACATTTCAATTAGTTATGAAAGAAGAAATTCGTGCTATTCTCTTTCTACATATATATGTATTTTTATATATGTGTTTATATTGTCACATATAAAAGACTCTAATACTGGGAGGGATTGGTGGCAGGAGGAGAAGTGGACGACGGGGAAGAGATGGCTGGATGGCATCACTGACTTGATGGACGTGAGTCTGAGTGAACTCCGGGAGTTGGTGATGGACAGGGAGGCCTGGCGTGCTGCGATTCATGGGGTTGCAAAGAGTCGGACACGACTGAGCGACTGAACTGAACTGATATCATATAAAAATTATATATATATATATATATATATATATATATATATAACCACTATTTTAAGATGCTATAATCACTTTGGCTTCAGATAATTTAAAAATGTTGCTGGATGATAACAAAAAAATAAATTAATGGGTATTACTTTAACCAGGAGATGATTCATAGAGTATGTACAACTTAAACTCGTGGAAATATAGGCCCAGAGGCAACACATCTGGTATGAATTGTATGTCTAACTTTAAGTTGAAAGAGAAATGTGGCTGCGACTACCTTAATCAAACCTTATCTGGGGAAATACATATGTAGTTCTTGACTTAGAGTCCTCTGGGCTCTTGATCTAATTTCTCAGCCTCTAAATGGTGTTAATGATACCGTGAGTTTTCCTACAGAAAGACGGTGCCAGCACATTGTGATCCGTATGCTGTCCCCACAGTTCTGCTGAAATTATTTTCATTACTGTCACCAGTCATCTCCATCTTACCAAATCCAAGTGACACCTTTTAGTTTTATTTTATTCAACCTCTTAGTAGCCTTTGACATCATAAACCACTCCCTGTATTAGATTTTGCTTGTTTGTCATGTGCCTTTGGTTTCTTTTTAACAATTTTATGTACAAAAAGTTCATTTCTTGAATAATTTCACCTCAAGTTTCTGACTCGGTTTCTATGGTCTTCATTACCCTTAGCAATTGTATCTGCAGTCACAGATTATATTATAATATCTATTCTGATAAACTGGCATAGTGTTTGTACAACTTGGAGTTGACTGCTGAGGTACAGAACAATACTACCAGTTGCCTCCTAGACATAATCACATGGAGGCATTAGAGAAACATCTAACTCAACATCTCTAATAAGAACTTCTCATGCTCATCACTATTATGGAAGGGATGGTGTCCCCCTCAATTTTTTTTTTTTTTTTTTGTTGTTGGTGTTGGAGCCCTAATGCCCAGTATAACATGCTTTATTTGGAGATAGGATTTTTAAAGAGGTAAGCAAGCTAAATGGAGTATTAGGCTAAACCCTTAAATAATTTAATTGGGTCCTTGTGAGGAGGAAAGCTTTAAAGGTAGAAATGCATACAGAGAACATCATGCAAAGATGAAGGTAGAGATCAGAGTGATATTTTAACAAGCCCAGGACCCCATGTATTGGCAGAAAACTGCCACAGACTGGGAGAAAGACACAGAATAGATTCACGACCCTCACAGAGAACCAGTCCTGCTGACACCTTGCTTTCAAACTTACAGTCTCCACAACTTTTTTTTTCTTTTTCCGAGGTCTGTTTACTTATTGACCAGAATAGACAATGCATTTCTGTTGTTTGAGCCACTTAGTTTGTAATACATGATTAAAGCACTCCTAGCAAACTAATGCAATCTCCAAGCTCAGTAGGTATTTGGGCAAAAGTTTTGAATACACATTTCACCAAAATAGGTAGACAGATAATCAACACACATGTGGTGCTGTACTCTACATCACCTGTTGCTTGAAAATGCAAATTTAAACTGATATTCAATGCTATTATCTGCTAAAACTGCAGGGCACTGATATGCAGAGTACATCGTGTGAAATGCTGGGCTGGATGACTCATAAGCTGGAATAAAGATTGCCAGGAGAAATATCAACAGCCTGAGATATGCAGATGATACCACTTTATTGGCAGAAAGTGAAAAGGAACTAAAGAGCCTCTTGATGTAGGTGAAAGAAGAAAGTGAAAAAGCTGGCTTAAAGCTTAACATTCAAAAAGTGAAGATCATGGCGTTTAGTCACATCACTTCCTGGCAAATAGATGAGGGAAAAATGGAAACAGTGACAGATTTCATTTTCTTTGGGCTTCAAAATCACTGTGGGCAGTGACTGCAGCCATGAAATTGGAAGATGACTGCTTCTTGGCAGGAAAGCTATGACAAACCTAGACAGTGTTCTATAAAGCAAAGACATCACATTGCTGACAAAGGTCTGCATAGTCAAAGCTGTGGTGTTTACAGTAGTCATGTATGGATGTAAGAATTAGAACATAAAGAAGGCTGAGCATTGAATAATTGATGCTTTTCAAACTATGGTGTTGGAGAAGATTCTTGAGAGTCCTTTGGACAGCAAGGAGATCAAACCAGTCAACCTTTTCCTTTAGGAAATCAACCCTGAATATTCACTGGAAGGGCTGATGCTGAAGCTGAAGCTCCAATACTTTGGCCGCATGATACAAACAGCTGACTCACTGGAAAAGACTCTGATGCTGGAAAAGATTGAGCACAAGAGAAGAAGGGAGCAACAGAGGATGATATGGTTGGATGGCATCAGTGACTCAATGGACATGAGTTTTAGAAACTCAGGGAGATAGTGAAGGACAGAGAAGCTGGGCATGTCACAGTTCATGCAGTCACAAAGAGTTAGACACAACTTGGGGATTTAACAACAACTAAAACTGCAATAAATCAAATAAATGTAAGAGTAATAAACCTCTGAGAATACCAAGTACTGCTAGAGGATAAGAGCAAATGAAACTCTCATACATTGCTAAAAGTCTAATTCTCCTGAGGCTCTATGAAAGGATCCGCTCCTTGCCTTGTCCAGCTTCTAGTGGCTGTTAGCATCAAGTGGCTTCCAGTCATACCTCGCTCTGTTCCATCTTTACATAGACTTCTCTGTGTTTCTGACAACACACCCTCTGCCTTCTCTTGTAAGAACGTATGTTACTGCTTTTATATGCTTGTGACCACACATATAAAATAGAATAAGCATGGGAGTGTGCATGCTAAGTTGCATCCAACTAGGCAACCCCACGGAATGTAGCACCCCAGTCTCCTCTGTCCATGGGATTATCTAGACAAAAATTCTGGAGTCAGTTGTTGCTTCCTCCTCTAAGGGAGTCTTCAGAGATCAGAGGAATCAGAGATCAAATTCTCGACATCTGTTGGATCATCAAAAAAGCAAGAGAATACCAGAAAAAGCATCTACTTCTGTTTTATTGATTACGCCAAAGCCTTTGACTGTGTAGATCACAACAAACTGAAAAATTCTTCAAGAGATGGGAGTACCAGACTACCTTATCTGCCTCCTGAGAAATCTATATGCAGGTCAAGAAGCAGCAGTTAGAACATGGAACAACAGATTGGTTCCAATTTGGGAAAAAAGTATGTCAAGACTATATATCATCACCCTGCTTATTCAACTTATAGGCAGAATGCATCATGTGAAGTGCAGGGCTAGTTGAAACACAAGATGGAATCAAGATTGCCAGGGAAAATATCAATAACCTCAGATATGCAGAAGACACCGCTCTTATGGCAGAAAGTGAAGAGGAACTAAAGAGTCTCTTGATGAAAGTGAAAGAGGAGAGTGAAAAAGCTGGCTTAAAACTCAACATTCAGAAAACTAAGATCATGGCATCTGGTTCCATCACTTTATGGCAAATAGTTGGGGAAACAATGGAAACAGTGAGAAAGTTTTTTGGGGGGCAGGCTTCAAATTCAATACAGATGGTGATTGCAGCCATGAAATTAAAAGACACCACCTGTGGTGCTTCTCAGAAGAAAAGCTATAACCAATGTATACAGCATATTAAAAAGAAGAAGCATTACTTTGCCAAAAAAGGTCCATCTAGTCAAAGTTGCAGTTTTCCCAGTAATAATGTATGGATGTGAGAGTTGGACTATAAAGAAAGCATGCTTTTGAACTGTGGTGTCAGAGAAGATTCTTGAGAGTCCCTTGGACTGCAAGGAGATGCAGCCAGTCAGTCCTAAGGGAAATCAGTCTTGAATATTCATTGGAAGGACTCATACTGAAGCTAAATCTCCAATTCTTCGGCCACCTGATGCAAAGAACTGAATCCTTGGAAAAGAGCCTGATGCTGGGAAAGATTGAATGTAGGAGGAGAAGGGGATGACAGAGGATGAGATGGTTGGATGGCATCACTGAATCAATGCACATGAGTTTGAGCAAGCTCTGGGAATTGGTGATGGACAGGGAAGTCTGTCACACTGCAGTCCATGGGGTTGCAAAGAATTGGGCACGACTGAGCAACTGAACTGACTGAAGTGAATGGAATCTTCCCAACCAAGAGATCAAACAGACTTCTCTTGCAGCTCTTATTGCAGGCAGATTCTTTACCAATTCACTATCTGGGAAGTCCCAAGCATAAGCACCTTTAATTATTATTATTTTGCCTGTAAGGTATGTTCCAATCGTTAAGATACAGACATATCTTTTGGAAGTCATCATTTAGCCATCCATATTAGACAAACAGCAAAAGTCCTGATCTAGATGAAATAAGCAAGTTATAAAGAGTACATTATCCTTCTAAGTGATTGTATTGTATTATAGTTGATCTACAATATGTTGTGTTAGTTTCCAAAGTATAGCAAAATGATTAGTGTATATGTTATATATATATATATATATACCTACATATATTCATTATTTTTCAGATTCTTTTCTCATATAGGTTATCACAGCATACTGAGTAGAGTTCCCTGTGCTATACAGTAGATCCTGTTTGGTTACATATTCTATAGACATTAGTGTATGTATGTTAATCCCAAGCTCCCAATTTATCCCTCCATCATGTTTCACCTTTTGTAACCATATTTTTTTTTTCGATATCTGTAATTCTGTTTCTGTTTTGTAAAGAAGAGTACATTATTTTATTTACATAACTTTTAGTGGCAGAGCTATAGCAATAGACAACAGCTTAGTGGTTTCTAGAGACAGGAAGTGGATGGTGTGAGGAGGGAGAGGTGCATTGACTGCAAAGAAATATGAGGAAACATTTCAGGAAGATGATATTCTATACCATAATGGTGATAAGAAGTAAAAGGTTGTACACGTTTGTCAAAATTCAGCAAAATGTTTACTTAAAATTGATCAATTTTATACTGTGTGATTTTGCCTAATTTTAAAAATCAAAATGTGGCAACATTTTGAAATTTTTCCTTTATGAAAGTTTCTGTTTACTTCTTACTCCTAATTTGTTCTATTAATAGCTTAGCCTCTGTGCTTATCAGTAATGGAAATACTGGACTTTACTTCATGAGTTTTCTACTAAAGCTGACTTTTTAAAATATAAGAATGCAACAACATAAAAACTGTAACAATGTGTGGTACCTTATTACTAAAATAGAGTCATGTTTTCTTAAGGGAAAAGAGAGAAAAATAAAGGGACTATTTGCTTACAAATATTGCCTTAAGAGGAGGTGGTAAGAAAACAGAGAAGAATTATACAAAAAAAAAAAAAAAAAAAGTTCTTCATGACCCAGATAACTATGATCACGTGAAAAGTCACCTAGAGCCAGACATCCTGGAATGCCAAAGTCAAGTGGGCCTTAGAAAGCATCACTATGAACAAAGCTAGTGGAGGTGATGGAATTCCAGTTGAGCTATTTCAAATCCTAAAAGATAATGCTGTGAAAGTGCTGTACTCAATATGCCAGGAAATTTGGAAAACTCAGCAGTGGCCACAGGACTGGAAAAGGTCAGTTTTCATTCCAATCCCAAAGAAAGGCAATACCAAAGAATGCTCAAACTACCACACAATTGCACTCATCTCCCATGCTAGCAAAGTAAGGCTCAAAATTCTCCAAGCCAGGCTTCAAAAGTATGTGAACTGTGAACTTCCAGACGTTAAAGCTGGATTTAGAAAAGGCAGAGGAACCAGAGATCAAATTGCCAACATCTGCTGGATCATTGAAAAAGCAAGAGAGTTCCATGAAAAACATCTATTTCTGCTTTATCGACTATGCCAAAGCCTTTGACTGTGTGGATCACAACAAACTGTGGGAAATTCTTAGATAGAAATATCAGACCACCTGACCTGCCTCCTGAGAAATCTGTATGCAGGTCAAGAAGCAACAGTTAGAACTGGACATGGAACAACAGACTGGTTCCAAATTGGGAAAGGAATACATTAAGGCTGTATATTGTCACCCTGCTTATTTCACTTATATGCAGACTATATCATGCGAAATGACAGGCTGGATAAAGCACAAGCTGGGATCAAGATTGCCAGGAAAAATATCAATAACCTCAGATACATACATGACACCACACTTATGGCAGAAAGAGAAGAACTAAAGAGCCTCTTGATGAAAGTGAAAGAGGAGAGTAAAAAAAATGGCTTAAAACTCAATATTGAGAAAACTAAGATCATGGCATCTGGTCCCATCACTTCATGGGAAATAGATGGGGAAACAGTGGAAACAGTGTCAGACTTTATTTTCTTGGGCTCCCAAATCACTGCAGATGGTGACTGCAGCCATGAAATTAAAAGACACTTGCTCCTTGGAAGAAAATCTATGACCAACCTGGACAGCATATGAAAAAGCAGAGATATACTATATCAACAAAGATCCATCTACTCAAAGCTATGGTTTTTCCAGTAGTAATCTGTGGATGTGAGATTTGGACTATAAAGAAAGCTGAGCACCAAAGAATTGATGCTTTTAACTGTGGTGTTGGAGAAGATTCTTGAGAGTCCCTTGGACTGCAAGGAGATCCAACCAGTCCATCCTAAAGGAAATCAGTCCTGGATATTCATTGGAAGGACTGATGCTGATGCTGAAACTCCAATACTTTGACCACCTCATGCGAAGAACTGACTCATTTGCAAAGACTCTGATGCTGGAAAAGGCTGATTGAAGGATGAGAAGGGGATGACAGAGGATGAGATGGTTGGGTGGCCTCACCAACATGAGGGGCATGCATTTGAGTAAACTCTGGGAGTTGGTGATGGACAGGGAAGCCTGGCGTACATGGGGTTACAGAAAGTTGGACACAACTGAGCAACTGAACTGAACTGAAATATTGACTGCTGTTTAGTTTTTTACTTTTTAGTTAGAAGGTTGATGTTTGGAATGAATGGGGAGAGGGTAAGAATATAAGGGATCTGGAAACAGCAGAGATGATTAACAACCCTGGCAAATGGTGAGAAAGGTCCTCAACCATTTCAAGATGGTCTTTCATATTTCCTTGAAGTTTTTGATAGAAAGATACAATAAATATACTTTTCAAAAGTAAAGTAGATTATGTAATAAAATAACCTAAGAAGGAATGATAGTATATAATGGAATAAAGCAGAATGAAATGTTAACATTATCAATACATGAGGTAAGTAAAAACATTTAGTCAATAAAGTGTTATTTGCTCAGTCGTGTCCAATTCTTTGTGATCCTATGGACTGTAACCCACCAGTTTCCTCTGTCCATGGAATTCTCCAGGCAAGAATGCTGGAGTGGGTTGCTGTTCCCTTCTCCAAAGGATCTTCCCGACCAGGGATGGAACCAAGGTCTCCTGCACTGCAGACAGATTCTTTACTGCCTGAGCCAAAAGGAAAGACATAGTCAATAAAATCTAGATTGAATATGAAAGGATAGATAAATGAAAATATTTAGTTAAAGTAACTTTAGAAAACAAATAATACAAACAACTAAATATGCAAATTCAGTTAATGTCATACTAAAAAAGTGTGCAATTTTTGTTCTTGTTCAAAGTTTTTTGTTTTGTTTATTTCTCATCTGCTGCTGCTGCTGCTAAGTCGCTCCAGTCTTGTCCAACTTTGTGCGACCCAGTGGACGGCAGCCCACCAGGCTCCCCCGTCCCTGGGATTCCCTAGGCAAGAACATTGGAGTGGGTTGCCATGTCCTTCTCCAATGCATGAAAGTGAAAAGTGAAGTCGCTCAGTCGTGTTCGACTCCTAGCGATCCCATGGATTGCAGCCCTCCAGTCTCCTCCGTCCATGGGATTCTCCAGGCAAGAGCACTGGAGTGGGGTGCCATTGTATTTCTCATCAATTACTCTTTAATTACTATTGTTTCATACAAGGATACCTAATTGCATGCTTTCCATCATATCCCAGGGACATACATGCACACTCTTCCCTTTTGTCCTCTTCCTTCCTCCATCTTCCTCTCTCTTTCTTGTTCCTTATTCTTTCCTTTCATTCCTCCAGCTGTCTATTCTCCAAATATGTCGTTTCAATCTCTTCCTTGACCAGGCTCATTCCTATTCATTCCTTAAGCCTCAGATCCAGTTTAGTTTTCAGGACTAACCCTGGATTTGTTGTGTTGTTGTGTTAGTTGTTCAGTTGTGTCTGACTCTTTGTGACCCCATGGACTGTTGCCGGCCAGGCTCCTCTGTCCATGGAATTCTCCAGTCAAGAATACTGGCATAGGTTGTCATTCTCTTCTCCAGGGGATACTCCCAACCCAGGGATCAAACCTGGGTCTCTTGTATTGTAGGCAGATTGTTTACTATCTGAGCCACCAGGGAAGCCCCAACCCTGAGTTTAGATCTTCTATTTGTCCTTGTCTTCCTAGGTTATCCCACTCCTTGCTAATGTAAAGTGTACCATTTAGCTTCCTTAGAAGCACCTATAATCATCTCTTCACTAACAATATCATTTATAGTTGTCTGTTCTCTCACTTGCCTCCCACAAGTCTATGGGCTCCTTGTCTTTATAGAACAGCCTTATGGACTCTGTTGGAGAGGGAGAGGGTGGGAAGATTTGGGAGAATGGCATTGAAACATGTGTAATATCATGTATGAAACGAGTTGACAGTCCAGGTTCGATGCATGATACTGGATGCTTGGGCCTGGTGCACTGGGACGACCCAGAGGGATGGTGTGGGGAGGGAGGAGGGTGAAGGGTTCAGGATGGGGAGCGTATGTATACCTGTGGCGGATTCGTTTTGATGTTTGGCAAAACTAATACAGTGTTTCAGGTTTAAAAATAAAATAAAATTAAAAAAAAATAGACTTCTTTATTTATCTTGTTGAGTTATCAGTAAACACAGTGCTGGTATATGTAGAGGCAGTCAGTAAAATTTATTTAATGAATAAAAATACCTAGGGTAAAAGGTGTTTCTAAACCAAAGTGAGCAAGGAGGATCCACTGACTTGAATTTAGGCACCCAGGATTCATGGTGAGGCATCTAGGGAATAGCTTTTAGAAAACCTGTTGGAAATCTGAGTTGTCTTGGCAGATGCCTCAACAAAAGTAAATGAGCATTTAGTAGGTATAGAGGGCTCTAGTAAGTCCTGGACTCTAGTAAGAATATACTCACTCTACTTAAACCTTCAAATAATGCCTTTAGCAATAAATATTTAATTTTTTTTAAAAGAGAGAAAAAACCCATTTTAGAATATGTTTAGTTTCATAATCTATTTTGGTTCAGAAGATGCTAACTCATTTGGATAAGGATGGATATTTTCTAAATTTTCAAAAGATTATAAATTATAAATGTATTATTAGAATAGAACTCTTTAAAAAAAAAAAAGCACATTATTTATTTTAAATTCCCTTTGCTTACTTTCTATACTCATTAATATGATGAACTACTTCATCTTACTTCACCTCTGGAGAACAAATACTGAATAGTGTTACAAACTGTGTTACAAACTTTGTAACAGTTGTAACTACAAAATAGTGTGATGAACTCTTACAGACAGTAACACTGTCTGTAAGTTCAGTTCAGTCACTCAGTCTTGTCTGACTCTTTGCAACCCCATGAATCACAGCACGCCAGGCCTCCCTGTCCATCACCAACTCCCGGAGTTCACCCAGGCTCACGTCCATCGAGTCAGTGATGCCATCCAGCCATCTCAACCTCTGTCGTGCCCTTCTCCTCCTGCCCACAATCCCTCCCAGCATCAGAGTCTTTTCCAATGAGTCAACTCTTCGCATGAGGTGGCCAAAAGACTGGAGTTTCAGCTTCAGCATCATTCCTTCCAAAGAAATCCCAGGGCTGATCTCCTTTAGAATACACTGGTTGAATCTCCTTGCAGCCCAAGGGACTCTCAAGAGTCTTCTCCAACACCAAAGTTCAAAAGCATCAATTCTTCGGCGCTCAGCCTTCTTCACAGTCCAACTCTTACATCCATACATGACCACAGGAAAAACCATAGCCTTGACTAGATGAATTTTTGTTGGCAAAGTAATGTCTCTGCTTTTGAATATGCTAGTGATTTACATGGAGAAGGATGTTTTAAGTACACGTTTATGGAAATATTCAAAGGATAAAATTTGGTATTTTATGATACATGTATTTTAATTTTTATTTTCCTAATGTGTATTGCATATTGGAATTCACAGCTTGAAATCTTCTTCACATCATAAACACCTTACATTGCCCAAAGCAACAAAAATCTATGCAGGAAACGGGATCAATTGGTTCATATAGTTAATTCATATCAGATCAGATTAGTTGCTCAGTCGTGTCCGACTCTTTGCCACCCCATGAATCGCAGCACGCCAGGCCTCCCTGTCCATCAGCAACTTCTGGAGTTCACCCTGACTAATGTCCATCGAATCAATGATGTCATCCAGCCATCTCATCCTCTGTCGTCCCCTTCTCCTCCTGCCCACAATCCCTCCCAGCATCACAGTCTTTTCCAACGAGTCAACTCTTTGCATGAGGTGGCCAAAGTACTGGAGTTTCAGCTTCAGCATCATTCCTTCCAAAGAAATCCCAGGGCTGATCTCCTTCAGAATGGACTGGTTGGATCTCCCTGCAGTCCAAGGGACTCTCAAGAGTCTTCTCCAACGCCACAGTTCAAAAGCATCAATTCTTCAGCACTCAGCCTTCTTCACTGTCCAACTCTCACATCCATACATGACCACAGGATAAACCATAGCCTTGACTAGACGGACCTTTGTTGGCAAAGTAATGTCTCTGCTTTTGAATGTGCTGTCTAGGTTGGTCATAACTTTCCTTCAAAGGAGTGAGCGTCTTTTAATTTCATGGCTGCAGTCACCATCTGTAGTGATTTTGGTCACTGAAAGAAAAGGTGTGGCATTGGGAGTTTTGACACAATCCCGAGGGCCTCACCAGCAAACTATTGCTTATGTAAGCAGAGAATTAGATGTAGTTTCACGTGGGTGGCCCCACTCCCTAAGAGTAATTGGGGCAGCGGCTTTATTAGCACCTGAAGCTTTAAAAATAATTAATGGACGAAACCTTACTGTACTGACTTCTCAGGATGTGAGTGGAATCTTAAATTCTAAGGTTAATATTTGGATGACAGACAGTAGGCTTCTTAAGTATCAGTCATTGTTGTTAGAAGGACCAGTAACTAAGCTTAAAGTTTGTGGAAATTTAAATCCTGCCACTTTCCTTCCTGAGAAGGAAAATGAAACACCTGATCACGATTGTTCTCAATTCCTAACTTTGAACTATGCAGCTTGGGAGGATCTAAAGGATACCCCACTAGACAATCCTGACACGGAAATATTTACAGATGGCAGTTCTTTTGTTCGGGATGGAAAGCGTAAAGCAGGTTACGCCGTGGTGACTGTTGAACAGGTTTTGGAAGCAAAATCTCTCCCCCAGGGAACCAGTGCTCAGTTAGCGGAGCTTGTGGCCCTGACCTGAGCTCTAGAGTTAAGCAAAGGGCAGCGGGTAAATATCTACACAGATTCTAAGTATGCTTATTTGACTTTACATGCTCATTCTGCAATATGGAAAGAGAGACACTTTAAAACAGCAACAGGAGAACCTATTAAGCATTTCAGAGAGATTGAGAGACTTTTAACTGCTATATATTGTCCTAAAGAAGTAGCTGTTATGCACTGGAAAGGGCACAGCAGGGATGGGTGTAAAATAGCCGAAGGTAATCATCTGGCTGACTGTCAAGCCAGAAAAGCAGCACTTTATGAAACCCCTTCACTACAGACGCCTTTGATCTGGACAGGTCCTATGGAACAGGAAAGACCACAATACACTGAGGAAGAATTAGAAAGATATGAGAAACGAGGAGCAAAGATTACTGATAAAGGATGGTAACAGTCTGAGGATGGACGATTAATAATTCCTGAAAATGCTCAGTGGAAAATTCTTAAGGGTTTACATCAGAGTTTTCATTTGGGTGCCGAGAGTACTTACCAAATGGTTTCTCGTTTGTTTGAAGGTAAAAATGTAATGAAAACTTTAAAGAATATTATCAAAAGGTGTGAGATTTGTCAAAAAAATAACCCAAAGACTGAAAAGCTAGCAAAATCTGGATTACAACGAAGTGGGAAGTATCCTGGAGAGGATTGGGAAATTGATTTTACTCATATGCCAAAAGCTAATGGATATTCTTGTTTACAAGTTTGGGTAGATATCTTTACTGGATGGATTGAGGCTTTTCCCTGTGATAGTGAACAGGCTAAGGAGGTTATAAAGATTTTAACCCATGAAATTATCCCCAGGTTTGGGCTGCCACGTAGCCTTCAGAGTGACAATGGCTCCGCCTTTAAAGCTGCTGTAACTCAGGGGGTATCTAAAGCTCTAGGAATAGAATATCACTTACACTGTTCCTGGAGACCCCAATCCTCTGGAAAAGTTGAAAAAGCTAATGACATTATCAAAAGACATCTGCGCAAATTAACTCAAGAGACGCAGGACAAATGGATTAAAGTCCTACCCATAGCTTTAATGAGGGCTCGAACTACCCCCAAAAAGAAGGGACTGTCCCCCTTTGAATGTATTTATGGAAGGCCTTTCTTACGCACAGACATTGTTATAGACCCTGAAGCCTTGGAATTAACTAATTATGTAACTCAGCTCTCAGCTTTTCAACAGGCATTAACAGAACTCCGGGAGACAACTCCTGACCCAGCCTCCAAGACAAGCAAGCCTCTATTTGAGCCAGGAACCGAAGTCCTCATAAAAACATTGGGATCTGGGGGCCCATCCCTCAAGCCTCTCTGGGAAGGTCCTTACCAGGTTATTCTTCTCCCACAGCTGTCAAAGTGTCAGGAATTGATTCGTGGGTACATCATACTCGAGTTAAGAGGTGGCACCCTGACCAAAATTAAGTGACTTCATTTTATGTCTTTACTTTCTATGCTCTGACTTTGTACCTTTTAGATGGACTTGATAACCTATGTGAGCTTACTTCTGCTGACTCCAAATATCCTGAGTCTGCCGTTGGATCCTCAAGACAATGTCTTCCTGTCCTGGGCTCACTCCTATGCTGCATTCCACAATTGGTCAAACTGCTGGGTCTGCGGAGTGCTCCCCTCTTCGTCAGTAAAAGGCTTCCTGTGGTGGACATCCCCACTTCAAGGAAAAGACTTTCTCCAAGTCTGTGAATACCTTCGACAACAATCACATGCGATGCCTCTTCTTCATCTGATAACATCTACCAACCCTAAAATGGACTGGTGCAACACTTTGCACTTTAACTGTGGACATAATGTGACTTTTAATTTTGATTCTGATTGTTCTGTTTTTGCTGTTTGCTCCCTGCATCTGTAATTGTATAACTGGATTTGTTTCTAGCCTCATGAAAGCTTTTAATTTACAAATGGTTGCTCAAACTCCTGCTACTGCTGTAGCTTCCTCCAACTACTATTTGGGGCCCCTGGATCAGATATACTCAAAATGAGGATTAGGAGAATATGTTGCCTCACCAATTTAGGGACAATGCCCCTTGTCAGCTCGGAAGCAGTTATGGAACGAGAACGATGCCCCTTTTCCCTAGGCAGCATAATTCTCCTAAAAGAAAAGGGGGGAATGAGAGAGTCAGTTCCTAGGCAGGTTGATAGGGAGTCTAGGGGTCCCCAAGGAGAGAGGGGTCTGGAATTCTCAAGGAGGAAGAAAGGACAAACTTTTTTTCTTTCTCCACATTCCTTAGGATTATATAACAATAATGTATCCTGCCTAAGGACAGTCTTTGGATTCAACCTTCTGTTATCTTAAAATGTTAATTATGGGAGTAGACCTGGTCTTTACAAGGATGCATCTTGCCTGAGGACAGTGTTATCTTAAAATGTAAATTATGGGAGTAGGTCTGATGAGGTCTTTACAACCTCCAGATATTCTTTGGATTATATAACTTCATTGTTAACACTAGCAAGCGGGCACTCTTTTTGCCCCCTTCTGATACCTATGTCAGAAGCTTTCTCTATCTCCTTTATACTTTAATAAAACATTATTACACAAAAAATAAAAAATAAAAAAATAAAGTCTGACATTGTTTCCACTGTTTCCCCTTCTATTTCCCATGAAGTGGTGGGACCAGATGCCATGATCTTTGTTTTCTGAATGTTGAGCTTTAAGCCAACTTTTTCACTCTCCACTTTCACTTTCATCAAGAGGCGTTTGAGTTCCTCTTCACTTTCTGACATAAGGGTGGTGTCATCTGCATATCTGAGGTATTTGATATTTCTCCCGGCAATCTTGATTCCACCTTGTGTTTCTTCCAGTCCAGTGTTTCTCATGATGTACTCTGCATATAAGTTAAATAAACAGGGTGACAATATACAGCCTTGACGAACTCCTTTTCCTATTTGGAACCAGTCTGTTGTTCCATGTCCAGTTCTAACTGTTGCTTCCTGACCTGCATACAAATTTCTCAAGAGGCAGATCAGGTGGTCTGGTATTCCCATCTCTTTCAGAATTTTCCACAGTTTATTGTGATCCACACAGTCAAAGGCTTTGGCATAGTCGATAAAGCAGAAATAGATGTTTTTCTGGAACTCTATTGCTTTTTCCAAGATCCAGCGGATGTTGGCAATTTGATCTCTGGTTCCTCTGCCTTTTCTAAAACCAGCTTGAACATCAGGAAGTTCACGGTTCACATATTGCTGAAGCCTGGCTTGGAGAATTTTGAGCATTACTTTACTAGCGTGTGAGATGAGTACAATTATGTGGTAGTTTGAGCATTCTTTGGCATTGCCTTTCTTTGGGATTGGAATGAAAACTGACCTTTTCCAGTCCTGTGGCCACTGCTGAGTTTTCCAAATTTGCTGGCATGTTGAGTGTAGCACTTTCACAGCATCATCTTTCAGGATTTGGATAGCTCAACTGGAATTCCATCACCTCCACTAGCTTTGTTCGTAGAGATGCTTTCTAAAGCCCACTTGACTTCGCATTCCAGGATGTCTGGCTCTAGGTCAGTGATCACACCATCGTGATTATCTGGGTCGTGAAGATCTTTTTTGTACAGTTCTTCTGTGTATTCTTGCCATCTCTTCCTAATATCTTCTTCTTCTGTTAGGTCCATACCATTTCTGTCCTTTATCGAGCCCATCTTTAACTAGATAAAGAAAATTTAAATATATTGATTTTTTGTCATTAAGATTAAGAAAATGAGTTATAGTGCTGCAATTTTAAGCTATATCTATCTATAAATTAAAATATATGTATACCTATATATATAATGTATGCTTATAAAATATATGCATTACATTTAAACATTTTTTAATTTGAGAAAATCCAACTAAAGAAATGTGCAAGGCAATGCAATTTAATTAATTGGCCCAATAAATATTTACTCTGTATTTAATTCATATCAGATATTCTTCTAGTTTCTTCAGAAATGAAAATCAGGGTTGATGATGTCCCTGTATTTACACAGTGCATATTTTAATAAAGTACCTATAATCATAAAGTCAAATAATTTTATTATGGCTGGAAATATTGCTATTGAATATTTATCTATCTCATTCTTTGTACCTGTCACCTTGGCTTTTTGCTTGTTATTGTATTATCACATTTTTGCAATTTTCTAAAGTTCATTTTTAGACTCTGCTTCTTCCTTAACATCTCTTTAGTCTTCTGTGTACATTTATATTCAATTTTAAAGTAGTTTTAGTTTAGACTGGATATATGATCTTTCATTCTTTGTGTGACTATTTGAATACATACAAAGGAGTAACCACATTATCACATTCAAGTCTACTTATTAGGCATGTAATAATAATGGTACAAGTCACATAGGGCTGATCTTTTATTTCAATAATGATTAGTTCCATCCCATCGGTCATCTAGTTATAGTACAGTATCTTTATTCATTCATTTATTATTTAAGAATTGGACCTCAGCTAAGGGCTACTCCATGTGCTAGACAAGGGAATAAAAAGCTGATCAGATTACATACAGGTGTATCATCAAGGAGCTCACAGAGTAGTAGAGAAGATGAAAGGTAATCTAAAAGCAAAAGCAAATACATAATTGTAAACATGATCTCAACTGAATCTTCTAATCATGGGCATAAGCTTCTGAGTAAATCTTAGAACTCACTGTAGATCCTGAGAAAGTGTGTCTCATGAATTTCTCGCTTTTCAGTAATCACTTTGTTAATAACTGGATAATCTATATTAAAATTTTAAAAACAGCTCTGTCTTCTTAAAATTATTTTTCAGGTACACCAGAAAAGAACTGGCCCTTCCTGAATTAATTTGGCCTATATTTGTATGTCTTTTTTTTTTTTTTTCTTCAGAATATGAAATCACATGCTTTAAATGAGAGTTGCAATGATACAACAATTTAAATTCACCAGTTTTAAGTGTTATGATTTTTACATTATTAAGCACATTCTTGAGCTTCCCTGGTGGCTCAGCTGGTAAAGAATCCGCCTCAATGCAGAAACTTGGATTCGATCCCTGGGTTGGGAAGATCCCCTGTAGAAGGGTAAGGCTACCCACTCTAGTATTCTGGCCTGCAGAATTCCATGAACTATATAGTCCATGGGATCACAGAGTCGGACATGACTAAGTGACTTTCATTGTCACTTTCATGCACATTTTTAATTGGGTAATGATTAATTAAGATACAAGAGTGAAGATATGAGTATTAACTTCCATACTTGTTCCACTTTTCACCCCCTGCCCACTACCGACTGAAAACAAAAAAATTTTCTCTTTAATATTAGTGAGATTCCGAATTAGATCCTAAGACATTCTTGAAAGAATGATCCTAATTTTTATTTTCTTTGTGGTAGCAGTGATATCTATTAAAACTTTTGTTAACTTTTGCTGCTTCAGTTATGCCTGACTGATCGTTCATGATTTTAAAATATTATACATGATTTATATATATACATATCTTAAATGTATTTCTATAATAGTAACTGTTTCAAACATTTTATAATTGAAAGCATTATTTAGCATATTTAAAGCATTTTGTGAATATTTTAAGAATCTATAGGCGTTTTATTTCATCTCTTAGTTTGACTAAGTGAAGAAAATGATATGATTTATAATAGTCACAGGATACAGACGAGCTTCTCTGAGACCTCAAATGGTAAAGAATCTGCCTGCAATGCAGGAGGCCTGGGTTCAATCCTTGGATCTGGAAGATCCCCTGGAGAAGGGGATGGCTACACACTCCAGTGTTCTTGCCTGGAGAATTCCATGGACAGAGGAGCCTGGTGAACTACAGTCCATGGGATTGCAAAGAGTCGGACACAACTAAGCAACTAACACTAGGATACAGATGGCAAAGTGATGGAAAATTGAATGCATTCTACTTCTGAGGACAAATGCTCGCTTAGCTTTATACATCTATAGAATCAATAACTCTGACATATGATGTTTAGATTAGGCTTGCTGTATTTGGTTATGAATTATCTTTGTAGAGTTAGTATGTGGAAGCTAAAAGTTGAATACTGAAAGCCTAATTCATTTCTTTCAAAAGCATGCAGCTTCCACCACTTTGCTTCATCCATGAAGATCAAACTGTTATCTGTCTACTGAAAATGTGATCAATTCTCTAGTCTGCTTATGTCTTTCCCTCATTTCTTTATGCAGCTGAATCATTATAAGTGATATTTAATAGATTATAAGAAGGTGTGTTGATATATGGCAAAACCAATACAATATTGTAAAGTTAAAAAATAAAATAAAATAAAGGTAATCATATTTAGTCTACTATCTTCAACTTATCAAATTGCTAAAATGCTCATTTTTTTCCATTTCCTTTAAAAGAACACACATAGAGCAATCATTTGGACTTCCCTGGTGGCTCAGGGGTAAAGAATCCACCTGTGATGCTGGAGACACAGAAATGTGGGTTTGATCCTTGGGTCAGGAAGATCCCCTGGAATAGGAAATGGCAACCCACTCTAGTACTCTTGCATGGAGAACGCCATGGACAGAGGAGCTTGGTGGGCTACAGTCCATGGGGTCACAAAGAGTTGGACACAACTAAACACACACACACACACACACACACACACACACACACACACATTTATTTTATTGTATAAATGCATGCATGTCATAGTGTCATATGTACTACTTCTTATTTTTCATGAATTTTACTCTTGATTTTCTATGATTCTTTTCTCCCCTTTTTTCTATTTCTCTACAGATTATTCACTCCCATAGTCCCATAGTCAACATGTACACACAAATATAATCCATTTGGCATATTTTGTTCTTCATCTTTCTCTATGATTGCATAATTATACATTATACATGTGTAAATGAGTGACTGAAAATCTCTAAGTCATGTCCAACTCTTTGTTATCCCATGGACTGTAGCCCACCTGGCTCCTCTGTCCATGGAATTATCCAGGCAAGAATACTGGAAAGAAAAAAAAAAAAAAGAATACTGGAGTGGATTGCCATTTTCTTCTCCAGGAAATCTTTTTAACAATCCAGGTATTGAACCTGAGTCTTCTACATTGCAGGCAGACTCTTTACCATCTGAGACACCAGGGAAGCCCAATTTGTGAATATCCCTGTGTAAATATATATACCTATGTGAATTTACATAAGCATATATAATAAATATTTATATATGATTATGCACACATGTATTGAACAGGATTTATTGTAATTGCTTTATAAAAGTCCACATTTGTCTTCATTTTTAATTCAGTTATGACCTATGCCATTATTTCAAAACACAAAGTATTTTTTCCAATTCACTTTTATTCATACACAATATTCTAATGTGTGGTTATACCATAATGCTGTAATTTAAACAGTTATTACCTTATTAATAGAAATCCATTTTATTTCCTGATTCCCTGGAACTTCAAACAATGTTATTACAGCCTATTTGCTTCCTGTCCTTACCAACTGGCACTTTTATGTCTGTGAGATAGATTACCAAGAATGGGGCTGGTTGGTTAACCAGATGTGTCCCTATATATTTCCCAATTACTTTGCTAAGATGATGTAACAATTTACATTTGAAGAGTGATATATGAAAATACATTGGTACACATATACTTTTCTATCAAAAATATTAAAGATTTTAATTTTTGTTAATCTGATTCCTATAATCTGGTAGCTTGCTGTTACTTTACTTTGCATTACCCTAAATGGTAATGAGTTTAAGCATCTTTTCATGAGAATTCATTTTTCTATGAATTGCCTCTTTAGATACTTTGTGCATTTTCTAATATTTAATAACTTCTTGTCACTTATCAAGTACTATTATAGAGATAACCCTATCTTCACCATTGCACATATTTTAATAATTTATTGTCTATATGGTCTTTTCATACTATTTTATTCCCATGTTTATATTTTTAAATCAGATATGCCTATCTTTTTCTCTTTAGCTTCTGATTTTTCAGTCTTGGTGAGGAAATCCTCCCCAATACCTTTGTCACTCATGCTGCTTCTTTTTTTTTTTTCTTTTTAATTTCATTTACATTTGAGAATTTAATTTGTGTGTAATTCAGTTTCATAGATAGTGAAACTATTAGTACAATCATTTTCTTCTCAATGAATATAAATTTGTATACTTTCTAACTGACTTGGATATATTACTAAAAATATATTGAGCTCTCTAAATTTCTTATCTTTTATTTTTTCTTGATTGGCCAATATAATTTCTAGATTTAATCTATATTCTGATGCTGGGAAGAAAAAATGCTCTTAACTATTTTTACTTGGCTTTACCAGGGACATTTATTCTTATATAATAATACTAAAATAATGCTATTCAATTAAAATAAATAGAAACTCTGCTGGGACTTTAACTGGAATAGCTTAAGTTAATATACTAGTTTTATGAGAACTGATTTTTTAATATTACTGTGTTTATATATAAGAACATAAATATTATTTACATTACCCAGACTTCAATTTACATCTTAAACTATGTTGATTTTATTCTTTTATTATAAGATTTTCTAAGTTTAAAACATTACCATTATTCTGTGATAGACATTATATCTTTTACTTCTGTGCATATTGCTAAAATGGAGAAAAGCATTTGTTACAGTGCTCAATTAACATCTAGTCATAATAAAAAACTTTCATTTATAATTCTAGTTTCTATTTAAATGCGTAATCATAATAACAAAGGGAGATTTATTTTCTCTTTTTGTTATTGTTCCATTTTTAATATCTCTACTGATTCACAAGAATGTTCAAGTAAAGTAATAATGATGAAGAAAATTTTTGTCTAGATATTGAAATTTGTTGAATTTTTAAAATTTTCACTATATTTTATTTCTATTGCATTTTACCTAGAATTTTATTAGCATTTGTTTGTTGGCATATTTTAGCATATACTTTTAATCATCAGTAAAATCATATGTTTATTTTTCTTTATAAAATGGTTGATATAATAAATTATTGTAGCAGACTTCCTGATATTAATTTTATCTTACCTTCAGAAAGCAAATTACACTTACCAATAACTTAATAGTGCATTATTCTCATTTTGAATCTTTCATGAAATCAAATATTAAATAATTTATTATCTATTCATAAAATTACCTAATTTGTTTATGAATAATATTTTATCTATAGGGTTTTTTCATTGTTTCTATACTGATAATGCAGTTATGCCATTTTAATAGAATGAATCAGGTTTGATTTTTAAATTTAAATGTCTCAAAATAAACGTAATCTAATAAAGTAGATTAATTGAAATAATTGTTCTTTAAAGAAATTAAAGTTTAAATTTAATCACATTTGTTGGTCCCTGTACTTTTTTAAAGGTATATCTTTAACAACTTTATAAATATTTGAGATCCTTGTTAATTTTTCAACATCTTGCTCAGTCGTGTCCGACTCTTTGCAGCCCCATGAATCACAGCACGCCAGACCTCCCTGTACCTCACCAACTCCTGGAGTTCACTCAGACTCACGTCTATCGAGTCAGTGATGCCATTCAGCCATCTCATCCTCTGTTGTCCCCTTCTCCTCCTGCCCCCAATCTCTCCCAGCAGCAGAGTCTTTTCCAATGAGTCAACTCGTCGCATGAGGTGGCCAAAGTACTGGAGTTTCAGCTTCAGCATCATTCCTTCCAAAGAAATCCCAGGGCTGATCTCCTTCAGAATAGACTGGTTGGATCTCCTTGCAGTCCAAGGGACTCTCAAGAGTCTTCTCCAACACCACAGTTTGGATAGGTTTTTTTAAAACTAAGTTTCTCTGTGAATATAGAATTTTCAAATAGCCTTTTAAAATATTTAGCATACATTTGTGTAATATAGGGACTTAATAGTCTTATAATAGCCTCTGATCTGTGATGATATACCTTTTCTATTTGACATTTCTCTGTCTTCAGTTCAGTCGCTCAGTCATGTCTGACTCTTTGCGACCCCATGGACTGCAGCACAACAGATTTCCCTGTCCATCACCAAATCCCGTAGCTTGCTCAAATCCACATCCATCATCAGTAATGCCATGCAACCATATCACCCTCTGTCATCCCCTTTCCCTTCTACTTTCCAATCTTTCCCAGCATCAAGGTCTTTTCCAAGGAGTCAGTTCTTCGTATCAGGTGGCCAAAGTATTGGAGTTTCAACTTCAGCATCAGGCCTTCCAATGAATATTCAGGACTGATTTCCTTTAGGATTGACTAGTTTGATCTCCCTGAAGTCCAAGGGGCTTTCAAGTGTCTTATCCAACACCACAGTTCAAAAGCATCAATTCTTTGGCGCTCAGCTTTCTTTATGGTCCAACTCTTATATCCATGCATGACTACTGGAAAAACCAAAGCTTTGACTAGCCGGGCTTCTGTTGGCAAAGTAATGTCTCTGCTTTTTAATATGTTGTCTAGGTTGGTCATAACTTTTCTTCCAAGGAGCAAGTGTCTTTTAATTTCGTTGCTGCAGTGACCATCTGCTGTGATTTTGGAGCCCAAGAAAATAGTCTGTCACTGTTAACATTGTTTCCCCTTTCTTTGCCATGAAGTGATGGGACTGGATCCCATGATCTAGGCTTTTTGAAAGCTGAATATCAAGCCAGCTTTTTCACTCTCTTCTTTCACATTCATCAAGAAGCTCAACAGTTCCTCTTCACTTTTGCCATATGTGTGGTGTCATCTGCAAATCTGAGGTTATTGATGTTTCTTTTGGCAATCCCGAATCCAGCTTGTGCTTCATCCAACCCGGGATTTCGTTTGATATACTCTGCATATAAGCTGGAGAAGGCAATGGCACCCCACTCCAGTACTCCTGCCTGGAAAATCCCATGGACAGAGGAGCCTGGTAGGCTGCTGTCCGTAGGGTCTGGAAGAGTCGGACACCACTGAGCGACTTCACTTTCACTTTTTACTTTCAAGCATTGGAGAAGGAAATGGCAACCCACTCCAGTGTTCTTGCCTGGAGAATCCCAGGGACGGGGAAGCCTGGGGGGCTGCCATCTATGGGGTCGCACAGAGTCCGACACAACTGAAGCGTCTTAGCAGCAGCAGCAGCATATAAATTAAGCAAAAGTGAAAGTGAAAGTGAAGTTGCTCAGTAGTGTCCGGACTCTTTGCGCCCCCACGCTGTAGCCTACCAGGTTCCTCCGTCCATAGGATTCTCCAGGCAAGAGTACTGGAGTGGATTGCCATTTCCTTCTCCAGGGTATCTTCCCAACCCAGGGATTGAACCGGGGTCTCTGGCATTGGAGGCAAACGCTTTAACCTCTGAGCCACCAAGGAATAGAATAACATATACAGCCTTTATATACTCCTTTCCCAATTCGGAACCAGTCCATTGTTCCACGTCTGGTTCTAACTGTTATTTCCTGATCTACATGCAGGTTTCTTGGGAGGCAGATAAGATGGTCTGGTATTCCCATTTCTTGCAGAATTTTCCACAATTTGTTGTGATCCACAAAGTCTTTAGTGTAGGAAATAAAGCAGAAGTAGTAGGCTGCAGTCCATGGGGTCCCTAGGAGTCGGACACGACTGAGCAACTTCACTTTCACTTTTCACTTTCATGAATTGGAGAAGGAAATGGCAACCCACTCCAGTGTTCTTGCTTGGAGAATCCCAGCCACGGGGTAGCCTGTTGGGCTGCCATCTCTGGGGTCGCACAGAGTTGGACACGACTGAAGTGAATTAGCAACAGCAGCAGCAGCAGCAAATTTTTTTCTGGAACTCTTGCTTTTTCTAAGATCCCACAGATATTGACAATTTGATCACAGATTTCTCTGCCTTTTCTAAATCCAGCTTGAACATCTGGAATTTCTCAGTTCACATACTGTTGAAACCTAGCTTGGAGATTTTTGAGCATTACTTTGCTAGCGTGTGAGATGAGAGCAATTGTGTGGTAATTTGAAGCTGCTTCGTCATTGCCTTTCTTTGGGATTGGAATGACAACTGACCTTTCCAGTCCTGTGGCCTCTGCAGAGTTTTCCAAATTTGTTGGCATATTGAATGCAACATTTTCACAGCAGCATCTTTTAGGACTTGAAATAACTCAGCTGGAATTCCATCACCTCCACTAGCTTTGTTCATGGTGATGCTTCCTAAGGCCCACTTGAATTTACACTCAAGGATGTCTGGCTCTAGATGAATGATCACAGCATCATGGTTATCTGGGTCACGACATTTTTTGTACAGTTCTTTTGTGTATTCTTGCCACCTCTTCTTAATACCTTCTGCTTTTGTTAGGTCCATATTGTTTCTGTCCTTTATTGTGCCCATCTTTGCATGAAATGTTACCATTGTATCTCTAATTTCTTGAAGGGATCTCTAGTCTTTCCCATTCTATTGTTTTCCTCTATTTCTTTGCATTAATCCCCAAGGAAGGCTTTCTTATCTCTTCTTGATATTCTATGGAACTCTGCATTCAGTTGAATATATCTGTCCTTGTCTCCTTTGCCTTTAGCTTTTCTTCTTTTCTCAGCTATTTGGAAGACCTCCTCAGACAACTATTTTGCCTTTTTGCATTCCTTTTTCTTGGGAATGGTCTTGATCTCTGCCTCCTATACAATGTCACGAACCTCCATCCATAGTTCTGTCACTCTGTCTATCAGATCTAATCCCTTGAATCTATTTGTCACTTCCACTGTAAAATCATGAAGGATATAATTTAGGTCCCACCTGAATAGTCTAGCGCTTTTCCCTACTTTCTTCAATTTACATCTGAATTTGGCAATAGGGAAGTTCATGATCTGAGCCACAGTCAGCTCCCATTCTTGTTTTTGCTAACTGTAGAGAGCTTCTCCATCTTCGACCACAAAGAATGAAATCAACCTGATTTCAGTATTGACTATCTGGTAATGTCTGTGTCTAGAGTCTTCTCTTGTGTTGTCGGAAGAGGATGTTTGCTATGACCAGTGCATTCTCTTGGCAAAACTCTGTTAGCCTTTGCCCTGCTTCATTTTGTACTACAAGGCCAAACTTGCCTGTTACTCCAGATATCTCTTGACTTCCTACTTTACTTCTGTCTCTTATCCCTTTAATTATTTAGACTATTAATCAGCAAATATGTATTAAATGTGTACCTTTGCTCTCAACATATTTTACACCAGTGCTATTAAATGGAACTGTCTGTAATGAAGATAGTCTGTAATATCCTGTCCATTATCTCAGCACTAGTCACATATGGCTATTGAACACTTGAAATGTGACACTCTAACTGAGGAACTAAATTTTTTATTTTAATTAATTTAAATTTAAATAGCTACATGTGGCTAGTGACTAGTTTACTCAATATTGCAGTTTACATCTGAGGAATTTAGTAGTGAAAAAAATAGACAAAGTATCCATAGTCCTGAAATTGTTAATAAAATAAAATCATATTTTTCTTATGAATGAATTAAAAAGTTGATATTCACCAGATCAGATGTTGATATGTAAAGAAACAAAATAGAATAAAGTGGAAAAATTTTAGCAGAAAGGAAGAAATCATATTTTTGTTTGTTTGCCTGTTTTTGTTCTTCTCAAAAGATTATTTAGGGATTCCTGTTTTAAAAAGTGATGCTTGATCAGACACCTAAAAGAAGTGAGAATGCAAACCATGGAAGAGTGTGTCCTGGACAGAATAAGAAATGAGTGTGAGGAATTCCCTAGCAATCCAGTGGTTAGAACTCTGTGCTTTCACTGCCAAGGGCCCAAGGTTTAATCTCTGATGGGGAAACTAAGATCCTGCAAGCTGCACAGAGCAACACCACCCACCCCATCCACCCACCCCCTAAAAAAGAAAGAAAATGAAAAAAAAATGAATGCAAAAATACACAGGTGGAATTACACCTGTGCACAAGAGGAAAAGAATAGCTCTGTAATTTGGGGGAATATTTTGAGAAGAATAAATGTTAACTCTTTTCTAATTTTTGTTGAACACACTTGTGAAGCCTGGATACTTTGCTGTGAGTTTTGTTGTTGCTGTTGTTGTTAGTTTTCACTGACTTGGCTTCACTGATAATTAGTCTTTCATATTTTCTATTTTTTTTTTTTTCACTAGTTCAGTCTTTGGATGTGTACATTTCTAGTAATTTGTCTTTTTCTTCTAGATTTTCCATTTTACCAGCTTATAGCTGTTTGTATTATCAATAATCTCTTCTGATCCTTTATATTTCTGTGGTGTCAGATGTAACTCCTCTTTTTTCATTTCTCATTCTATTTACTTGGATCCTTTATTTTTTTTCTTGATGAATCTGACTATCAATTGTGTCTATCTTTTTAAAGGACCAGCTCCACATTTTACTGATCTTTTCAATTTTTTTGTGTGCTCAGTCACTTCAGTTGTGTCTGACTCTTTGTGATCCCATGGACTGTAGCCTGTCAGGCTCTTCTGTCCATGGGATTCTCCAGGCAATAATCTTGGAGCGGGTTGTCATTTCCTTCTCCAGGGAATCTTCCTGACCCAAGGATCACACCTGCATCTCTTACCTCTCCTGCATTGGCAGGCAGTTATTTACCACTAGCACCACCTGCCGTCTTTATTTAATTTCTTTCTGTTTTTATCTTTATGATTATTTTCCTTCCACTAACTCTGGGTTTTGTTTGTTCTCTTTTTTCTAGTTTTTTTTTTTTTTTAATGTAAAGTTATTTATCTGAAATTTTTCTTCTTTTCTGAGGGATACTGTTCTTTTAAATGTGTAGATTAGGCATACCATGTGAAAGAGAAGAATCAGATGTTCCAAAAGGATGGGAATTGACTGCAAGAATGTAGCTGATGTTAATGAAACAGGAACAGATGCAACAGGAACAAATTTTAGGTAAGGCTCATGATTAGGAGATAATGTGGCAAATAATCTAGACAGAGTTACTAATTAAACAGTGTTTTCTCAATGAAAATGGTAGTCATTTTCTGTTAAATGGCAGTGAGCAGTAAAATTGTATAAATCTACTGATGTTTGAACATTAAATGAAGTCAAATTCTAAATTCAGGTTATTTTGAATACAGAAATTCTCACTTTCACAAATGCTTAACAGAATACTCAAAAGTTATGGAGGCTGAAAAAATAATTTCATTTCAGTGGACCTGTCATGTACATTTTAATACACTTAGTAGCTCTCTGTATTGCATAGACAGAAAGGTACATATTCATGCAGAACAAATTAAGATGAGCCAAGTTAACCGCTGAGAGCCAATGTTAAGGACATTTAAAATTTATGTATGTTGAATCTTATTGGGATGCTTATTTAAATCCACAGATCTAAATCCAGTGTATATTAATATAATTTAAAGGAAGGATATTTAATGTCATCATTTAAAATTCAGAAATAATCATTGTAAGTTATCATTAGAAACAAGAACAAGCACATTTTGAAATATATATTAAACTTTCAATTTATCATTTTGAATAGTCGAGTTATTTACGTAATTGCATTATTAAGACACTAGTGGAAGTGGAAGTGAAAAGAGATTGTACATTGTGTATGCTTTGTGTATGTCATTTATAATTGAGTGCAATGTATTGGAAATAATGCTTAGCATTCATATTCTGAATTATATGTATCTTAAAATTTTATTTTGTATCTCAATCTCTTTCTCAGTGAATGAATATTAACTTTTAAATGTTTGGATAAGATGATAAAAAATAAGAGGTTAAAGGGGAGAATAATAAATAATTTTTAAATGTTATGTTTCAGTTTAAAACACATCAAGGTGCTTATCTTCACCAACTTTTAATGGGTACAATGATTACAGAAAAAATTTAGAAAACCTCTACTGTTGTTATATGTTTTTCTATGGAGAAATAATTTAAGGTAATTTTTAAAATACTGTGAGTGTATCATCTTTGTACTAGATAAAACATGGGAGTTGAGATATCTATAAGTTAGAAACAATATATGCTTAATAAAATGTCTAAATATGGCAAATAAAAAACCTCCTGATAATCAACTTGTAACAAAAACTAGAAAAAAAATCACAGAATTGTCATTGCTCTACCTGAGAGAAATTCCAAAGGAAAAAAGCATTGTGAATGCATTAGAAAGGAAAGCTATTCAAATGTAGCTCAACAAAAATGCAGTAGTCAAGTTATAAACAGATAATATAAAAGACAACTGTTTACTTGTATTTATTAGAAAGCACAAAATAGTTTATATATATATATATATATATATAAATTTATCTATCTACCTACCAATTAAGTTTATTTATATAGGTTATTTCCAAGTTATGTAAAACTTAACTATTTTGGAGTAAAATATTTTATGTAACTTATATAGTTTTGAATTATATCTATTGTTTGATGCTGTTGCTTGGAGGACTTAAATGAATTGTCATTATGATCTAACTCCAAGTTAAGTCCTGTGGCAAGGTGAATAAAAATCATAAAAATTAAGTCTACTGAACTCAATAGGAAGCCAACAAATTACAAATATATACATTATTCTCTGAGAGTGATGATGTGAATTATAACAGGTTTATGTGTGTTTCTGAATTTAGTAAGTCAGTTTAACAGATCTTAAGATAATTTTTTAATGTATTATTTCTAACTTTTCCATTTCATATTTTTGAAAACAGGGCACATCTTCCATTATAATAAATGCTCAGGTTTAATAATGCTGACTCTTTCTATCTAGTGAAAAAAATGTTATTCTATTAATATCTAATATATTCTTATTACTAGCTATGGCATGCAAAGCTTGGCCTGTACTTCTTAAATATACTATTCATCTTACTATCTAGTAGTATGAGAAAATGTAATAGATTGAAATTACTTTGCATGATTACCATGATGACCTGCTTTTAAAATAAATATCATAGCTGCTTCTATGTAATTAGCCATCTTTGCAACTCAGCATCTCTTATTTCCTTTTCTTCTAAAATAGGCTCAAATAGATCTTTCTGCTTTAACTTTTATATCAATCCACTCTTTATGAAACATAAAAGCTGATCTTTTAGAAGTTAATAGATCAGTTTGTAAGGAATTTGACTTCATCTAAATTGGAGTAACAAGAAACAGATTTACCCTTCTGCTTGAAAAGCACTCCACTGCCCACTCATCCCCTCAAAGCATACACCAAAAAAAAACATGAAAAAGTGGTTTTCAAAACAGTGGAAATTTGGCAATACAGTGATCCTTGAGCGATGAAAAAGAAACAAAATAAGTCCTATGTTTTCCCCAGCTCAATGTCCTAAGACATTTTTCAAGATTTATGCAGACAGGAAGAACTGAGTTGGAGCCCAGAGGACTTCTTGAACCAAGGAGACAAAAATTAAGAGCTGGGAAGAGCAATGGAGTTAGATTTCAGAGGACAGAGATGAGAGAGTCAAGAGCTACATTGCTAAAAATAGAAGAAGAAAACAAACAAACAAACAAACAAAAAACAACACAGCATTATCAGTAAATATAGATGAGGAAACTGTGTGAAGCCAAAGAAAGAAACATCCAAAATGATTAGAAGGAACAGGACATTGTGCCTGGAGATATGTGTGTTCCCACTAGTCAGACTGAAGGAAACACAATTCACAGGACCTGGGCTGAGCCTAGGACCACTTAACAAATCATAAAATCTCACTCACTAAACACTGTCCAAGTACCTAACTGCATCTTAGAACAAAGTTCAAGATTTATAGGACTATGAAGATGTCCAGCACTCACTTAGGTAAAATTCACAATGTCTGATTTTCAGTCAAGAAGCACCAGGCATACAATGAGGAAGGAAAGCATGAATAAGTCCACAAAACCTGTGTTAACGATGGAAGAAGCCCTGGCTCAGCATCCCCCCTTCTTGGTGGACCTTACCTAAATAGTTATGATGACCTCACTTGGAGAAGTGGCCTTGGAAGAGTATGACAGATCTCTGCAAGACCTTCCCACTGCATCTGTTGTCTGTGTTTAACTACTGTGTGTTTATATGCATATATACATACATACACTGGACTGGAAGAAGCACAAGCTGGAATCAAGACTGCCAGGAGAAATATCAATAACCTCGGATATGCAGATGACACCACCCTTATGGCAGAAAGTGAAGAGGAACTAAAAAGCCTCTTGATGAAAGTGAAAGAGAAGAGTGAAAAAGTTGCCTTAAAGCTCAACATTCAGAAAACGAAGATCATGGCATCCGGTCCCATCACTTCATGGGAAATAGATGGGGAAACAGTGGAAACAGTGTCAGACTTTATTTTTCTGGGCTCCAAAATCACTGCAGATGATGACTGCAGCCATGAAATTAAAAGAGGCTTACTCCTTGGAAGGAAAGTTATGACCAACCTAGATAGCATATTCAAAAGCAGAGACATTACTTTGCCAACAAAGGTCCGTCTAGTCAAGGCTATGGTTTTTCCTCTGGTCATGTATGGATGTGAGAATTGGACTGTGAAGAAGGCTGAGCACTGAAGAATTGATGCTTTTGAACTGTGGTGTTGGAGAAGACTCTTGAGAGTCCCTTGGACTGCAAGGAGATCCAACCAGTCCATTCTGAAGGAGATCAGCCCTGGGATTTCTTTGGAAGGAATGATGCTGAAGCTGAAACTCCAGTACTTTGGCCACCTCATGCGAAGAGTGACTCATTGGAAAAGACTCTGCTGCTGGGAGAGATTGGGGGCAGGAGGAGAAGGGGATGACAGAGGATGAGATGGCTGGATGGCATCACTGACTGGATGGACGTGAGTCTGGGTGAACTCCGGGAGTTGGTGATGGACAGGGAGGCCTGGCCTGCTGCTATTCATGGGGTCGCAAAGAGTCAGACACGACTGAACGACTTAACTGAACTGATACATACATACCTACTGGTAAGGAGAAAGGTGTATATTTAAAAACTATCTCAGAAAAACTACATATTAATATCTCTATACCATAGTTAATGCAAAAGTCTGCAAGATTCTGTTTTTGTTGTTGTTCAGTTTCTAAGTTGTGTCCGACTCTTTGTGACCTCATGGACTGCAGGACACCTGGCTTTCCTGTCCTTCGTTATCTCTAAGAGTTTACTCAAACTCATGTCCATTAAGTCAGTGATGCTATCCAACCATCTCATTCTCTGTTATCCTCCTTCTCCTGTCTTCAATCATTCCCAGCATCGGATTATTTTCCAGTGAGTGGGCTCTTCACATCAGGTGGCTTCAGCTTCCATGCCAGTCCTTCCAGTGAATATTCAGGGTTGTTTTCCTTTCAGATTGAAAGGTTTGCTCTGTTTGCTGTCCAAGGGATGCTCAAGAGTCTTCTCCAGCACCACAGTTCAAAAGAATCTATTCTGTTTTTATATCAGGATACATATTGAAAGTATATGAGAGAATAGATTCTGAAACTGTTAAGCCAAGGAAGAAGAAATATAACTTAACAGACATTTATCTTCAGTGGATTTGTTTTCTATGTTAGTTAACTAAAACCAGTACCCAAATTATCACTTTGTTAAATAAGTTTAAGACATTAGAAATTTCTTATAAATGTAAAAGAATTAATCCAAAATATTCACAGGTTGGAACATAAAATATATATTATGTCAATCCCATAACTGGGTAACCCCAAAATTTAGAGTAAAATGCATCCACCAAGGCATTGCAAAACATGTTGATGAAAAAGTCTGCTTATCTCTGAGAAGAAAAGTAGTTGTTCTCTGTAGGCAAGGGATATGCTGCTATTTCAAAATCTCTGGTTTCATTGAGGATGATTGACTTTCTTATGCTAGGGATATTAGGTGTAGGCACTTTTCTGAACAGTAGATAATCAGATGGTTTGATAACTTTTAATAAGGAGAAATACTCTGCATGGTCTCATATTATGTCTATTGGCAAAATTAATAAAATACTCTCAGTTCTGCATATAAAAGGAAAGAAAGAAGGAATGAAGGAAGGGAGGGAGGAAAGAGAAAAGGGAAGCAGTTTATGTCAAATGAAGTCAAGTCAGTCACAGCCTTTCACTGAATCCCAAGGTTGAGTCAGATCACAAACACAGAGTCCCTCGAAGAGAGGAGAAGCCATAGACTTTTGAGGAAGGATCATGTAGTAACAGTAACAGCACAAGAACCATGGGCCCTCCTCCTAATCTTAAACTTCCCCAAAGGATGCTGTGGCATTCACTGGGTAAGTGCCTAGAGAATTGGCCTTTAACTTTCTTTGGAAAGAAGCTTTAGTATAAACTTTGGGTAGCCAAGGGGGTGGACCATGTCTTACGGATAAACAGCTCAGGATCTATTGCAATCTTCTAGTAAACATCTAAGTATACACACACACACACACACAGATATATATATATATATATATATATATATATATATATATACACACACACACACACAAATATATATATATATATATATATATATAAACACATATATTCAAAGTTAATAGCTATAAATACATACTTTAACTTGCTCCTAGGGAAGAGTAAATTTAAAAGTTAAATTTTATTGTCTTATAAATGATCTTCAGTAAAGTAGTTCTGTAGCTGATGACTATTGTGGCGATTTCTTGGCTGAGAAAAGGGTGGCTTCTTTAACTTTCAACGTTTGCATTATTCTAGAACCAGCAGCTATAGTGACTTCTTTTCAAGACCATTTCAGATCATGGTAGAAACAGCTGATTCCTTGGTGTTCTATTCCATGTATGACTCTGGAAGTCTTCTTTAATTCTCATCTTAACATTTTTTCAAACTATGTTAAAATTTTTTCAAATATGTTAGAGCTTCCTAAGTAATAGGAAAAGAAACAGACCACACTGATCTGCTCCTGTATTCCCTGAAAGTATTTTAAAAAGTAATGTATCCCTTATACTTTTAATCTGACAGCTAACATATTTCATGGGAAGGTAGAGTTGGCAAGATATATACTTCCTGGTGTCATGTAAATATTGAAATTTTAAAACTGTTACATCATTCTTTTAAGAATATTTGGTGTAATTTAAATATATATGAACTTGAGACTCATCATCTATTTACAAAGATAAATGAATGCATCATTTAGTTAAGAAATGTGTTAGTGTGCTATATGTAATGTGCTAGTAGATGGATAGAAATGGGTTAGTGCAAACTCAGTCATGTCCACCTCTTTGCGACTCCATGGACTGTAGCCCTCCAGGCTCTTCTGTCCATGGACTTTTCCAGGCAAGAATACTGGAGTGAGTTGCCATTTCCTATTTCAGGGGATCTTTCCAACCCAAGGATTGAACTCTCATCTCTTGTGTATCCTGAATTGGCAGGTAGATTCTTTACTACTGTGCTACTTGGGAGCCCACACATTATTATGGATGCTTTAATATTGATTGGTGTCATTCACTAGGCCTTAGTTCAGGCCTGAGGGTGAAGTAGGTCAGAGTCCCTGAGGCAGGCTTTCCTGGGCTTGAGTGTTCCATGAGGTGTGAAGACCTGTGATCCATATGAGACCTAATGCAAGCCATTTAATTAAATGTCATAGATCCCCTTCTGCTAAAACTAGTTAGAATACTTTTGCGGTTTTTTGTTTGTTTGTTTGTTTTTATCTGACAAGTTATCAACACTGTGACAGTTCCTAGAACATCCCTGTATTAACATGGCTGCTCCAGAAACTAGGTAAGAGGACTATGTGGTATTGCTTTCTTAGGGAACATGGGCTTCAGGAGCAGAATGTAGGAAGAAGGAGGCAAGGAAGGCGAGAGTGTGAGGGTTGGTTAGCAAGCTAGTCTACAACAAGTGGGACTGATTTCCTGATCCTATGGGGCAATCTCCAATAAACAATTTTAACCAAGGTCTAGGGCAATGCATAATGAGGGAAAAAATGGAGAGAAATTTATTCATTAGCTGCTATTTCCAATGGTGAAAGTTCTGGCCCAGTAAGGTTAAATTCCCTGCTCTTATAAGTTATACATTTGTGAGCCTTGAGGAGGGTCTAGTGGCTCCAAAAGAGAAGCCATGGTTGGAAGCAAGGCACATGGCAGGAGAATGAGATGGGGCACATTCAGATGATGCCTGCAAAAGGTCAATCAAAACCCATGCAGATGTTATCCACACAGGGGCAGTTTGGAACAAAACACAGATGAAGCTAAAAGAAGTTGAAATGATGTGTAAAGGACCCCCTTTTTACATGGAAACTTCACTTAGCTTTTCAGTTTTCATGAATTACACTTCCCTTCACTCTTACTAATTTTTCCTCATGCTTTGTGATTCATCTTAAATGTTACTCTTAGAGAATTCTTCCATGGCTCTCCCCTCTTTCTTCAGGGTGAAGACTAGCTGTTAATATAGCTTGTCTCACCATTGTGTCTATTCCTCTAATGAGCAGATGTCAGGATTTGTATTAATATGTGCATTTGTACAAATATTTAATATGTCTCTTCAGGTTTTATTATCCATGAGAATAGCAGTAATTTTTCTTTAATAATACATCCTCTACACCAAGAACTGTGTATAAAATTTAATAGGTGCTATCAAAAAATGTGTGTGAAATTATTAAATGAGTTATCTTTGCAATGCTACATTTTTATCCCAACCTTCTAAAGAGAAGCAAAAGTGAAAGTGAAAGTTGGTCAGTCATATCCAACTCTTTGGGATCCCATAGACTGTATAGTCCATGGAATTCTCCAGGCCAGAATACTGGAGTGGGTAGCCTTTCCCTTCTCCAGAGCATCTTCCTAACCCAGGGATCAAACCCAGGTCTCCCACATTGTGGGTGGATTGTTTACCAGCTGAGCCACAGGGGTAACCCAAGAATACTGGAGAGGGTAGCCTACCCCTTCTCCAGCAGATCTTCCTGACCCAGGAATCGAATCAAGGTATCCTGCATTACAGGTGGGTTTTTTACCAACTGAATTATCAGGGAAGCCCAAGAGAAGCAAGGATGAGTGTGAAATGTATTTATGTATGATACGTTGAATATCATTACTCCATGGACAGTTTCAGGACAATATGCTATAGAATTAAGGTCTGACTGAACAGGTTCATGGTTTACAAGAAAATCTGGCAATCATATAGGACATTTTGTTATCTTTTGAATTTTGTTTTTCCTTCACAAGCATCCAAAGGCTATCAGTATATCAATAAATATTATGGTAATAAAAAACAATTTTGTTTTATAACCTTTTGTCAAAGGTCGTTGTTGATACCCTTTCAAGTTCAAAGAATAGAACTAACATAATGCATATAACCAACTCATATGAGAGAATAAAAATGCTAATTTATTTTCATTTCAATAGTAACTATTATTAGAATTAATTTTTTCACTGTAGGCTTCCCCAGTGGCTCAAGAAACAATCCACCTGCAATGAAGGATACACAAAAGATGGCAGTTCAATCCTGGGTCAGGAAGATACTCTGGAGGAGGAAAAGGAAACCCAGTTCAATATTCTTTCTTAGAAAATTACACAAACTGAGGAGCCTGGTGGGCTATAGTCAGTGGGATTGCAATGAGTTTGACATGATTGAGCGATTGAGTATTAGAGATACCAAGGGAATATTTCATGCAAAGATGGGCTCGAAAAAGAACAGAAATGGTATGGACCTAACAGAAGCAGAAGATATTAAGAAGAGGTGGCAAGAATACACAGAAGAACTGTACAAAAAAGATCTTGATGACCCAGATAATCACGATGGTGTGATCACCGACCTAGAGCCAGACATCCTGGAATGTGAAGTCAAGTGGGCCTTAGAAAGCATCACTACGAACAAAGCTAGTGGAGGTGATGGAATTCCAGTTGAGCTATTTCAAACCCTGAAAGATGATGCTATGAAAGTGCTGCACTCAATATGCCAGCACATTTGGAAAACTCAGCAGTGGCCACAGGACTGGAAAAGGTCAGTTTTCATTCCAATCCCAAAGAAAGGCAATGCCAAAGAATGCTCAGACTACTGCACAATTGCACTCATCTCACATGCTAGTAAAGTAATGCTCAAAATTCTCCAAGCCAGGCTTCAGGAATAGGTGAATCATAAACTTCCTGATGTTCAAGCTGGTTTTAGAAAAGGCAGAGGAACCAGAGATCAAATTGCCAACATTCACTGGATCATAGAAAAAGCAAGAGGGCCCCAGAAAAACATCTATTTCTGCTTTATTGACTATACCAAAGCCTTTGACTGTGTGGGTCACAATAAACTGTGGAAAATTCTGAAAGAGATGGGAATACCAGACCATCTGACCTGCCTCTTGAGAAACCTGTATGCAGGTCAGGAAGCAACAGTAAGAACTGGACATGGAACAACAGACTGGTTCCAAATAGGAAAAGTAGGACGTCAAGGCTGTATATTGTCACCCTGCTTATTTAACTTATATGCAAAGTATACCATGAGAAACACTGGGCTGGAAGAAGCACAAGCTGGAATCAAGATTGTCAGGAGAAATATCAATAACCTTAGATATGCAGATGACACCACCCTTATGGCAGAAAGTGAAGAGAAACTAAAAAGCTTGATGAAAGTGAAAGTGGAGAGTGAAAAAGTTGGCTTAAAGCTCAACATTCAGAAAACGAAGATCATGGCATCTGGTCCCATCACTTCATGGGAAGTAGATGGGGAAACAGTGGAAACAGTGGCAGACTTCATTTTTGGGGGGCTCCCAAATCACTTTAGATGGTGATTGCAGCCATGAAATTAAAAGACACTTACTCCTTGGAAGGAAAGTTATGCCCAACCTAGACAGCTTATTTAAAAGCAGAAACATTACTTTGTCAACAAAGGTCCACCTTGTCAAGGCTGCCGGGGTCCAGCCCCGGCTGATCCAGGGTATTCGAAGGAGAGACGGCTAGGCGACCTATTCAAATGTTAATTAGAGATAATAAAGAGGAATAGAATGAGGATAGCTCAGTAGGAAAATTCAGTGGAGAAAAGAAGCTGAGTTTCTTGGTTTACGCAGAAAATCAATATAACCCGTGACACCAGGTTAGCTCTGACCACGGAGGCCGCAGGCGCCCTCTCGAATAGCGGAAGGTGCCCCACCTTAGACACCTTCTCGAGTGGGTCTTAGAAGCCCAGGCAAGTAAATGGTCGCAGAGGATAGCCACGCTCCAGATGGACACTCAGCTGGAAGTTAAAGGGAAGAATGACATGGGGAGACCAAGCGTTGGTGAGCAAGGCCCATAGCTTTATTTTCAACAGGGGCTTTTATACCCTAAGTTACACATAGAGGACAATAGGGGATGCAAAATCAGCAGTCTTTGATGCTTATCAAAAACCAGGGTTTCTTTCCTGCAGATTTATCGTATACAAATGGTTTAGGTGATTTACATCATCTTCTGGCCAGAGGCCTATTAACATTTTATGACTCTTGACAAGGACTTATCAACAAAGACTTATTTTCTCTAAGAGTAATTATTCTAAGGTTTGGCGCCATCTTCCGAAGATAAGATTACATTCCTATAGGGTGGATGTGTAATGGGTTTACAAAGGAAAGAATTTACTACCTTAAGGGTCTAAAGTTACTAACACCAAGGCCACTACTTATTTTTTCTACATACCTACTATATTAATTAATGCACATTCAAGGATACAATTCAAGGGATGTGAAAACTTGGCAACAAACATTGGCTCATCAATGAAATCTTTTACTAGTTTTATTCTGACAGCTTCTAATTCTCTGAGAGGCTCTAAGCTATTTGAATATCTTAAGCTTCCCGTGCCTCTGGAGGCTGGGAGACTGTAAACAATCGTATGCATAGCTGTAGGTGTCCGGGTAAACTTGTCAGGCGAGTTAGAGAGCCATCTGAGGGGTTTGGATTTAAACACTCCTAATTGCCCAGGAACTTTATTAATTGGAGCTGTAAGTTAACTCTTTGACAGAGAGAGTGAGATGGTGGTGGGGGACAGCCCCCAGTAAAGTCAGAGGTGAGAGCACAAAGCAATAAAGTAGGCAGACTCTGGTTTTTTGGGGGTAGATGCTCGAGAATATCCGGGGACACTCCCGAGGCTCGATCCCGCCTTTGCGTATGCCGAGCCCCCTTCCTCATGACCTTTGTCACGAGTGGAATGTCTCTCGCCGGCTCCCGGCACAAGGCTATGGTTTTTCCTGTGGTCATGTATGGATGTGAGAGTTGGACTGTGAAGAAAGCTGAGCACTGAAGAATTGATGCTTTTGAACTGTAGTGTTGGAGAAGACTCTTGAGAGTCCCTAGGATTGCAAGAAGATCCAACTAGTCCATCCTAAAGGAGATCAGTCCTGGGTGTTCATTGGAAGGACTTGTGTTGAAGCTGAAACTCCAATATTTTAGCCACCTCATGTGAAGAGTTGACTCATTGGAAAAGACCCTAATGCTGGGAAGGATTGGGGTCAGAAGGAGAAGGGGAAGACAGAGGATGAGATGGCTGGATGGCATTACCAACTCGATGGACATGGATTTGGGTAGACTCTGGGAGTTAGTGTTGGACAGGGAGGCCTGGTGTGCTGAGATTCATTGTGTCACATAGAGTCGAACATGACTGAGTGACTGAACTGAACTGAGCGATTGAACACACATGCTAGCTCAGCTGGTAAAGCATGGGGCATAGGACTTAACTGTAGTTGAAACAATCGCAAAATAATCCTTACTATCACTAAATTAATCTTAAAGTTGTAAATATTATGCATAAATGATATGGAGAAAACATTAGAGTATTTGTGACGTCTATATGTACAGTTATCAGAGTCTGAGTTGGTATCCTGGTTGTAGTTATTTCACTTTAATCAGTTTTATCAGTCTCCCTCATCATATTTTTTTTCATAAATAAAACTGGCATCATTACCATATATCAAGGCTCCTAAGATGCTATATAGTTTAAGTATCATTACAGTATTATGTGTACCCATTAGCAAAGAAAAAACCTCAACAATTACACAAGGCCATTCTGTTAATTATAACATAAATATCTGACCTGAGAGAAGTTAAAATGTAAAAGAAAGAGGAAACATAATTAATTGACTGAAATTTGATGAAATGGGCTTTTTTGAAAAGTAAATGAGGTAAAAGTACAATTTTTAATACCAGCCTGATATATTAGAGATCAATTATACTAGCAATACAAAACTCTGGAAATCTGCTATCTTTAAAATAGATGAGAAATGTAATACAACCCATCTAAAGTTATTGTTATTATTCTATATCATATTTTTTTCAAAAGTTTTCTTTATAATTGTGTGTAGCAATCACTGGCATAAATGCTTTGTTTTGGATCATTTAATTTCTTTTGTCCTTTCCAATTCATCTCATTTGATTTCAAAATTCAACTGTAGTGCTTTTGACTTAACAATAAAGGGAAATAGAAAATGACTAAACTGAAAACATTCTCTAATAGGTTTGCAATCCAAAAGTGTCTGTCTTAGTTTGATGTATAAGTTTATTCATTTTGTTGAAACATTCTTGCATGTTTAAATAGATGCTCATACTCTATTTTTGCTTGTCATTTATACTTCTAACTATGTGTCATATTTGTCAAATACTTTCAGAATTCAGTCATGAGACACAATCTTATCTTGATGATCACATGTACATTTTCTATATATATACATTTTTGAAAATCAGCCAGAATCTAAATTAAAAATAAAAAAAACTACTCACTATAAATAACTTTGTGAAGTCCTATTATTGTAGTTGTCTAGTTTTGTAAATCAAATAGTTTTTAACTCATTGTAACAGCATAAGCTGATAGACCTACCTACATTACAATAAATCACTTTTGTGTTATAGATATTTTTTGAAATATATGAAATGTCTGAATATAACACTTTCTCAATTAGCAATAAAACAAGATAGATCTCTGGTTCCTTTATATACTCAAAAAGAATAACCTTAGTTGCCAAAACTAATAACTAGTTTTACTTTTACTGATGTTATGCTTTATATTTGCTTAGACACTTTTATGCCATAGGTCAATTTTTAATCATCCCCTTCTACTTTTTATTTATGTCTTCTCTAATGGTAAAAAAGTGAACAAAAAATTAAGTGTGTTATTAAAACAAAATGTTGCCAAATAGTGTATATATGTAATAGTAAGAGTTTTCTATTAACAATGAAAAAAATATATTACCAACCACCATTAGAAAAATGCTAGCCTCTATTAAAATTTTTAATTGCTTCATATTCATACACTTAAGGAAATAATGAGAGCTTCAGTAAACTCATGAGTAATGATATCAATATGACAAAGCACTGTGAAATGAATGAATTACCTATTTGGGAAATATTTGCCAGTATTATTAGCTATAGTCATAGCAAAATGTGCTGATACATATATATATAAACACATACTTCATCAGTCCAGTTCAGTTCAGTTGCTCAGTCGTGTCTGACTCTTTGCGACCCCATGAATCGCAGCACGCCAGGCCTCCCTGTCCATCACCAACTCCCTGAGTTCACCCAGACTCACGTCCATCGAGTCAGTGATGCCATCCAGCCATCTCATCCTCTGGCGTCCCCTTTTCCTCCTGCCCCCAATCCCTCCCAGCATCAGAGTCTTTTCCAATGAATCAACTCTTCGCATAAGGTGGCCAAAGTACAAGAGTTTCAGCTTCAGCATCATTCCTTCCAAAGAAATCCCAGGGCTGATCTCCTTCAGAATGGACTGGTTGGATCTCCTTGCAGTCCAAGGGACTCTCAAGAGTCTTCTCCAACACTTGCTAAAACATCCACATAAATAAGCAAAAATCAGGAATTATCAAAAAAGAAATATTCGATATGTGCCCTTTTTAAATGTGGAATAGTTGGTAATGCCATAATAAAATATTGTCTTCAAGCTTCCACTATCCTTTTCTTCCTAGATGACAACACTCCATATATATATTTTTTTTAGCTGAGCACACTAACTTTTTAAATAAAAGTTGTGCCTCCCAGTCCCACTTATAACTAGGAATGGACAAATGACTACTGTGAGTTAATTTGAGCAGATATGATTAAGGGACATCAAAGAATGGGGGTATATTTTTCCTCACTTTTTCTCCTTCCTGTGTATAGATTGTAGAGTTGGAGATGAAAAAATCCTTATGGATTTACATGCTGCCTATGGAGTGTATGTAAGATATGACATCCTGGGTCACTAATACTGGACCCACATCAGCTATGGAATATGAATCTGCGGATAGAATAAACTGTTTTGTTTTTTTTTTTTCCCCTCCCTGTGAGGCATATTTTTTTTAGGTTTTTTTTTTCACTTACAGCTTCTCCTAATATTGACAGAGAGGTTGATAGCTCTTTTGCTCTTTTGTTGTTACAGACAAAATTTATTTTTTAACTGGACAATTAGAATTGTTTGAAGTATATTGTCTTTTGTTCAATTTTCTATCCCAACATTTTTTTTGTTCTTTGAAATCTGTAATCTACTCGGTTTTGCCTAGGATATAGAAAGCTGCCAAGAGTATTGTTCCTATTGTGAAAGCAAACCAACTGAAAACAAACAAACAAACAAACAAGAGTAGAAATACAAAATTGTAATTTGTATTGTACCTATAAAAGAACTGAAGTTTCAGGCAACTAAATGGCCTGAAATTTAAGGCAAAATGGATAACTCCAGTTAGAGACACAGTGTGAACACAGGCTTACCAGTGGCAGAGCACAGGAGGAAAAGACACTGGGAATTGTGTAATGGAGCAAAAAATAAAATAACGATATGCTTTTTTAGTGAATAGCTAAAGTGTGGGACATGAAATTGAGCAAACTCAGGGAAATAGCAGAGGACAGAGTAGCCTGGCATGTTGCAGTCTATAGGGTCACAGAATCGGATACAATTTAGCAAAAGAACAACAACAAAAGTGTGGGTAGGCATGACAGGGGCAGAGATTGTATGGAATAGAAGTCAATAGCAGAGTTATCTCTAAAATTTATGAAATTAAATAATACAGTTGTAAAAATCAAGGTCCAAAGGAAAAGTCACACAATAAATGAGAAAATATTTTTGAAATAGAAATCTAATTAAATCTGAAAGTGAAAGTTGTTGAGTCCTGTTGGAATCTTTGTGACACCATGGACTGTAGCCCAACAGTCTCCTCTGTCCATGGTATTATCCAGGCAAGAATACTGAAATGGGTTGCCATTTCCTTCTCCAGGGGATCTTCCAGACTCAGGGATTGAACTTGGGTTTCCTGAATTGCAGGCAGATTCTTGACTGTTTGAACCACCATATAACAATTTGTGGAATACAGTTGAAACAATGTTTAGAGAGATATTTACAGCATTAAATACTTAGAAAAGAAAATAAGTCTTAAATAAATGACCTAATTTTCTACTTTTAGACCTCAGAAAAATAAGAGCTAAGTACACCGAAACCAATGGGAAAGAAGTGAATAATGAAAATAAGAACAGTATTCAATGAATTGAGGCAAGAAAGCAATGGAGAAATTCAATAAAACTGAAAACTAGTTATTTTTTAGAACAGCTTTATCGAGGTATAACTGATATACAATAAACTGCACAAGATTAGTGAAGATAATTGCATAACCTTTGATGTAGGTATACACCTGGTGAAATCATCACCACAGTCAAAATACTGAGTATATCCCTCACTCCTAAGATTACTGTAGCCATTTGTTATCCCTCACTTCTGCCCATCATGCTTCCACTTTATTATAGTTCCAGGAAACCACTGAGTCCCTTTTTAACCCTATAAAATTGTATATATTCTGTAGAGATTGGAAGTCAAGAAACACCTGGAGTAACAGGCAAATTTGGCCTTGAAATACAGAATGAAGCAGGGCAAAGACTAATAGAGTTTTGCCAAGAAAATGCACTGGTCATAACAAACACCCTCTTCCAACAACAGAAGAGAAGACTCTATACATGGGCATCATCAGATGGTCAACACTGAAATCAGATTGATTATATTCTTTGCAGCCAAAGATGGAGAAGCTCTATACAGTCAGCAAAAAAAGATCAGGAGCTGACTGTGGCTCAGACCATGAACTCCTTATTGCCAAATTCAGACTGAAATTGAAGAAAGTAGGGAAAACCACTAGACCATTCAGGTATGACCTAAATCAAATCCCTTATGATTATACAGTGGAAGTGAGAAATAGATTTAAGGGCCTAGATCTGATAGAGTGCCTGATGAACTATGGACTGAGGTTCGTGACATTGTACAGGAGACAGGGATCAAGACCATTCCCATGGAAAAGAAATGCAAAAAAGCAAAATGGCTGTCTGGGGAGGCCTTACAAATAGCTGTGAAAAGAAGAAAAGCGAAAAGCAAAGGAGAAAAGGAAAGATACAAGCATCTGAATGCAGAGTTCCAAAGAATAGCAAGAAGAGATAAGAAAGCCTTCTTGAGTGATCAATGCAAAGAAATAGAGGAAAACAAGAGAATGGGAAAGACTAGAGATCTCTTCAAGAAAATTAGAGATACCAAAGGAACATTTCATGCAAAGATGGGCTTGAAAAAGAACAGAAATGGTATGGACCTAACAGAAGCAGAAGATATTAAGAAGAGGTGGCAAGAATACACAGAAGAACTGTACAAAAAAGATCTTCATGACCCAGATAATCATGACGGTGTAATCACTGACCTGGAGCCAGACATCCTGGAATGTGAAGTCAAGTGGGCCTTAGAAAGCATCACTACAAACAAAGCTAGTGGAGGTGATGGAATTCCAGTTGAGCTGTTTCAAATCCTGAAAGATGATGCTGTGGAAGTGCTGCACTCAACATGCCAGCACATTTGGAAAACTCAGCAGTGGCCACAGGACTGGAAAAGGTCAGTTTTCATTCCAATCCCAAAGAAAGGCAATGCCAAAGAATGCTCAAACTACTGCACAATTGCACTCATCTCACACGTGAACTGTGAACTTCCTGATGTTCAAGCTGGTTTTAGAAAAGGCAGAGGAACCAGAGATCAAATTGCCAACATCCGCTGGATCATGGAAAAAGCAAGAGTTCCAGAAAAACATCTATTTCTGCTTTATTGATATGCCAAAGCCTTTGACGGTGTGGATCATGATAAACTGTGGAAAATTTTGAAAGAGATGGGAACACCAGACCACCTGACCTGCCTCTTGAGAAATCTGTGGGCAGGTCAGGAAGCAACAGTTAGAGCTGGACATGGAACAACAGACTGGTTCCAAATAGGAAAAGGAGTACATCAAGGTTGTATATTGTCACCCTGTTTATTTAACTTATATTCAGAGTACATCATGAGAAACATTGGGCTGGAAGAAGCATAAGCTGGAATCAAGATTGCCGGGAGAAACATCAATAACCTCGGATATGCAGATGACACCACCCTTATGTCAGAAAGTGAAGAGGAGCTCAAAAGCCTCTTGATGAAAGTGAAAGTGGAGAGTGAAAAAATTGGCTTAAAGCTCAACATTCAGATTCATTTTGATATTTGGCAAAACTAATACAATTTTGTAAATTTTAAAAATAAAATACAATTTTAAAAAAAAAGAAAGAGAAAAATAAAAAAAAAAAAGGAAAGAAAACGAAGATCATGGCATCTGGTCCCATCACTTCATGGGAAATAGATGGGGAAACAGTGGAAACAGTGTCAGACTTTATTTTGGGGGGCTCCAAAATCACTGCAGATGGTGACTGCAGCCATGAAATTAAAAGAGGCTTACTCCTTGGAAGGAAAGTTATGACTAACCTAGAGAGCATATTCAAAAGCAGAGACATTACTTTGCCAACAAAGATCCATCTAGTCAAGGCAATGGTTTTTCCTGTGGTCATGTATGGGTGTGAGAGTTGGACTATGAAGAAGGCTGAGCGCCGAAGAATTGATGCTTTTGAACTGTGGTGTTGGAGAAGACTCTTGAGAGTCCCTTGGACTGCAGGGAGATCCAACCAGTCCATTCTGAAGATCAGCCCTGGGATTTCTTTGGAAGGACTGATGCTAAAGCTGAAACTCCAGTACTTTGGCCACCTCATGCGAAGAGTTGACTCATTGGAAAAGACTCTGTGCTGGGAGGGATTGTGGGCAGGAGGAGAAGGGGACGACAGAAGATGAGATGGCTGGATGGCATCACTGACTCTATGGACGTGAGTCTGAGTGAACTCCAGGAGTTGGTGATGCTCAGGGAGGCCTGGCGTGCTGCAATTCATGGGGTCACAAAGAATTTGACATGACTGAGAGACTGAACTGAAGTGATCTGACTCAAAGTATATATATTCTTCTGTATGTGTATGTGTATGTTTGGTCTGACCTGTTTCATACAATATAGTTATTTGGAGGTTCATCTATATTATTGTTTTAGTTCCTTTATTTCCTTGCTGATTAATATTCCATCATAAGTATATAACTCAACTTGTTTATCCATTCAGTGTTGACAGGCATTTTGGTTGTTTCCCAGCTTTTGACTATTAATAAACTGCTATGAGCATTAATGTGTATGTAATATGCATTTATTTCTCTTGGGTAAATGCCATGAGGAAAATAACTGGGTCATATGCTACAAATATGTCTAACTTTTAAAGTAATTTCCAAAATATTCTCTAAGTGATTCCACTATCTTGCATTCCACCTGCAGTATTTGAGAGTTCTAGTCACAAAACATCTTCATCAATTTAGTAAGACCAGTTTTACTAATTGTAAACATTCTGATTTGAGTGCAATAGCATCAGATTTAAGATTATTTTACACTTTTCCTAGTGACTAATAAAATGATGTGAGAAATGTGGCCTTCTCTTCTATTTATAAGTGCTTATTTGCCATTGACATATTTTTTATGATGAGATGTCATAAATTTTTGACCTTTTTCAAATTAGTTTTTTTCTTTTATTATTGTTGAGCTTTGATATTTCCTTAGTTTGGGTAAAATCCTTTATCAAATATGGGATTTTTAGATAATTTATCTGAGTCTATATTCTATATTTTAATTTTCTTAATAGTACCTCTTAAAGGATAATAGTTTTTAATTTTGTTGAAGTTCAACTTATTTAATTTTTAGGTTTTTACTTTTGGGACTATATGAATATTCACATTAAAGTTAATGTAAAATCTCTAAAATGTTATCATTTTTTTTCTCTGAGTTTTAATATTCACAGACAAGCACATATAGGGGAAGACTTCCATTTTTATGGCATGTGTTATCATTCAACATCTTTAATCCCACTAGAATCTCTGAGCCATTACAATACCATTCTTTTTTTAACTCATATCTTTTTCCCCAATCATGTCTCCAACCAACCAACCCACAAATATTACCAAACCAAGATCCAACTTTCCAATAAAAATACCTTTCCTAAATCAAATCTGATATGAATGTATTCTTTCTGCTGAAAAAGTTCCCTTCCCCTCCCAGATTGCTTAAAAGCTAAGGTTGAAACTTCAAGTATTGAATATAAAATGTCGTAAAAGCTATACTTCTCTCTGGAAGAGGATAGTGTGGACTTACTCATTTAATATGCATTCCACACTTCTAATGTGTAAATAAGTAACTCTTCTTTATTGCATGGTCTGTACTGTTTTAAAAACTCTCAGAATCTGGATTCTGGATTGTAGTTCAGTTTTTCAATTTATATGCATCCATTTGCTATTTGAAAGGTAGAAGAGAGATGAATAACATTTTCTGACTCTGCTGGCAATCAAAATCTCAGAGAAGTGATAATCAAGAAGCAGTTGTGATAATGTCTTGCAGGATTTAGCCACCACCTTCATGAGTATGACAATTGCAGTTATTATTTCAATCAAATATTATTTTCATATGGATTATCAAGCAATCCATTTTCATATGGTTTATCAAACAATTGGTGATTAATACAGTGGTGGGGGAAGTGAGTCTCAATCTCTGCATTGCAGCTATATTAAAATGGTTGTTTTTATACTCAAGCAATTTAAAAGTAGACTCAACTCACTTTCCTCATCTTTTCATTTTTGCTTGCACCTTATTTTCTGTGTAATAAATTTGTTTTACTTTAAAATACCTTAGGAAAGCTTTATTTACTGCAGCAGCTTTGTATCAGAAATTGGAACAGACATGGATTATCTGACTTGACTGAGTGTGTGGGTAGTGAAACCAATCTTGGAATCACTGGAAAATGAAATGCTGGTAGTCTATGGCACAAGTAGCCAAACAGTTATGGAATTAACCAATGGTGATCACCTGCCATAAAGTGCCAGTTAAAGACAAGATTTGGCCTGCCTCATGTCTACTTCAAAGGTTGTTATGGGGAAATAAGGAATATAAATACTCTGGTTTATTCTACTGCTCTTGAGTGCATAGGAGAAATGAAAGAAAGAGAGAAAAAAAAAAAAAGACAGCTTCAGGGTTTTACACTTTTGATTCAAGATATGTTCAAAGTAACTTCTGTGATTCCCCAGAATCACTTCTCACTTCACCATGTATTTTATGTATCTAAAAATAAGGTGTGAAGTATGACTTTACAAATTGCTGAACTCCCATATTGGTGGAAGTCTCTCTTGGTATTTATTTATTTATTTTTTGGTGAAATTTATTTACTGGTTGAAAAGAAAATGAATCTGAGAATTCTATTTGAGGTGAGGGCTTTGAAATAACAAGCCCACCTAGCTTTCCTTGCCAGAGGAACACCTTCTAACACTTTCTGATGTGACAAGATCTATCTTGTATAGAAGTCATGAACTGGTTAATTTGAGATAATTTTCTTAAAAAACGTTACAGATTCTCACACTCCACCCTATACCCTGTTCATATCTCCAAACGTAACTAAAGTTAAAAGGCAGATTATGACCCAGTGAGACAAACATTACATCTAAACAGGAGAAGACATAAATCAAAAGAGTTGTAAGATTTTGCCAATTTATATCGACATAAAGTTGGTAATGGAGTCTAAGGATTCTAGAGAATGAAAAAACACATCTTCAAATTGATATTAACATGCTAACCCAAAACTCTGGGTTTAATATCAGAGCATAAGTAGATGAAAGGGACAATATACTTTTAGTTCAATCAGTTGACTAAAACTGGATTCAACTTTGGTTGACATTGAATGAAGCTAAAGTAGTAGAAGGAATTGATAAAATGTAGAAAAAAGAATCCCAAATTCTAGAAAGATAAGAATGTACAATTTATGACTCATTCACTGCTGTGTTTCTCAAGAAAAGCATTGAGGAACACATAGATAACAAGAATATAAATAGCTTTGTAAAGAACTGTTCTTCTCTATAGGCCACTGGTGAAGATAAAGGGTACTGGCATTACATATAACTAATTCAGCTCATTGCACAGCGGTAACTAACACAATATTGTTAAGTAACTATACTTCATTGAAAATAAACAAGTTGATGAAAGACTCTCAAAATAGTACATCTTTCATAGAAAAATCTAATCCCTAAGCCATAGACAAGGTTGCTACAGCTACCTTAAAAGAAGAATCAAATCAGAAATTGCATCCATGTTGAATTTTGATGATGTCTAATTCATTATGTTATTATAGCACTGAAAATTATGGATTCTTTGTGATTCAAACATCTGAGAAATCTCTGTATGGTAAGCAAGAGGCTGAATTCAACTTTATGTAATAACTATGGCCTTATACTCAATTACAGTCAATTACAGATATGATCCAGGTCATAGATCCTTATCTTATCAAGTTAGAGAAAGTTGGGGGCTTTTGAAGAAGAACCCTGTAATACTGATATGAATATGTGTTTGCCTTTTCCAAAATGGGATTCAGATATTTTCTAGGATAGGTGTATGCTGAGAAGAGAGAGCAAACTATCTTTGGAGAGATTCTTGGATACATTCTCATTAATTCCAGTCTATAAGAAACCAAATGTCACTGGGGTTCACCTCTGGGAATCAAGTGGAAGAGTAATGCAAGTCTGGCCTCGTCTTACTGTAGAATAAGAGACCATCCAGTATATATGCTCCAGTCTCTGACTGAAGAGTCGGAATATTCATGCATTAATTTTGGGCCTTTTAATTGAGGTAATTAGGAGCAAAGAGTAATGTGGGGACCTGTGAGGCCACATTTGTGTGCCAAAACAGTGATACAAAATAGGAAATGATATATCAGTGTCAAATGAAATTTGTCATATTATATATTCTAAATAACTCACTCATTTGGTTGATGCAAAGACAGAGAGTACTTAAGAAATGAATATCAATGGACTACATTGAATTATTCAAATGATTAATCCTACCACAGATGATATTCCTGATGTGATTTTTAAACTGGAGTAATTTGACTTTGCTGCCAGTACCTATTATGTCTATTTACCTATAATTCGTTACCATTCCCCTATGGCAATAAGGCAAAAAACAATAATGGTTGATTTCCACCATGTAGCAACTGAAGTACACCTTCAACATGTTACTTTAGGGTTATATTAGCAGCTTGACCTTATGCCCATTTATTTTTGAGTAAGAACAATGGGGTATCATAAATGCTTTGACAAGATACAAGCACATTAGAGAATAAAAAATGTAAGTAAATATTTAAGGACTTACATTTCAGTGCATTTTGTAGTTTGCAGTATAGTCTAGAAAAGGTTCAAATAGCCCCTACAGGGAAAAACAAAATTCATCTCTTGATCTTACTACCAATTAAAGAATTCCTAAGATTCTGAATATTGAAGACAATCTATCACACTTTGGTATCTTGCTCTGATTCATTCACTGAGTGAGTCATAATAGCTAAAGTAAAAGAAAGCAGTTCATCCAGGCTATAGAACAACAATGGTTGGAGCATATTCTATGTAGAATTTATCAATAATGATAAATATTTGCAAAAGTATCTCTGTATATAAATGTTTATATAAAACACTTGCTATCTATCTATCTATCTATCTATATATATATATAAATCATCAATTATTTTAAGAAATATAAATCTTGGTCACTTTTCTTTACTATCCCCATTATTTAATGTAAAATGTAATTTGAAAATTGTCTTTATAATTTTGTAGTCTTATAAGAGAGCAAGTAGAAATTTGATTGATCCATAAGAGGAATGAATACAATATGGGGTTTACATGATGACTGACAGGACTCTGAGTATTTCTTATGATGAACAAAATGAATGAGTCATTACTTATAAAATGAATGGTTTTATAATGATGCAGATATATTGTTACTATCTTACTACTGCTATTCTTTAGGAGTAAAAGTATGTATGAAAGTATAAATTAAGATATTGAATACTCAAAGAGATAGTGTTTGGAGAATATGATCCGTTTTTTCAATTTTTTTCTCTAGAGTGCCTTGCCCTCACATACTTAAAAGACATTGTAAATTAGACTCTACAAGGTAAATGAATTTCAGTGATATTTGGTAGATAAAGTCAAGTGCATCCTCCTATTGCTCTTTCAGCTGGCAACAGAAGTTGTAAGGAGATTCCTATTAAAAGGAAATATCAAGGATTAGATACAGCAATGTAGTAACTGATTTATGAGAATGAAAGGCCATGGCTGGAGTAGCAGCTTCTTTATTTCTGAAGAACAGCTTCAGTAAAATAGTTTGCTCTGGACAGACTACTCATTCAGCCATCTCAATGAATTTGTAAACTCTTAATTTCTTGTATTAGATCCTTTCTCTTTAAATGCCTAAAGAGGATAATATTTCTTACACCTGTCTCTTCTCTTCAACTCTGCCTTTACCTACACCTCATGATTCAAGTACTAGACTATTAAAGATGCATTTCTCTGTGGCTCAGGTTTTAGCACATATCATTCTAAATGCCTCAATGTCCCTCTTAATCATATAGAAAATATGTTCTCACTTTTAAATCAAATAACATTATTTTTGTGTGTGAAAACATTCTTGAAGAATGCTCTTTGCTTTTTTATGTTCTTTTACATATTTAGTCAGCTCTTATCATCTAGTTCTGTCATTATTAGTTTAACTTTCTTTGCCTATGTAACATTTTTAATTTATTGAGAAAAAGAAATGTCCATGCTAGTTTTAATGTGTGAATATCTAGCACAGCTCCTGCATGGCACATAATTGCCCCACATTCAGTATTTTCTTTCTATGGGTACCTAAAAGGATGCAATTTCTAACTTTGTTTATAAGTTTTAAACATTATTTATACTTTTATCTTTGGGCTTCTTCAATGGCTCAGCAAGTAAAGAATCTTACTGCAAGACAGGAGTCACAGAAGATGAGGGTTCCATCCCTAAGGCAGGAAGATCCTGGGGAGAAGGGAATGGCAATCCACTTCAGTGTTCTTGCCTGAGAAATCCTATAGACAGAGGAGCCTGGCAGGCTACAGTCCGAAATTTTGCAGTTAGACATGACTGAGCAAATAAGCACACATATTATTAGCTTAACTATTCTTAAAATATTTACTATATTATACTTCTTTATTATTTGCTTCTTATAGTCATACCTTATGTAAGCAGTTTTGTGTGTCACCTAGAATTAGAAATTAATGGATTGAGGAAAATACTTTATATGAGAATACATTTCTAATTCCAGTTAGTTCAAATGACCAGAGTGCATTAAGTGGTAAGGGTTAAGGCTGTTAGTTGTTTTGAAAATAATGTTGGGGGAGTGTGTAATTTCCTTGGTTCTGTCTTGCTGCAGCAAAAATTTGAAATGGTGGACCAGTGTTACAGCTCGATTGCAACTCAGTTTAAATGGAGGTCCAGTGTCCCAGCTTGGTTACAGCTCAGTTTTATTTGGCAAGCAAAGGAAAATATATCCTCGAGCTGTGAGGGCAGATCAACCCCAAAGAAGAGAAGGGCTCAATTTTGGCTCCTGTTTTTATATGTTTTTTCTCCTCCCCCCTGAGCCTGTTCTATGTAAATTGAGATAGCCAAGAGGGCTGTTTCAACTGAGGTTCTCACTCCAGTCCTCGGACCTTCCTTTATTCTATTTCTGAGAGCTCTTTCCTTCTATGTCTTTTAGCCACCGCCATTCTGGATTCCTTTTTCCTCTTGTAACTACCTAACATTTCCCCCTCAAGAGATGGGAGGCCCAGTTCTTTGAGAAAAGGGGCGTTGAGGTCTCTCTGGCTGCTTCTTGCTGAGCTGGGATGGCGAGGTTATTGACCCTCCCCCTCTTGCTAGTCTCAGGCCTCAGAGTCCTTATAGAGGTATCCATCTAAGGGTGAGTGATGTTTTCCACTGTCAGCTGTAGTTTTACATAACCTTGTTGAACTGGCATTGCATGTTGTAGCTTGTTGACCTAGGCAGAGACAAAAATGGGTTAGACAACTGATAATACATGGAGGAATCATAAGCAGCATCAATATGCTGATAACAGGGATTAATAGGGGCATTAGCCAAGTCCAAAATCCCCTTTGCCAGGAGAAGGATCACCCAAAGAGAGATTGTAGCCAACCCGAGAACTCTCCAGCTCATTCTTTGAGATCCTGTAGGATTTGAATGTTTTTCTTAAGAACTGTGAGACTTTCTTTAACTTAGCTGGAGGTATTTACCCAGAAACAACAGGTCTTATTCAACATGGCTCAAGTCCCTCCTTGTTCAGAGATTAGGAGATCTATCTCCTGTCTATTTTGGAGTACAACCCTTGCCAAGCTGTGTTAACTCTTGAGAGCTGTCCTGAGAAATCTTATCCCCAGAAAATTTTTTTTTTTTTTTTTACTACAATGGCAGTCATTTCTAGTCCTGAATAGTTATCTGAGATCTCCCAGGGGCTCACAGGTATACTGAGTGTCCTCTTCTGTTTTCTTCCATGGCTTGACTCTTGAGGAGTGAATCTGGGAGTTGTGCCGTGGTACTTTGACTGTTGTTGGGGTAGAACGTATTACAGGGTAGGGGCCCTTCCATGTGAGCGGGAGTTGAGCCTTTGGGGACACATCTTTCCAGAATTTAATTAGGACTTGAGCCTCTGCAGCATATAGTGGTGGCTGTTTAGTATCTTTTGGGTCCTGGTTGACACCCCACAAGTATATATGCTGTTGGAATTGCCCAATGGCCATGGTATAAGACTGGAGGGTCTGAACCTCTGAATCTAGAAAGAGGTCATTGCCATAAACAAAAGGTCTCCCATAGAGCATCTCATAAGGACTAAAACCAACTTGTTCCTTAGGTACAGAAGAGAGCTATTGGTAAAGCCTCCTTCCATCTCAGGGAGGTCTCCCAAGTTATTTTATTTTATTTTTTTTATTACTAATTATAAGAATTGTTTGGTTCTTTTCACTTTTCCTAAAGACTGAGGCCTCCAGGCACAATGGAGATAATAAGTAATGCTCAGTGCTTTAGAGACCCCTTGGGTGACCTTAGAAGTAAATGATGTCCTATTGTCACTTTTTAATGACCCAGGGAGACCAAATCTCAGAATGATTTCATGGAGCAGTTTTTTTTTTTTTTTTTTTTTTTTTCTACCTCCTCAGCCTTCTCAGTCCGGGTGGTAAAGCCTTCAATCCATCCTGTGAATGTATTTATTGTGACTAATAGGTATTTATACCGTTGAAAAACTGGCATCTGGGTGAAATCCATCTGCTAGTCCTCTCCTGGGTAAGTCCCATGTCGTTGGATGGACTGGGTCAGCTGGGGTCTTTGAGCTCCTTGGCGCAAGTGGGACAAGAGGAGGCCACCTGCCTTATAGTCATTTGGGGGCCTGTTCCTGTGAACGACCTTTGTAGTAATTTTTGGACGGCCTTCTCCCCTAAATGAGTAGTGGCATGTGGGAGTCCCTCCTTTTGAACTACCCCATATGATCCTCTTGAAAGCCCTCACTATTAGAGGCAAGAGTGAAAGAGGGGGTAGGCAGGAGGGTGGCAGAGTTGAGAACCTCACAAGGGGATATAGTGAGGCCTGGATTTTCCATCAGCACTACTTGATATCTGAGGATCCTTTGATCAGACATCCATAAATGGCCTCTCCCATTCAGGGGTTGCTTCACTTGCTGACTGGTAAAAATAGTTAGTTTGCATCCAAGAGTGAGATTTAAAGCATCTTCTGTCAGGACTGCAATAGCTGCAAGATTTTGAAGACAGGAAAAGATCTCTTCCCAATAAGGGAGTAGGACACTCAGGGACCACCAGAAACTGGTGGGGAAATATTTGTCCATCCCAGAAACAAAGTTCTCAGGTGAATCTTTTTGTTTTGTTTTGTTTTTTCTGTAGTAGCCAAAATGGTATAGTCTTGGATAGAAAAGGCTCTGGAGCAGGAGATCAGGACAAAGAAGTAGCCTCTGTGTCAACCAAGAAATTCTGCCTTCCTGCCACATCCAGTTTCACCTGCATGATGGTTATCTGTGACAGGTGGGTTGGCTGGAGCTGGCCACTTCAGTCCTATTGAACCATCATGAGGGAAGTCTTGATACTTGACCTTGAGGGTCTTGGGTCCTGAGAGCAGAGTGCCGCCCAATGTCCCAATTAATGGCATTTATAGCAAGCCATTTTATGCCGAGGTCCAGACCCGGCTGATCCAGGCAATTCGAAGGGGAGACGGCTTTGGCTATCAGGAAACAATAGCTTTAATTAAATATTAATTAGAGATATAAAGAGTAATAGAATAAGGATAGCTCAGTAGGAAAATTCAGTGGAGAAAAGAGGCTGAGTAGCTTGGTTTACACGGGAAACCAATAAAACTTCAAGACAAGAAGCTTGCACCACTTACGTAGGCTGCAGGCATCCTTCCGTTCTCTCGAAGGAGAGGAGACACTGAGGCCTCCCCGGTCGGATCTTAGAAGCCCAGGCAAAGTTAGTAAGGTTGGCGGGCTCCGCATTCCAGATGGAGACTCAGCCAGAGTTTGAGAGAGAGAGAGACATGGGGAGACCAGTATTTCGAGGAACTGATCCCAATTCTTTATTTTCCAGAGTCTGTTTTAATACACTGAGATGTTATACAAAAGCCACGCGGGGACAGTAGTCCTGACTTTTATTAAAGTCAGGTGCTTCAAAAAATGTATACAGAGGTCTTGGGGTGTTACATCATCTTCTGGCCAGTGGGACCTGCTGACAATTTATGACCCTCTCCTTGTGACAGCGGTCAGTCAACACTTATGTCTCCAGGAGTGATTATTCTTAAAACAGACACCACCCAAATAAAGTTACATTCCTATAGGGTGAGGGTGTAGTGGGTTTTAGTTAAGGAAAGAATTTACTTAGCCTAAGGTCTAACATGATTTATATCAAAGGTTAATACTTATTTCTTCTATATATTCATTAATGTGTATAAGGGCAGGGGATGTGGAGACTTAGCAGTAAACATTGGCTCAACAAATGAAAAACCCTTCACCAATACAATTTCTAATCAGCCTACTATACTTATACTAATAGTTTTCTAACTTCTCTAAAGAACCTGTTTTTAGAAGGTTTAAAGAATCTTGTTTCTCTCACAATTGGGAGGCTGTGAGCAATCACATGTGGCTGGACAAGCCTGTCAGGCAGGCTAGAGAACCTTCAGAGGAGTTTGTAAGTTTGGAACACTCCTGTCATGCCCAGGAATTATTATTAACTGGAGCTCTAATTTAACTCCTTCTCTGAAAGAGGTGGTGGGGGACAGCCCCCCGTAAAGTCAGAGGTGTAGGTGAGAGCACAAAGTAGTAAAGTAGGCAGGCTCTGGTTATGGGGGTAGATGCTCAAGAATTTCCAGGGAGACTCCTGAGGCTCGATCCTGCCTTTGTGTATGTCAAGCCTCCTTCCTCATGACCTTTACCACAGGTGGAGGTCCTCCTGCCGGCTCCCCGCAATTTTAGGAGACTTGCCACTGTTTGGACACTCTTTGGCCCAATGTCCTACCTGTATACAGATTAGGCAGTTACCCACGCCTTGTCCTTTAAGGACTCAGGCTTTGATATAGGGCTTCCCTGGAGGGCAGCCAATATTTGGGCATGCCTTGTTTCTTTCTTTTTCTCCCTTTCCTGGGCCTTGGCCTCCCTCTCCTGTTCTCTGTTATAAAAGGTATTGGGGACTATCTGGACCATCTCATTTAAAGAGGCAGCAGGGTCCTGCTGCTGTAGGTGTTGTAACTTTATCCTTATGTCTAATTCACATTGGAACAGGAATTTGTTCTTTAAAATCACCTGTCCCTTGTAAGAGTCTAAGTCCAGATTGGTAAACTTTTTGAGGGTCTCTTTTAGATTTTCCAAAAAGGCAATGGGGTTCTCATTGGACTCTTAAGTTATTGCTGAGACTAGGCACAGTCCCACAACTAATAGGCTTTCTTCTATTTCCATGGTTGGACTTCCTTAGGAGTGAGTCTTTGTGAAGCTTATCCAACCCAGTACTGTTGCAACCTGAGAGCCTGGGTCAGGGTGCAGATCCGCAGGCAGGCTGAGGCATAACATCCTCCTAGAGATCGAATTTCAAGGCAAGTCAAGGCATATCGGCCTCCTGATAATTGTGTCCTTGGGCAGGTCAAGGCATGTTGACTTCCTTGGACCCCTGGACTTGCATATCTCCAAGCAGGTTTAGGTTTAGGTCCTTCCCAAGGACCAAATCCCTAGGCAGGTGAAGGCAGGTCAATCTCCTGGGACCTCCGGACTGGAGTAAGATGTTCCCAAGGTCTCCAGTGTGACCAGTGCTGGGTAGGATTAAGGGGTTGTAATTTTAAATCATTGCTGGTTTGCCAACAGTGGATGGGAATAGATACCATGATGTAAAGCAATCTGAGCCTGTGCCCTGAGACTGGGAGCCTTGTGAAACAGCCAGAGGTTTATCCTCTTATTGCTCTGAGGAAATGTAAGTCACTGATTTCCTCCCCTAGTCCTCCATAAGAGCAGCTTAGGGTGTCTCCCATGGTAAACATTTCATTGTCAGAGACCCACTTTAGGTAATAACAGAAGTAATGACAAAGGAGTGGGTTATCTGGTCCTGTTAGGGACATTAAGAGTGTTTTAATAATAAGCAGTGTGAAGCAATGTTGCCTACAGAGGAGGCAGAGTCCTGGTTGTAGGAGTTAGTAAGTGGCTTAATAACAAATCGATAAGAGGCAACAGGCCAGATATCATAAAAGTGAAGTGAAGATATGATAGGGGCTATGTTTTTAACTTTAGGAGAAGGGTGGTAAGGGTTTTGGCCCAAATGGCCTGCAGGGCTAACTCCCAAAGTGGCAAACATTGTCCCTTGAATCCCAGTTACCCTTGAAGGGATGCCAACAGATGGACTTGTAGCAGGCACTATGTGCCTGTCTCCTGCCCTACCAGGTTCACTGAGAGATGCTGTTGTTGCACATGTTGTAGGAAACATGGTAGATGAAGGCCTGAATATCTAGAGGGAGTGGCTATTATACAGCATTCCCCACCCCCCCTCCAAGGGCAAGCTATTTTCTGGTTATCCCTCCAGAAGATTATAGAGGCAACATTGTGGGTCAGGATGGGGCTCAGGAAAGAGCATGAAATAGGAGGGAAGGGGGCAGGGCACAACTTTTGAAAGAATGACATAGCCCAAGGGCATAGCATAAACTGGTTAAAATCAAATGGGTCCAAGGTGACAAATCAAATTCAACTAAACCTTGGTCCTCAATCTTCAAGCTAAATGATACACCCAGAGGCTCCTTGACAGTTCCAAGGTACTATCAAAAGACCAAGAAGTGAGTGGTTCCCCAGTTTTTGGAATGATCCTTGTACCCATTATCATATGAAATCACCCAGCCCATAAAAAACTAACCACACCACATTCCATGGCCCACAACCTGTGGAGTGTGTGTCTCTCTGAATCCGAACAAATCTAGCTCTTACCTATCACTGTGTCTCTCAGTTATTTATTTATTTATTTATTTATTTTTGCAATGAGACATCGAGAACCTGAGGTTCATTAGGTCCTGAAACCAGGGCAAAACCTAGTTTTGAAACCTAGGTCCAAAACCAAAGGTTTTGGCCAGGCTCAAGTCCCAGTCAGATATGACTAAGTAACTAAGCATAGCACAGAGTCTCTGCCACATGGATTTGAGTCCCAATCTTAGGTAAAGAGATTCAAATACATCTTTCAGAAATGTGAAGGTGATGATCTGCTGAATACTTTGTAAGCAGTGGCATAGATGGAGAGAGGAGCTGAAGGATAGGAGGAAAAAGCAGTGGGAAAAATGTGCTGAGGAATTCCCTTCATAACCTGCTGGAAAATCTGCTAAATGCCTGACCTGTGCTCACAGTTTTCATTGGCCTGATCCTTGGCACAAAGAAGATTAAGAACAGAAGAATCTTCACCTGCTTTGGCAACAGTACTAAAGTGCAACAGATAGTGGAGCCTTCAGGATGTAAGGGAGTAACCCCTGCCAGAGATCCTCAATTGCACCCACGACTGCTCACCTGTTCACAGGGGATTCAACAAAACAAGAAATAAGAGATTATAAAGTAATTAAGATTTTGTTAGCCATATGTCCTTCCAGCCATAGGAGTGAGGCCCTCCTACCTTAACCAGAGGTCTCCTGGAATCTGAGACTGAGCTGCATAAGCTTTATGCCGAGTTTGCTTTTGCTGTCCCAGTTTCCAGGACGCTGGACTTCTTGTCACTTCCACTGTGCTGGGTTTCTTTCGAATTCAGTTTCTACCATGTGAGCTTTTGCCGAGTTGGGCTTCTCCTGTGCTTGGCCTTCACTTCACAGGAGATGAGCCAAGGTTGTTTCAGCCAGGTTAAATCCAAGAAATGGCACCAGATATGTCAGGGGAGTTTGTCATTTCCTCGGCTCTGTCTCGCCACAGCAAAAATTTGAGGTGGCTGCTACTGCTAAGTCACTTCAGTCGTGTCCAACTCTGTGCGACCCCATAGACGGCAGCCCACCAGGCTCCCTCATCCCTGGGATTTTCCAGGCAAGAACACTGGAGTGGGTTGCCATTTCCTTCTCCAATGCATGAAAGTGAAAAATGAAAGTGAAGTCGCTCAGTAATGTCCGACTCCTAGCGACCCCATGGACTGCAGCCTACCACGCTCCTCTGTCCATGGGATTTGTCAAGCAAGAGTACTGGAGTGGGTTGCCATTGCCTTCTCCCATTTGAAGTGGCAGACCAGTGTTATAGCTCGGTTACAGCTCAGGTTAAATGGTGGACCAGTATTACAGCTTATTTACAACTCAGTTTTATTTGGCAAGCAAAGGAAAATACATCCTCGAGATGTGAGGGCCAGCCAACCCAAAAGAAAAGAAGGGCTCAATTTTGCCTCCTCTTTTGATATGCTTTGTCTCCTCACCCTGAGCCTGCCCTATGTTAATTGGGCTGGCCAGGAGAGATGTTTGTTTCACCTGAGGTTCTCACTCTGGTCCTTGGACCTTCCTTTGTTCTATTTTTGAGGGCTTTTTCCTTCTTTGTCTTTTAGCCACCAGCATTCTGGGCTCCTTTTTCTTATTCTAGCTACCTAACAGTAGGAAGAAACTAGAGTATTCTCAGTTTTAAATTTACAGGTAGGGAGGAGTCATTTGAATTTGGATTGGTTATTCTCTGCCAAAAACCAGTGAGGTTTTAAAGTCCTCTCCCACCAAAGCCACAGATGTCATTTCTGGAGGAGCACAGGAAATGTTGACAGACATATTGTAAAACCTGGGCAAGAGCCACAACTCCAGCATGTTCACAGGTGTATGGAAAAACAAGTCTATAAAGGAAAGAATTAGAACAACAAGCTTTTTACTTAATGGAGAGTCTGTGCCTCAGGGACCATAAATTGACTAATTGCATGCATAGTTTGATTCATTTCTCACCCTGGGGCTGTTGAGTGGGGCTTACCGAAGAGGTAATTTTTCCTTCATGCTGTCAGAAAGAAAAGTTGTTGGATTTCTTCCTTTCAGTGAAGATTTGTAGGTCAAGAAAGGTAAATTCCAGAAGACTAAGTACCAAATGGCCAATTCAAATGTCATGCCAAAGGGATCACAGTAGCAACAAATGGGAAGCAAATATTGAGAACCAAAATGCAAAGCCAGAGTAGGTTTTGAGAACAAAGAAATATTAGAACATGGAGCACTTGGTCAGGCCACAAAAAATAAGTGTCATTGTGGATGAACAAAGCAGAAGATGCGATCAATCATTAAGGGAATTAAGAATTTTGAAAGATTAAAAGCTTGTGTGGTGAAAGGAAATTACCTATCTGCCTTGGATTACTAACATAGGAACAGGAGTGCAAACTTCCTTAAGAAAAGACCCTGAGAAGAATCAATGCTGAAGGAATTCGCTGAAAATTTTCTGTCTAAAGTATGCTAAATATATGGCATAGTGATTGAAAAGAAAACAAAACAAAAAAAAGCCCATAGGGTCAGCTCTATGTGCTTTCAAATTCTGTATTTGCTCTGTGAACTTTGTCAGGGTATTTAACCAGTCTAAGCCTCTGTTTCCTCTTCTAGAAACTGTACTAACACAATTAGTCTCTGAATATTGGTTCTACTTGCTGAATGTAAGCAGAATGTGTATCAGTGTATATTTATAATTCATCCCACATTGTCAGTTCAGATATTGCACCTATTTATTTTTTTTATTGTAAAAGTTTTTAATTTAATAAAACTCTATCAAGTGAAGTTAAGGTGAAGTATTTTAATTGGGTGTACATTGCATTACAATTTCTTTACCCATATGTGGAAAACCAGGCTAATACTATCTTTTACAAAATGATTCCTATAACTATTCTTGTTTTGAGGTGCCCTTCATTACTTCAGGCATTGACCATCAAGTGACTATACTCTTGATCTATGTAAAACTAAATATTTATATAGCACTGAAATATAAACCTCTCATTACAGAGTCAGAGAAAATTTAATCCCCATTAAATTGAGTTGCCAGTTCAATTGATGGTCCTTTGAATCATATTTACTCAAGGAGTAAGGGTAAGCTTTTCTAAGGCCAAGTATTTTCATGTTAATTAAACTTAAATTGTAGCATTAGAATCTGTAAGAGAGCTGGAGTCATGTAGAAAAAGGCCCCTGGTAAGTTTAATGTTTGCTCAAACTCAAGAAGATGAACCACATTTTTGGCTTTAACAAAATGTAACCAGTCAGGAATATCCAATAAAGTAAGTGGATAACCAACCACATTCATGAAGAATAATGGCATATTGATTAATCAGTTTTAGAATCTATTTTTTTCTTTTCTCTCTCTTTTTTTAGGTTGCAGTCAAAGGGATGTGCTGGAAAATCAATGATAAACTGAGAGTCAAGAAAATCTTTAGTATTTCCATTGATTCTAGAAGGCACTTGAAGGTTTAATGCCCATCAGAGGCCCCATCAAGATGTTTTGATACTGACTATCAGAGAAGTTGATGAAAATGTAAGTAAAGATAATACCAAAAATATTATCTTAAATTTAAAGAAATTTAAATACATAAATTTCTATATAATAAACTTCTTGCAACCTGCATGCTAGTATTTTTTCAAGGTCAATGTGATATTAGAGTGTTGCAGAAACCTGTAATCGAGAAACCAAGCAGCACTGGGAGAGTCGGAGAACTCAGGTTTATTACACAGGTGGGCCCAGAGGATTTAACACTCCAAGCTCTGAGTCCTGAACAAAGCAGTCACAAAGATTTTATAAACAGTGCATGACAGCATACTATAGTGGGCAAGGGTGTTAATAAACTGGTTTAAACTGGGAGTTTCACTAGCGTAGGAACAACGGTTAGGACAGGGCGAGGGAATGCCTGAACTTTACACAGACAAGCATGGTTAAACAGGATTAAAGGGGTTGATAATTGCAAAAGCAGGGAAAGGGTGAGTGAGATAAGCTTTAGTTTCTAGCATTACTGTAAGTCTCTATTTTCTCAAGACTACTTGACTTTGTAAGGAGCAATTACAGAATTACAGAAGCAGAATAAGCATGAAGTTACTGTAAGCTTTAACTTTTCCTCTTCGATAGTATGTACAAAATGAGCTTATTTTACAAATTTTGGCTCAGTTTAGTTCAGTTCAGTTGCTCAGTAGTGTCCTACTCTTTGTGATCCCATGAATCTCAGCACGCAAGGCCTCCCTGTCCATCACCAACTCCAAGAATCTACCCAAATCCATGTCCACTGAGTCAGTGATGTCATCCAGCCATCTCATCCTTTGTCATCCCCTTCTCCTCCTGCCCCAATCCCTCCCAGCATCAGGGTCTTTTCCAATGAGTCAAATCTTCTCATGAGGTGGCCAAAGTACTGGAGTTTCAGCTTCAGCATCATTCCTTCTAATGAACACCCAGGACTGATCTCCTTTAGGATGCACTGGTTGGATGTCCTTGCAGTCCAACGGACTCTCAAGAGTCTTCTCCAACACCACAGTTCAAAAGCATCAATTCTTCAACGCTCAGCTTTCTTCACAGTCCAACTCTCACATCCATACATGACCACTGGGAAAACAATAGCCTTGACTAGATGGATCTTTGTTGGCAAAGTAATGTCTCTGCTTTTGAATATGCTATCTAGGTTGGTCATAACTTTCCTTCCAAGGAGTAAGCCTCTTTAATTTCATGGCTGCAATCACCATCTGCAGTGATTTTGGAGCCCCAAAAAATAAAGTCAGCCACTGTTTCCACTGTTTTCCCATCTATTTCCCATGAAGTGATGAAACCAGATGCTATGATCTTCGTTTTCTGTATGTTGAGATTTAAGCCAACATTTTCACTCTCCTCCTTCATTTTCATCAAAAGGCTTTTTAGTCCCTCTTCACTTTATGCCATAAGGGTGGTGTCAACTGCATATCTGAGGTTATTGATATTTCTCCCAGCAATCCTAATTCCAGCTTGTGCTTCTTCCAGCCCAGCATTTCTCATGATATACTCTGTATATAAGTTAAATAAGCACAGGGAAAATATACAACCCTGACGTACTCCTTTTCCTATTTGGAACCAGTCTATTGTTCCATGTCCAGTTCTAATTGTTGCTTTCTGACCTGCATACAGGTTTCTCAAGAGGCAGGTCAGGTGGTCTGGTAGTCCCATCTCTTGAATAATTTTCCACAGTTTTCTGTGATCCACACAAAGGCTTTGGCATATTCAAAAAAGCAGAAATAGATGTTTTTCTGGAACTCTTGCTTTTTGGATGATCCAGTGTGTGTTGGCAATTTGATTTCTGGTTCTTCTGCCTTTTCTAAATCCAGCTTGAACATCTGGAGGTTCACGGTTCACATATTGCTGAAGCCTGGCTTGGAGAATTTTGAGCATTACTTTACTAGCGTGTGAGATGAGTGCAATTGTGCAGTAGTTTGAGCATCCTTTGGCATTGCCTTTCTTTGGGATTGGAATGAAAACTGACCTTTTCCAGTCCTGTGGCCACTGCTGAGTTTTCCAAACTTGCTGACATATTGAGTGTAGCACTTTCACAGTATCATCTTTCAGGATTTGAAATAGGAATTTCAAACTGGAAATAGGAATAGGAAATTCAACTGGAATTCCATCACCTCCACTAGCTTTGTTTGTAGTGATGCTTTCTAAGGCCCACTTGACTTCACATTCCAGGATGTCTGGCTCTAGGTGAGTGATCACCATCATGATTATCTGGGTCTTGAAGATAGTTTTTCTAGAGTTCCTCTATATATTCTTGCCACCTCTTCTTAATATCTTCTGCTTCTGATAGGTCCATATGATTTCTGTTCTTTATCAAGCCCATCTTTGCATGAAATGTTCCCTTGGTATCTCTAATTTTCTTGAAGACATCTCTAGTCTTTCTCATTCTGTTATTTTCCTCTATTTCTTTGCATTCATCGCTGAGGATGGCTGTTTTATCTTTCCTTGCTATTCTTTGGAACTCTGCATTCAAATGGGAATATCTTTCCTTATCTCCTTTCTTTTCACTTCTCTTCTTTTCACAGCTATTTGTAAGGCCTCCTCAGACAACCATTTTGCCCTTTTGTATTTCTATTTCATAGGGACGGTCTTAATTTCTGTCTTTTGTACAATGTCACGAACCTCCATCCATAGTTCATCAGGCACTCTCTCTATCAGATCTAGTCCCTTAAATCTTTTTTTCACTTCCACTGTATAATCATAAGGGATTTAATTTAGGTCATACCTGAATGGTCTAGTGGTTTTCTCTACTTTCTTCAATTTAAGGGTGAATTTGGCAATAAGGAGTTCATGATCTGACCACAGTCAGCTCCTGGTCTTGTTTTGCTTACTGTATAGAGCTTCTCCATCTTTGGCTGCAAAGAATATGATCAATTTGATTTCGGTGTTGACCATCTGGTGATGTCCATGTGTAGAGTCTTCTCTTGTGTTGTTGGAAGAGGGTGTTTGCTATGACCAGTTCATTCTCTTGGCAAAATTATATTAACCTTTGCCCTGCTTCATTCTGTACTCCAAGGCCAAATTTGTCTGTTACTCCAGGTGTTTCTTGACTTCCTACTTTTGCATTCCAGGCCTCTATAATGAAAAGGACATCTTTTTTGGGTGTTAGTTCTAAAAGGTCTTGTAGGTCGTCATAGAACCATTCAATGTCAACTTCTTCAGCATTACTGGTTAGGGCATAGACTTGGATTACTGTGACATTGAATGATTAGTCTTGGAAATGAATAGAGATGATCCTATCATTTTTGAGACTGCATTCAAGTACTGCATTTCAGACTCTTTTGTTGACCATGATGGCTACTCCATTTCTTCTAAGGGATTCCTGCCCAGAGTACTAAATATGATGGTCATCTGAGTTAAATTCACCCATTCCAGTCCATCTTAGTTCGCTGATTCCTAGAACATCAACATTCACTCTTGCCATCTCCTGTTTGACCACTTCTAATTTGCCTTGATTCATGGACCTAACATTCCAGGTTCCTATGCAATATTGCTGTTTACAGCATTGGACCTTGCTTCTATCACCAGTCACATCCATAGCTGGGTATTGTTCTCGCTTTGGCTCCATTCTTTCTGGAGTTATTTCTCCACTGATCTCCAGTAGCGTATTGGGCACCTACCGACCTGTGGAGTTCATCTTTCAGTGTCCTATCTCTTTGCCTTTTCACACTGTTCATGGGGTTCTCAAGGCAAGAATACTGAAGTGGTTTGCCATTCCCTTCTCCAGTGGACCACTTTCTGTCAGATCTCTCCACCATAACCCATCCGTCTTGGGTGGCCCCACACGACATGGCTTAGTTTCATTGAGTTAGAGAAGGCTGTGGTCCATGTGATCAGATTGGCTAGTTTTCTATGATTATGATTTCAGTGTGTCTGCCATCTGATGCCCTCTTGTAATACCTACAGTCTTACTTGGGTTTCTCTTACCTTGGACATGGGGTCTCTCTTCATTGCATCTCCAGCAAAGCACAGCCACTGCTCCTTACCTTGGATGAGGGGTACCTCCTCATGCCCTACCAGACATATATTTATACATAATGCATTTGAATATGCATATATGTGTTTTTATGCATGCACACATAAATTTATATAACATTTAAAGAAATATATTTGTGGTGTCCCAAGAACAAAATGATAGGGAAAAAAAAAAGAAAGAAAGAAAGAAAGAAAAAGCAAGTAGGGCCTTGGAAGCAGGAACTGAAAAATCCACACCCTTATCATCCATTTTTCCCTTCCCTATGTATAATCTGTCACCCCTCCAACACAATAGGGAGAAGGTATCTTCCTTTCTCTTCCCCCACTCAGTTTATATGACTGAGTATATGTGACTCATCCAATCAGCAAATGACCCACAAGACCCCTATCCCGCTCCTTGTACCCTGGGTATAAAAATGAACTAAGGACCCCTGTTCAATGTTGGCTCTCCCTTGATACAGCCCACTGTTCTAACAGTATCTCCCACTATAATAAGCTTCATTTCCCTCTCATTCTGTCTCATGTCTGGAAATTCTTTTCCAACCCATGAACAGACTATGACAATAATTTTTAGTTTTTTCAATATATCATCTCATCTTAGGAAGAGTTTGTACTCCATGTGTCAAAATACATGTAAATCATATAGCATAGAATCTAGTTCTAAATCCAACATATATTAATGTTAATACTGCAGACAAATATCTGTGTTTATTATTGCTGTCAAAACATCTGTGCAAACACTAAAGAATATCTGTATATATGTACACAGATAAGTAAAAAATTTGCCTTAAATAATACATAAACATGGTTTTAATATTTTTAAGACCATTTTATTCCATTTCAACTGAATATTGAAAAATATGGAGAAAAGCATTTCCTTCATTTAAATTTGTGAGGCAATAAAAAAAAATCTTTTCAACTTTTGAGAAAATAATATCTAAAGAGAAAAGGGACAATGCCAAAGGAGGGAAAAAAAAATGTCTACTTTTTACCTAGCAATTTCTTTGAGCAGAGCAAACTTTTTTTTTTTTTTTTTTTTTTTTGCCACTACATGCTACCTGAATGAGATATCTTGAGCAAGATTGAGTTCCGAGAATATTACAAGAATTGACTTCTTAAGATGGCACCAGAATGACTATCCTTTATCAGTTCTCCTACCCCTTTAGATAGATAGACCTCTTTTACTAAAGACCTTTCTAGCCTGTCCCATGTCAAAGTAAAATGACCCATCAGAAAGCCAAAGAAATGGGAGGTGACTATTATCCTATATAAAATCAGGGGCCAACCTTCTGTAACGTTGACTGACAGCCCCCTTCTCTCTAGAAACAAGAAATGAGCTTGTAATAAGAATTTGTGCTGATTAGAGAAGATGAGTTTTCTTCACCATTTCTTAATGTAATCATTATTATTTCACTTTTAAAAGCCTATTAATAATTCTCTATAATACACCAATTGAAAAATCATTTCATAATTCTAGAAATTCAATTACAAAAGGACTCACATCGTTCCTTTCTAAGCTGATGCCAAAGAAAAATTTCTCTGACAAGGAAGATTTATTTAAGACTATTGCAATGGGGATCAAGATTATTGCAGTAGGAAAGAGATACTGAATTTAATTTCTCTGAAAAAAAAAAAAAGCAGGAAAATTTTAAGGGCTATAGTTATCTTTTAGAATCATGTTTAAAATAGATGACTAAAAGAAAGCTACTAACACAGGGGGCCCAGCCTTGCACAAGGTGATGACCTAGGGGGGCTAGAGGGGTAGAATGGGTGAGGGGAGGGGAAGTCATAAGAAAACAAGAGAGGAGATATATATATATAGATAGATAGATAGATAGATAGATAGATATAGATATAGATATATAGATATAGATATAGATATAGATATAGATATAGATATAGATATATATCTCAGTTCATTCGCTCAGTTGTGTCCGACTCTTTGCGACCACAAGAATCACAGGGCGCCAGGCCTCCCTGTCCAACACCAACTCCCGGAGTCTACCCAAATCCATGTCCATCGAGTCGGTGATGCCATCCAGCCATCTCATCCTCTATCATCCCCTTCTCCTTTCCACAATCCCTCCCAGCATCAGGGTCTTTTCCAATGAGTCCAACTCTTCGCATGAGGTGGTTAAAGTATTGGAGTTTCAGCTTCAGCATCAGTCCTTCCAATGAACACCCAGGACTGATCTCCTTTAGGATGCACTGGTTGGATCTCCTTGCAGTCCAAGGGACTCCCAAGAGTCTTCTCCAACACCACAGTTCAAAAGCGTCAATTCTTCAGTGCTCAGCTTTCTTCACAGTCCAACTCTCACATCCATACATGACCACTGGAAAAACCATGGCCTTAACTAGACAGACCTTTGTTGGTAAAGTAATGTCTCTGTTTTTTAATAGGCCATCTAGGTTGGTCATAACTTTCTTTCCAAGGAGTAAGTGTCTTAATTTCATGGCTGAAATCACCATGAGTCTTTGCATGAAATTTTCCCTTGGTATCTCTAATTTTCTTGTAGAGATCTCTAGTCTTTCCCATTCTGTTGTTTTCCTCTATTTCTTTCCATTGATCACTGAGGAAGGCTTTCTTATCTCTCCTTGCTGTTCTTTGGAACTCTGCATTCAAATGGGAATATCTTTCCTTTTTTCCTTTGCTTTTTACTTTTCTTCTTTTCACAGCTATTTGTAAGGCCTCCTCAGACAGCCATTTTGCTTTTTTGCATTTCTTTTCTATGGGGATGGTCTTGATCCCTGTCTCCTGTACAATGTCATGAATTATAACTGATTCATATAGATGCATGGCAGAGATCACCACAATATTGTAGAGCAATATTGCAGAGCAATTATCCTCCAATTAAAATAAAATGTAGGAGGTAGGTTAATGTCTGTAATGAGACCACTTGTGTTTACTAATTGGAACTTGCTAAAGTTAGACTCCTACCCTTCCACTGAGCCTGAGATAGGGACTCCATCTTTCCTGATGATTGTATTTCAAAGAGATGACTCCTAGATGCTTGAGAAACTGGTGAGAAACTGGCTTGTAAAACTAGTGAGAAGCTGGGAGAACATTTACATCTCAAATGAGCAGAATAAAGAATTTATGATTAAAGTTTTTCTAAAATAAAACAAAAAGAAGGTCAGGAGCCTATAGTCAGGAATAAACCTGTCTAAATTTTACTGAATCTGAATGAAGCAAAATCCATCTTGGTCACTGGCATGTACATGAGATAATCTTTAAACCAGAGTTGGTTAAGATGCCACATCAAGATTATAAATGATTCCATAGCATAGGTAATGGTTCAAGCCATAGCATAAGTAATACTTTGAAAAGGCTAAAACAAATTGAGTAATAAGGAGAAACCACAAGCCTTCCACACAAAATGAATTATCTATCTATCTACCTATCTATCTATTGATTTAGCTTCACATCCCCCTTTCTCTCCCCCAGCACACAGTTTCAGCACACTTGATTCTTCCTTAGACTCTTCATCATATCCTCTCCACTTAGGAGTCTGCACCCTAGATGTCAAAATACAAATATAGCGTATAACATGGACATATTGTTGTAAATAAAACAGATATTTGTGTCAAAGTTGTAGTTAAATAGAAATGCTCTTTACTATTGTTATAGGACATTGGTACAAACTCCATATAACTTCAGTCAATAACAATGAAAAAAGAAATGTTTGAATAATAGTTTTTTTGTTTTTTTTTTGTAGGTTACTCAAAGTCATATGGAAAAGGAACAGAGAAAATGTGAAAATAATTATGTTAGTCAAATAAATTAAGGAATTAACAGTTGTTTTTTTTCTGAAATTTGCTGGTTATTAAGGATAATTTTTGTTTTCAATTTTCTTTTAGCTAATTAGAAAATTATTGTAATTTTCCAATTCATTTGCAAATTTATGTTTCTTGTGTAAACATAAATTAACTCTACTTTAAGTTGTAAATGGAGTCAGTGAAACAAAATTTACAAAAACTTTGTCATCAACACTGTTTATCAAGTGAGAGTAGCAGCTGTCAAAGATGATGTGCTTCAAATGTCACCCAAGAACCTAAAAAGAACTGTGGCCTTGTAAAGATCCTGGGATGACTGACACATCATGTGAAGATGTGGTGAGAGCAGCAGGTATCATCTACAAGAAGCTGAACCTTACAGACATTAAGGAACATTATCAGCAGCTTATGGAGTAAATGCCAGCTGCTCTCTGAATGAGCCCTACCCTAACATGTCAGTAAAAAAGGAAAATAGTGTAATGTAAAACTGTGTATTTATATAGATCATTTCCTTTAAAAGCTCTTAAATCCTTAACAGATTCTGAGCTCATCAATTCTTAAAATCCAATGAAGTAAGAATTACAGAAGCACATAAACCTCAAAATGATTATTGAGTGATCCAAGAAAGACAATTTTCTAGAGGTTTTCTATTTTATGAATAATTATGTGATCTTGATAAGGGGATTATGTTTGTTAGAAAAAAAGCTCAATCTCCAGAGAATTTGAAAACAAAGTGTATAGGGATTTATTCTATTTTACTATACATATTTTCTTAAGATACCTTAAATCCTATTGAGCTCTGTAGTAAATAAGTAAAGACAAGATTAGGAATGGGGCATTATTACATTCAGGTGGAATTCATGATAATTCATATATAAATGATAGCATGAGTCTACCAGACACCCTGACTAGGAGTAATTATTTTCCTAAATATTCATCTAATTGACATGTAATGTTGCTTATCTATCTGATTTGTCTTTTCTGTATTTTCATGTTTCTCCAGTGCTAACATCATTATCTTGGATGACATCACCGACATGATGGATATGAGTTTGTATAGGCTCTGGGAGTTGGTGATGGACAGGGAAGCATGGCATGCTGCAGTTCATGGGGTCACAAAGAGTCGGACACAACTGAGCAACTGAACTGAACCAAACTGAACATCACTGTCACAGTTGAGACCCACTCAGCAACCCACATCCAATAATTAGGGTTTCTATCATCCCCAGAATGCAAAAATTTGAGACAGCAAGGATTTTGATCTGTTTGTCCACTGATTAATACCGAAGTACTAGAATAATGCTTGATCACAAAAGGCACTAAATACATATCTGTCAAAAGTTAGTAGAAGAATGAGGGAATGGAAGAATAAACAAATAATAAATGAAATGTTGTCCTTAAATTTTTGTCTTGCACTTCTGAAACACATTCTACACCTAGTTTCTTCATTGTATTCCCATATCACACACCAAAGTTGGTCTTTATTTTTTAAGTGATTCTTTTTTCTCATTTTATTTATTTTTATTAAAATGCTCTCTCATAATCTTTTGCATGTAAAAATCTAATCCAACTTATAAGATCAAAACTGAAAATCCAAATAAAGCACAACACCTTACACTGTAGCCCTTAAGCACCACTTCTTCCTGCCAAGTTTCATTTGAATTTATTTTTATTCCACCAAATAATTTCAAGTAATGATTTAGTAATATTAAATTGCTTATGCCATAGACTATGCTCATAAAAAGTAGGTTTCCAAAACACCATGAAAGAAAAAAAATTATGCAGCACCAAAAATCCTGCCATTATGAAATCACCTTTATTAATATATAATAATAATTTACTTATATAGATAAACAGATATATTTTTAATTGGGAAAAAGCATAAGAAAGGGAAAGAAGGGAAAAGAAATGAATACATAGTTCATTTTTGAAATATTATCTTAATTTTGTAATTTTAATTAATTTAAATTTTACAACTATTATAATTTCTATTTTAATTGTTCTGATTTTGGCAAAAATCATTCTATTTAATCTTTTAATGTAAACAAATAAGTACCAGTAAACTGCAAGGTAATTGGAAATTTTGCTGAAATATAAGCATCTTATCATAGCTAAGTATATTAATTCCTAACACTTCACTGTGAAACAGCGAAAACAACTCAAGTCCCTGTGACTTAAACATATTTGTTCTACACAAAACAATATTCTTTCAATAATAGGGATGTTACAAAATACAGAAAATATATTTTTCTGGTTTCCCTCCACTCAATCATGATTTATCTTTTGTGAAGAGCCCTATAACTGTGCCTTTGTTTTCATATGACTTTTAATTGCTCATACATGGATGGATAGATGAATGGATATATGAGTAGGTGGGTGGAAGAATATCTCTCACACTACTACCACTGCTTCTATACTTTAGAATTTATTTATTTTTAATATTGAATGTTTATATGATTATTATTATTATTATTTTAAATGCCTCTATGTAACTGAAGGCAGAAAACATCTGTCTTCTGCTTTAGTGCATACTCAGTCACTCAGTCGTGTTTGATACTTTGCGACTCTTTGGACTATAGCCTGCCAGGCTCCTCTGTCTATGTGATTTCTCAGGCAAGAATACTGGAGTGCTTTGCCATTTCCTCCTGCAGAGGATCTTTCCCATCTAGGGATTCAACCCACATCTCCTGCATCTCCTTCATTGGCAGGTGGATTCTTTGTGGAGCCATCAGGGAAGCCACTCATTGCTTTTGTACATAAATGATATCTAGACAAGATTTATCACTGAGGATCATGCTCTCCTAAAAAAAAAAACTTTTTACTACCTTCAGATATTGCATTGATATGCTAAATTGATATGCCCAGCTTATGCAAAAAATATATGCAATGGCAAAAGCTCATCAACAAACTGGAAATGATGATGGGATGCTATGAGTACAGGATAAGTAGGTGTAGAAATAATCATAGGATACATAGGGAACTTGCTTTATCTGTATTCACTAGCATCTAGGTGCCTGAATATTAAAGTAATTCAGGAGTATATAGTATTCAAGAGGACCTTTGAAGAAGGCAAAGAGACCAACTCTAAGTTTCTCCTTTTTTTTCCACAAATTACACATATTTTATTCAGCAAATATATTGGTTACTCCAAATATTTTCTAATTATACATATGAAATCTGAGCAGATCATTTACTATAAACTCACTATGATAAAATAAAAATAGAACAAAAGGTAACACTGCTGCTGCTGCTAAGTCACTTCAGTCGTGTACGACTCTGCGACCCCACAAGTAATTTCTTTTTTTATCAATATGCAAGCACCAAATTACTGCCTACAATTTCTGTATTGGAAAGAATTAAGGAACTATTCTTTATTTCAGTGAGAAAAATATATCATGATAGACTGGTAATATCTGTCATTGTGGTAAGTATTGTGTATTTACCAACCTTATGTTGGAAGGTAGTACATATGAATCAAACATGTTCATTCGAATGTATCCCATAATACCATTTTGACACTATGTCTTCTTTTGCTCATTTGTTTTTCTAAACTAAAGACTAGGAGTATGTTGTCATGCTATAGTTATGACAATGCCCAAAAGGCAGCACATATAGGGTAGTATTTCAGTTCAGTTCAGTCACTCAGTCATGTCTGACTCTGCGACCCCATGAACCACAGCATGCCAGGCCTCCCTGTCCATCACCAATGCCCGGAGTTCCCCAAACTCATGATAGGGTAATATTTACTGTAACATATAAAACAAGAATTGGTTTGATATAACACCGAATAAATTTGCAATAATTAATTCTGACCTTCTTAATTACTGTTTAACATTTTTCTCTTTTAGTCATTTTATTTCCTCCATGTTTCCCTTCTAATATACATTTGTATGCTAGTAGTGAAATAACTTCAGTGTGTCTCCTGTGTGAAGTCTGTGACTTCATGACATTAATTTTTCACAGCTTTCAAGGGGTAGAGTAGCAAGTGTTCTTTTCAAGGTTTTGGTCAAAAGAAGCAAATGGTTTGTCAACAGAAGCACAGTATAGAAAAGAGCTTTCAGGAATTCTTGTTGACCTAGGTGTCCAACTAAATCAGTTGACTACTCTCTTGCTTTTTCTATGATCCAGCGGATGTTGGCAATTTGATCTCTGGTTCCTCTGTCTTTTCTAAAACCAGCTTGAACATCAGGAAGTTCACGGTTCACATATTGCTGAAGCCTGGCTTGGAGAATTTTGAGCATTACTTTACTAGCATGTGAGATGAGTGCAATTGTGCGGTAGTTTGAGCATTCTTTGGCATTGCCTTTCTTTGGGATTGGAATGAAAACTGGCCTTTTCCAGTCCTGTGGCCACTGCTGAGTTTTCCAAATGTGCTGGCATATTGAGTGCAGCACTTTCACAGCATCATCTTTCAGGATTTGAAAAGCTCAACTGGAATTCCATCACCTCCACTAGCTTTGTTTGTAGTGATGCTTTCTAAGGCCCACTTGACTTCACATTCCAGGATGTCTGGCTCTAGGTCAGTGATCATACCATCGTGATTATCTTGGTCGTAAAGATCTTTTTTGTACAGTTCTGTGTATTCTCGCCATCTCTTCTTAATATCTTCTGCTTCGGTTAGGTCCATACAATTTCTGTCCTTTATAGAGCTCATCTTTGCATGAAATATTCCTTTGGTATCTCTGATTTTCTTGAAGAGATCTCTAGTCTTTCCCATTCTGTTGTTTTCCTCTATTTCTTTGCATAGATCTCTGAAGAAGGCTTTCTTATCTCTTCTTGCTATTCTTTGGAACTCTGCATTCAGATGTTTATATCTTTCCTTTTCTCCTTTGCTTTGACTGTGTGGATCACAATAAACTGTGGAAAATTCTGAAAGAGATGGGAATACCAGACCACCTGATATGCCTCTTGAGAAATTTGTATGCAGGTCAGGAAGCAACAGTTAGAACTGGACATGGAACAACAGACTGGTTCCAAATAGGAAAAGGAGTTCGTCAAGGCTGTATATTGTCACCCTGTTTATTTAACTTATATGCAGAGTACATCATGAGAAACCTTGCACTGGAAGAAACACAAGCTGGAATCAAGATTGCCAGGAGAAATATCAAGAACCTCAGATATGCAAATGACACCACCCTTATGGCAGAAAGTGAAGAGGAACTCAAAAGCCTCTTGATGAAAGTGAAAGTGGAGAGTGAAAAAGTTGGCTTAAAGCTCAACATTCAGAAAACAAAGATCATGGCATCCGGTCCCATCACTTCATGGGAAATAGATGGGGAAAGAGTGGAAACAGTGTCAGACTTTATTTTTCTGGACTCCAAAATCACTACAGATGGTGACTGCAGCCATGAAATTAAAAGAGGCTTACTCCTTGGAAGGAAAGTTATGACCAACCTAGATAGCATATTCCAAAGCAGAGACATTACTTTGCCAACAAAGGTTAGTCTAGTCAAGGCTATGGTTTTTCCTGTGGTCATGTATGGATGTGAGGGTTGGACTGTGAAGAAGGCTGAGCGCTGAAGAATTGACGCTTTTGAACTGTGGTTTTGGAGAAGACTCTTGAGAGTCCCTTGGACTGCAAGGAAATCCAACGAGTCCATTCTGAAGGAGATCAGCCCTGGGATTTCTTTGGAAGGAATGATGCTGAAGCTGAAACTCCAGTACTTTGGCCACCTCATGAGAAGAGTTGACTCATTGGAAAAGACTCTGATGCTGGGAGGGATTGGGGGCAAGAGGAGAAGGGGACGACAGAGGATGAGATGGCTGGATGGCATCACTGACTCGATGGACGTGAGTCTGAGTGAACTCCGGGAGTTGGTGAGGGACAGGGAGGCCTGGCATGCTGCGATTCATGGGGTCGCAAAGAGTCGGACACGACTGAGCGACTGATCTGATCTGATCTGAAAGGTTAGCTAGGAGCATAAATCTTTAGCTCCCAAAGGAGAATTTAGGCACATGACATCATTAACAACAAAATTAATATCCATTAGCTATTTTGAATTTTATAACAATTGCTCTGTTCCTCTATGTCTGATATAATCATCTTCATATTCTGTACTCAAGAACATTTAGAATTTAAGAATTAAAACATATTATTCGAGCTTTCCAGCTTTAAATAAAAGGCAGAATATTAATTTGCGTAATCTGAATCCCCAAATATAACTACTCTCTGAATATTTGTTCTACCTCATTATGAAGCTTAGTCTAATCTGAGTCAGCTACAATATACCTTTAGGATTTGTGGACCTCTTAATTAGAAGGCTATATTGTCATATCAGATCCCATACATTCATTTCACCAATTGCCTGGACAGTGAGTGCTGTTGCTTTATAATTGTGCCTGATTGATTATATTATTGTTGCAGTACATCCTGTGATGTTTTACCTTTAAATCTTAGACTCAGAATAAAAGCTTTGGGATTACAATACAGGTGAATTAGAGGTTAGACACAATTTTCTGAAACAGATTCACAATAGAAGAGTAAGTTCCTTTTTTTTTTTTTTTTTAAGTGGATTGAGCATTTCTTTATTCCTCAAAAAAACAACTGAAAATTAGGACAATACATTTCTTATGGAGTTTAAATGGAACTTGCTTCATTAGATCACTTTTTGAAGTCTTTTAAAAATAAATAAGTCAGCTATGTGTCTGTATCTCCTACTAGTAACAAAAAGGATTCAATTGGGGAGTCAGATATAACTCTATGTTTAAAAACAATGTTAACTATACTTTTCATTTAACTGTCTTTAGACCCAGAGCTACTAACTACATATCTCCAAAAAGGGCTTCTTCTATCCTTAATACTATTATTATCCATCTACCACTTTGCTTAAAATCTGCCTCAGCACAGCATTGAACCTTCTCTTACCACGTTTTCCTACTCTTAGAGTGATTATCTATTAACCTTTCAATTATCTTTTAATCAATTTTTATCAATTTCTTTTATCTTCATATATATTTAGAAATTTGATAATTTTATATAATAATTTTTAGTAACTTCACAGTATCTAGTCTTGAAAACAACTCTTTCCATGTCAGTTACTTATAGTAATTTTTATTTGATAAGGCTTGTACTTTCAGCTTACATTGATACTCATATTATCTTCTGTAATGCTCAACAAATAAAAAGAAATATAAATTTGATGATATAATTTAAATTTTATTTTGGAAAAGAAAACATATATACCTCAAACAGGAGTTAACTACCTACCAAAACTAAAAATGATTTGTCAAAATGAGTACTGATTAATATAGATTCAAAACCGTTTGAAATGCTTTAACAGAGGATTTACATGGAAACTGAAGGTCAGGTAAATAAAATCATGAGGCTTGAAATATGGAAAGGAAGGAGATGGATAAAAAACACAACACTATATATATTTCAGGCTGTTGGACACTAGCTAGAAGGTTGGAATTGTAACTAAAACCCATATAATTTTGGAGAAAGGAAGTATAATAGTTATTAGAGTATAATTCTTATAGTTAATCATGGATTCTTAAGTATTTTTAAAGGAAAATCAGGGAGGCAGTACAGAAAATAAATGGGGTGATAAATATGTTTCAAAAATAAAATAATTCTCAAAAAATCAGAGACTAAATATAGTTTTGACAGACAACATGATGAGATGTCCAGAACCATAAACTTTGGGGCCACAGTGAGGCACATAGATTCTAAATACAGACAGCCTGGCTTCAAATGCCACATTTGTTATCGAGCATCTTCCTTCAACTTTTTGACTGCAGTCCTTTTTTCTATTATTTGGGAAGCCATCTCAGATATATTAGGATTACCAGGTAAATAATTATAGAAGATTTATAATAGTCCTCCCCAAATCATAAACTATTTAGAATTATTTGTAGATAGATGATAGATGATAGAATCACAGATAATTCACAAGTTTTGAGCCTAAAGTTTTTATTAGGTAGGAACATGTTTTGTTATGGGAGATAGAGTAGCCGATTGCAAATAGTGCTCCAAATTCTTCCTGTTCTATGATGTCTTATTTTTGAAAAGACCATGAAATTTATTTTGACCATTTTGTCATTAGCGAATATAAGACAGAGATCTCAGAAATATATGTGCTTTGACACTTGCTCTTGTGCTCTACTTACAATCCTGTGTGTGTGTTTGTGCTCAGTCGTGTCTGACACTTTACGACACCATAGACTGTAGCCCACCAGGCTCTTCTGTCCATGGAATCTTACAAGCAGGAATACTGGAGTGGGTGTCCATTTCCTCCTCCAGGGTATCTTTCCAACTGAGGGATTGAACCCATGTCTCTAGAGTCTTCTGCACTGGCAGGTGGATATTTTACCACTGCACCACCTGGGAAGCCCCATAATTCTGAGACTTCTAGATTAAGAAACCTGAGCTATTGTTCCAGAGTGTGACAAACCACTCAGAATAGAACTAAAGCTACCTGAGAGACAACTTGCCAACCAACAGAAAAGGCCATCTTAAACATTTAACTACTAGACCATTATCAGCTAACCAAAAATACATGAAAGTAGCCAATACTGTTCAATCTGGCCCAGATGTGAAAACATTCCTATCCTTGCAACCCTCACACAGAAAATGAGTAAAGCCATTACGTTTTGTAATGTTTTGCTACGTAAAAGCGAACTGATAAGGAACTGGTACTCAGAGGTGAGGTAATGCTACTGCTGCTGCTAAGTCACTTCAGTCGTGTCCAACTCTGTGCAACCCCATAGACGGCAGCCCACTAGGCTCCCCCATCCCTGGGATTCTCCAGGCAAAAACACTGGAGTGGGTTGCCATTTCCTTCTCCAATACATGAAGGTGAAAGTGAAGTCACTCAGTCGTGTCCAACTCTTCGTGACCTCATGGACTGATGCCTACCAGGCTCCTCTGTCCATGGGATTTTCCAGGCAAAAGTACTGGAGTGGGGTGCCATTGCCTTCTCCGAGAGGTAAGGTAATACCACAACATAAATGTAAAATATGTCACACTGACTTTGTGACTGGGTATAGCAAAAGATAGAAAAACGGTGAGGGAGATATAAGTGAAGGCATGAACAATAGATCTAGCACTGAAGAGAAGGGAAGGAAATTCTCAGGTTGATAGAAAAGCAAGCATAGGATGAGAAAGATGACAAAGGCCTGGTGAACTAATAGGTATGCATAGAGTAGGAAGCCAGAGATCCCTCAGAGAGTTGTGTCCAGAAAGTATAAATACAACTGATGAATTATCTAAATAGCTTTCATCTTAGAAGTAGTAGTGTTAGCCACATAGTCATGTCTGATTCTTTGCAACCCCATGGACTATAGCCCAACAGGCTCCTCTGTCCATGGGATTCTTCAACCAAGAATACTGGAGCGGCCATGCCCTTCCCCAGGGGATCTTCCCGACCCAAGTATCAAACCCAGGTCTCCTTCTTTTCAGGCAGGTACTTTACCGTCTGATCCACCAGGGAAACACAGCTTTCATCATAAGTCAGTTTAAGTGAAGATACATTGTTTGGAGCTTTGGAGGAGCATAGAAAGAATACCAGATGTGAAATAATAATGAAAAAAAATGGAAGAAAGGCAATACTGGATCAAATTAAAATTTTGAAGTTATATAACAAATGAAATAAGCTGATAATTGGCTCAGAGGACACAATATTTATATAAACATTGTAATTAAACATTGAGTATGATTTTAATAAAATTTGTAAGATAATGCACTAATAGGATAAAAGATTCTAAATGTAAATAAGCTAGTATTCTTATTTACAATCATAGAGTCAATATACATTGTCAAAACTGATGAATGTACATATTAAAGCACATAACAAATTGTAATAGCTTGACATTAATATAAGAGTATGGAAATAAATAACAGATGAAACAACTGAAACACTCTTTTCCTCTTAGAAATGAGTTAGGGTAAAAGAACTTTGGGGACATTAAAGACCATTTTTTTTTGCATATATTTTTTTGTTAAATAAAATAAGCATAATCAACTTTTGGCTATGATGAACTGAATTTTGTCCCCCAAAATACATGTGTTGAGGTCCTAACCCCCAATTTGATAGCAGTTGGATATAGGGTCTTGGAAGGAAATTAGGTTTCACTGCAGTTATGAGGCTGAGGCTCTCATGATGAGATTATCACTCATAAGATGAGACACAAGAGTACCTTCTCTCTCTGCCATGTGAGGACATACTAAGAAGACAACTGGCTACAAGCCAGTGAAGGGCAGTAGAATACAACCACCAAGAATGGACCACTTTGACACATGGATTATTTCAAGCTGAAAACAAGCAGGGCCCAGAAGACTTAGGAAGAGTTTTTTATTCCTCCTTAACTGCCTAAAGAACTTAGATAAGGGGCTTATACCAGGGAGATAGCTATTACCAGAGATAAATTTTTATTAAAAAAAAGTCTAATCTCCATGGTATGGCAAACATTTGTTTAGCAAATATTTGCTTTTCTCACCTTCCCATATATTACCTTTCTCCCTTTAAAAGAGGCAGACCCTTAGCCCCTCTCTTTAGATGTAGATGGCACATAAACTCTAATTATCTGACTGCCAAGGAATCTCATAATTTTATGGGACTTCATATGTATATAATTAATTATTTTGTGCCGCTAATCTTCTTATGTCAATTTAATTATCAGATAAGCCAAAGAAACTAGAAGAGAGGAAAGGGAAAATCTTTCTTCTCTTACACCAGGAAAAGTGTTCTTAACAAAACCCACTATGTTTGCACCCTGATCTCATTACAAGGAAGTAACATAGAGCACAGGGAGTATAGCCAATATTTTACACTTTATAGAGCATGCGATTTATAAAAATACTGAATCATATACCTTAATCTAAAAATAATCTTACAAGTCAACTATACTTCAATAAAAAACTAATAAGGCAAAAAGAAAGATACTTGCTAATCTGTAAGAGGCATTAAGACAAGTCAAGAAGAGGTACAGATTTTGAGAATTTTGAGTGAAGAGGCTTAGAGATGTTGGTCATTTCATAAGTCCAAAGCATTGTATCTTGACTTCTTCAGAGACAGACACTAAAACAAATTTGGGGGTGAAAGATAATTATAAAGAGCCATATCTGTCAAAGGAATGTGATGGGTGCAGTAAATATCAGAAGAGGGGTCCTTCCCTGGTGGTCCAGCGGCTAAGACTCCACTCTCCACATACAGAAGGCCTGGATTTGATACCTGGTCAGGGAATTATATTCCATGTGCTGCAACTAAGGGTTCACATGCTGCAGTTAAATATCCTGCATGTGACATCTAAGACCTGGCACAGCCAAATTTAAAAAAAATTATATGAGAGGAGATAGTAAAAAATGCAATACAGTCTGAGCGAAACAACAGTCAGCCCAGAAAGAAGTTCTTGAGTAAGAGATGATTGTTAATAATATTCATCCTCAAACCAAAATAGTTGGATCTCTACTCTTGCATTTCTTAGTTAGTGAATGTGGGCTGCTGTGGGGAGAGTGTAACCTTAAGTTTGCTGATTCTTTGAAGGTAAAGCAGACACTGAGCTGATCTCTAGGAGATGCTAACTGCTGATTCTCCCCATGCCTGGGAAGCAAATCCTTCCTTGGAGGGTATATAAGAAATGCATCTAGGAGTTTAGTCAGAATATCCACAGCCACTACTATTTCAGTTCAGCTGGAGCCCTTAGTTGAAACTAATTTTATCCTTACTGCACTATCCATTCTAGTTTCCTGCTTGAGAACTTAGCATGGGATGTAATTCAAACCTGCACCTTGTGGAAGCCTGACCTCCTCTTGATCAGCATGTCCTTTTCAGTATGGGTTGATTGTATCCACCCATCTGTAACACAACTGAGAAAGGAGCTACCAAGAAGCGAACAGGTGGATTATCTCCATTATACATCTTGGCCCCTTACCTCCTCTTGGTGTTCAGGATTAATATCACTGTTAATCAAGTAACTTCACTTATTGATTGCTAGTCCACGAACAACAAGGAAACCAAAGTACTATGTTGGCAGTTGGCAACTGTAGTTTATAATTCAATGATATTCTTGTTTGATCTCCTAGAACAAGACCACAAACACTGCAGAGGCCAGATTGGGTCATTGAGTGATCATTCTTTCCACTGCTTTGTGCCAGACATATGTATTCATCTTACTGAGAACATAAAGCCCCCCAAAATCCTTTGATACAATACGTATACTGTATCCAGTAGGATAGCACCACATTCTCAGAGCATTGTGTTCATTTGGCACTTCAGTTGTGCCTTTAACAAATTATCCCAATCTTGTCTCAAGCCAGCATGATAAACCAGTGATGCATAATCCAACCAGTGGATCCGAAGTTCATGAGCCTACTCTTGCATGGCTATTAATTAAGAAGTGGATCTCCTAGTCCAATGTGATATTATGTGGAACCTCATGCTTGTAGATCAAATGCTCAGTAAGACCCAAGATAATGCTGCTAACTGAGGACAGGGCCTGGAGTCAGGACAGGGAAATCCATATGTGGAATATGTATCTATCCTTCTGAGAAGAAACCTCTGGTCTTTTCCAGATGCAAGAGACCCAAAGCAACAGCTTACCATCAAGTAAATGTTTGATTTTTTTTTTTTTTTTTCAAGAAAGCATGCCATGTCGAGAACTTAATGTAATTCCCCATGCCTAACAGTCTGAGAAGATAGCAGCTAGGTCAATTTGTGATTTGAGTCTGTGCTTGGCCTCCATTTATGTATTTATGGCCACTTCATATCTGTACCCATCTTGCCAGTCATGGGCACAAAGATAAAATTTGGCTGGCACAAACTTACTGGGCCATTTGCTGTACATTGTTGTTTAGTGCCCTTTCTACAGTGGATGCTCTCTTATGGTGGGTAAAAATCTTCAGAGTTCTTGTCCAATTTCACACGTATACCCATAAGCCTCCACTTCAAGTCTCCTTATCCTGAGTTTCTTGTCTTTTTCCTTTTGGGTTCTTGATCAGATTTCCAAGTTATTTTTCCACTGCCTTTGAATCTGTATATATTGTAATTTGGGGCCACTTATTTTTTCCAAAAAATAAAAATAAAAGGATTTTCCATCATAATTGTCTAAAAATGTACTTCTAGTGAAACTATAGAGATATAGTCATACATGATTGTTCTAAACCTACATATTGAGTTGACCTGTCTATAAACCAAGATAGGGCATAATAATCTTTATTCTGGTCATGGGTCATTTTCATCTGGTCATAGGCCTGAACAGATGGAAGTGGAATGATATAATAGTGGGTCCAGGCTACTTATGCACCTTGCTTATGGCTCCTGACCAAACTAGGACTTAATCTTACATAGAAAACTTCCATCATACCCTGGACTGCATATGGACTTTCTCAATCTTATGTTTTATGGATCTGAGAGGACCACATTCGTGATAATCAAGGCCCAGTAGCAGAAATATAGGGCTTCCCTGGTGGCTCAGATGGTAAAGAATCCAGCTGCAATACAGGAGACCCAGGTTCAATCCCTGGATCAGGAAGATCCCCTGAAGGAAGGAATGGCAACTCACTCCAGTATTCTTGCCTGGAGAATCCCAAGGACAGAGGAGCCTGGCAGGCTACAATCCGTGAGTTTGCAACGAGTCGGACAGGACTGAGTGACTTAGCACACACAGTACAATGGTTTTCTTTTTCTAAAAAATGTATGACATTCCACTACAGATAGCATGGCCTTGCTTTAGGGTAATTCTCCCACTAGTAACTTTGTTCAGAATCCATGAATTGTGGTTGTCTCACTAGTTTGTCAAAAGCTCTACACAGCATCATTTCTCACCACTGATACTTCAAAAATCACTGGGTCTGCCAGATTATATGGCTCAAGTGTATTGGCATGAAGTACATAAACTTCCAGATATTTCTCCAGCAAGGAGAGGTTTTGAGGGTATCAGCAAAGAATTGCAATTTATAGTCTGCAAACACAGCCAGCTATGTGAAAATTACCTCATGGCAAGGGAAGGAGAATTCTTTTATAAACAGGAAAGGGAAACTGAGAGCAATGGTAAATAACCCTGGAGAAGGAAATGGCAACCCACTCCAGTATTCTTGCCTGGAAATTCCCATGGAGAGAGAAGCCTGGTGGGCTACAGTCCATGGGGTCGCAAGAAGTGGAACACAACTTAGTGACTGAGCACACATGATAAATTAGAAGTATATGGCCTTTTATTGGCTGAGTTCTTGTCAGGAAAGAAGAGGAATTTTTCTCCTGTTGGGTTCTGCTATATTGGCAGGGTGTGAGAGCTCCCTGTTATGATCTCCCAACTCTATCTAAATAAGATTTTGGTTTATTAATTTTTATAAGTGGTAAAGTGGCTTATAGGGGCTTTCCTTGTGGCTCATATGATAAAGAATCTCCTGCAATGCAGGAGACCCAGGTTTGGTTCTTGGGTTGGGGAAGATCCCCTGGAGAAGAGAATAGCTACCCACTGCATTATTCTTTCCCGGAGAATTCCATGGACAGAGGGGTCTAGAAGCTACAGTGCATGGGCTCACAAAGGGTCAAATATGACTGAGTGGTGACTAACACTTTCACTTTCTTTCAAAGTGGCTTATACCATACTTTGAGCCTGATACAAAATATTTTTCTGTTCTGGGCCTCATTTGAAGCTGGCAGATTTTTATGTCACCTAGCGTATTGGGTAGATGGAAACTACTGGTTCTAAAACCTGAAGAGGCACACCTAATGTTATGCTTTGTTCTTTGGTTTAGCAACTATGAGATTTAATAATTATCTCTTAATTTAAAGGAGACAGTGTGGCAGCCCCAAGATCACCACTTAAATCACTATGGATGTGACACACCCCCGAATTATTTCTCACCCTTAGAATGCTTGGGTTTCATCAAGTTCTCTGGACTACTAGTCTCCCTTTTCTCATTCAGTCCAAGGAATATAATTGACATAATGAATCAATGTAATATTTAATCTAAGACTGTCAAGATAGTCCAGATGTCTTTCATCTGTATTGTGAAAGATGAGAGAAATTGCACAGCCCTGGACTAACTGCAACTATATATTATTGTCCTTTCTTTGGGAATAAAAACTTATTCTAACACATTTCTGATTAGGATAGAAAAGAAAGCCTCCATTGAATAAATGGCTTCATGCTTTGTATCTGGGACCTTACTAAACTGTTCTAGGAAACATACCCTATCTGTCACAGTGTTTGGAAGTAGAGCTACTATAGGATGAGCTTGAGGTAGTCTATATTCTGCCTGTAGAATCCATTTGGTTCTCCAGAAACAGGAGATAAATCAAATCAAATTATTATGAGTCCATTATCCCTCCACATATCCCTAAGATTGGTATTAATCTTCACCATTTTTTACAAAATATTGTTTTGGGGGATATTCATGTTGATAGCCTTTCTTATTAAAATTGTTAAAGAAAGCTAATGACAGAAAAATAAAAATATACTACACTAAATCACAGAAACAAATGTTGGTTTGATAAATCTTTACCAAAAAATGATTTAAAAAAGAGAAAAACACAATATCAATAATAGGAATAAAAAGGAACACCACTATGAAGACTATAGGTATTAAACTCACAGTAGAATAGGCTTAACAATTCTTTGCCTAATAATATTGAAAAATTAAAGGAAATGGACACATTTCTTACAATAATTGCTTACCAAAATAGACTCAAGAAGAGATATAAGATATAAAATCTGACGAGATATAAAATCTGACTAGTCCTATGTCCCTTTAAGACAGGAAGGAAGGAGATAAGGCACAACTGTTAAAGAATGTACAGAGGGACACAGCTGTTTGAGAATAAAGATAGGATAAAACTGGCTGGAACCAGCTGAAACCAAGAGGGCATCCAACATAGTCTGGTCATTGACATTTAGCCCATTATGCCTCCATTAGAATATCAAAGAATACACTCCCCTTCATGCTATGACAATTCCAGGGCTGAACATAAAAGGCCAAAAAGTGGGCAATGGCCTGACTCCTAGAAACCCCTTCCCCTTAACAAGAGTATCCCTCCTACTCATTAACATGTGAAAATGTCATTGTTGTTGATCAATCATCCAGTCACGTTCAACTCTTAATGACTCTGTGGACTGCAGCATTCCAGGCCTCCCTGTCCATCACCATCTCCCAGAGTTTGTCCAAGATCATGTTCATGGCATTGGTGATGTCTGCCCAGCCACTGCATCCTCTGATGCCCTCTTCTCCTTCTGCCCTTGATCTTTCCCGGCATCAGGAACTTTTCCAATTAGTCATCTGTCTGCATCAGATGGCCTAAATTCTGGAGCTTCAGCATCAGTCCTTCTAGTGAATAATCAGAGTTGATCTCCTCATGAGAAACGCTGGGCTGGAGGAAGCACAAGCTGGAATCAAGATTGCTGGGAGAAATATCAATCACCTCAGATATGCAGATGACACCACCCTTATGGCAGAAAGTGAACAGGAACTAAAAAGCTTCTTGATGAAAAAGAAAGTGGAGAGTGAAAAAGTTGGCTTAAAGCTCAACATTCAGAAAACTAAGATGATGGCATCTGGTCTCATCACTTCTTGGGAAATAGATGGGAAAACAGTGTCAGACTTTAATTTTGGGGGCTCCAAAATCACTGTAGATGGTGACTTCAGCCATGAAATTAAAAGACACTTGCTCTTTGGAAGAAAAGTTATGACCAACCTAGATAGCATATTGAAAAGCAGAGACATTACTTTGCCAACAAAGGTCATCTAGTCAAGGCTATGGTTTTTCCAGTAGTCATGTATGGATGTGAGAGCTGGACTGTGAAGAAAGCTGAGCGCCGAAGAACTGATGCTTTTGAACTGTGGTGTTGGAGAAGACTCTTGAGAGTCTCTTGGACTGCAAGGAGATCCAACCAGTCCATTCTGAAGGAGATCAGCCCTGGGATTTCTTTGGAAGGAATGATGCTAAAGCTGAAACTCCAGTACTTTGGCATTGAGGTGACTCGTTGGAAGAGGTTGACTCATTGGAAAAGACTCTGATGCTGGGAGGGATTGGGGGCAGGAGGAGAAGAAGACGACAGAGGATGAGATGGCTGGATGGCATCACCGACTCAATGGACATGAGTTTGAGTGAACTCTGGGAGATGATGATGGACAGGGAGGCCTGGCGTGCTGTGATTCACGGGGTCACAAAGAGTCGGACACAACTGAGTGGCTGAACTGAACAGAAGTGAAGATCTATAGGTTTGATGTCCTTGCCGTCCAAGGGACTTTCAGCAGTCTTCTCCAGTACCACGGTTTGAAGGCATCAATTCTTTGGCATTCTGTCTTCTTTATGGTCCAGCTCTCACAACCTTACATGACCACTGGGAAGACCATAGCTTTGATTCTATGGACCTTTGTTAGAAGAGTAATGTTTCTGCTTTTCAACACACTGTCTAGGTTTGTCATCACCTTCCTGCCAAGAAGCAATTGTCTTCTGATTTCACGGCTGCAGTCACCCTCTGCAGTGATTTTGGAGACCAAGAAGAGGAAATATATCACTACTTCCACCTTTTCTCCTTCTATTTGTCATGCAGTAATGGGGCCAGATGCCATGATCTTATTATTATTATTTCTTAATATTTAGTCTTAAGCTGTCTCTTTCATTCTCCTCCTTCACCCTCATCAAGAGGCTCTTTAGTTCCTCTTCTCCTTCTGGCATTAGAGTAGCATCATCCACATATCTGAGGTTGTTGATGTTTCTCTGGCCACTTGTTACTCATCCAGCCAAGCATTTCTCATGGTGTGCTCATATGAAATTACCCAGCCCATAAAACTAATAAACCAATACCTTGGGGGCAGTTCTCACCAACTGAGATGTCTGCATTCTGCTGATGGATTGTGTATCTCTCTAACTAAATTGTCTTACTTTACTTTGGCTTGTTCTTGATTTTTCCTCTGCACAAAGCACAGGATCCTGATTGGCATCCCAGGATGAATGTTAAGTTATAAGTCAGCTTTTTCACTCTCCTCTCTCATTTTCCTCAATAGGCTCTTCAGTTCTTCTTTGCTCTCTGAAGTTCTCACAAGGCAAACTCCAGATAGTTTTCACCAAAATATAATAAATAATATTCTTAAGTAATTATTTGAGAATATATAAAAAGATAAAATAATACATGAAGGTAAGTAATGAGATAGTCATCAACTTGATTCCACATCTGATAAAGACATTAAAATAAAGAAGATTCATCCTTAGCAAACTAAAGATGCAACAAAGATGAAAAAACTATAAACAAAGATTCAAAACTATAAACAAAAAACCTAAATAAAATATTGGCAAATAAGATATAGCAGTACATTGAAAAGATAAAATATTGTAATATCTTAGATTCATTTGAAGATTGCTGCTGCTGCCGCTAAGTCGCTTCAGTCGTGTCTGACTCTGTGCGACCCCATAGATGGCAGCCCACTAGGCTCCTCTGTCCCTGGGATTCTCCAGGCAAGAATACTGGAGTGGGTTACCATTTCCTTCTCCAGTGTGTGCAAGTGAAAAGTGAAAGTGAAGTCACTCAGTTGTGTCCGACTCCTAGCGACCCCATGGACTGCAGCCTATCAGGCTCCTCCATCCATGGGATTTTCCAGGCAAGAGTACTGGAGTGGGGTGCCATTGCCTTCTCTGTTGAAGATTACATATGCTTAATTAATTAATATTATTAAAAAAGTTAAGAGAATTTCTTTAACTTGATAAGTCATATCTAAAAATATGCAAATATCACTCTTTAATAGTGAAGTAATGATAGTTTTCTCCCTTAACTTAGGAATGTGAATGGCCACTGTTAATAACTTTAGTCATCACAGTACTAGCAGGGCCTTGCTAATTCATTCAGTTCAGTTCAGTTCAGTCGCTCAGTCGTGTCCAACTCTTTATGACCCCATGAATCGAAGCACGCCAGGCCTCCCTGTCCATCACCAACTCCCGGAGTTTACTCAAACTCATGTCCATCAAGGAAAGCATAATAAATAGCATAAAAATTATATAGGAAGAAATTTTTCAAAAAATATTATTTTGATATAATATGATTCTTTAAGCATAAAATCATCGCAGCACTGTTTATAATAGCCAGGACATGGAAGCAACCTAGATGCCCATCAGCAGATGAATGGATAAGAAAGCTGTGGTACATATACACAATGGAGTATTACTCAGCCATTAAAAAGAATACATTTGAATCCGTTCTAATGAGATGGATGAAACTGGAGCCTATTATACAGAGTGAAGTAAGCCAGAAGGAAAAACACCAGTACACTATACTAACACATATATATGGAATTTAGAAAGATGGTAACAATAACCCTGTGTACGAGACAGCAAAAGAGACACTGATGTATAGAATAGTCTTATGGACTCTGTGGGAGAGGGAGAGGGTGGGAAGATTTGGGAGAATGGCATTGAAACATGTACAATATCATGTATGAAGCGAGTTGCCAGTCCAGGTTCGATGCACGATACTGGATGCTTGGGGCTAGTGCACTGGGACGACCCAGAGGGATGGTATGGGGAGGGAGGAAGGAGGAGGGTTCAGGATGGGGAACACATGTGTACCTGTGGTGGATTCATTTTGATATTTGGAAAAACTAATACAATTATGTAAAGTTTAAAAATAAAATAAAATTAAAAAAATTAAAAAATAAAATTAAATTAAATTTAAAAAAAAAAGAACATACTTTCAAAAATAAACAGTCATTTAAAACTTCAAAAAAAAAATAACATACAGATAAACTGTTAGAAAAATAGCTGAAATTGAGAAATTTATTACATACAAAACTAATATAATGAATGCCAATTTTATTTCTACATACTAGCAACAAACAGAATATTTAATAAATAATATGCATCAAATATCTAGAAGTTAATGTAACAAAGGATTTCAGGAGCTTTATTTATTAGTATTCACAATATAATAAAGATGTTAAACCCCCTTAAATTCATATATATATATATATATATATTCACTACACAACTGATCAGTATCTGAGCAATGTTTTGCAAAAGAATTCTTAATTTATACAGAATTGTAATGCTCAAGAACAGACAAGAGTATCTTTAGAGAGAGTATCAAATTTGGAGAATGTTCTCTATCACTTATCTGGGTTTATCATAACTCCAGTTATACAAGTAACAGGGTAACAAGGAAGAAATATATAAAACTGTAACAAAATAGAGCCCTGAAAAAGAAATGCTATATGCATTTGTTACCAAGTTTTTGATATACAACACCACAATGCACTGACAAAAGGACGACTGTTGAAGTTTGGTATTAATGTGGGAAAAAATATTTGTGACTCTTCTCCAAATATGCAAATATCAATTACACATGGATTAAGAACCTAAAGTTCAAATGTAAAACAATAAATCATCAAGAAGTTAATATAGGACATTTAAAAAATGATTTTGACTTTGGTAAAGATTTCTTAGCACTAAAAGTGCAAGTTATAACTGCATACTCAACAAAAAGATTGCCTTAAAAAAAAAAATAGGAAGAATAATCAATGTTAAAGTAGAGCAACTGAAACTTTCATACCCTGCTGGTGGGTATACAAATTACATCAGACACTTTGAAAAGCTAAATGGGTGTGTGACCTCAGCCCATGAATTCCACTTCTCTATATTCACATGATAGTAATGAATATATCTGAGCCTCCAAAGACATAATGTTTTGTTTATAACAGTGGTATTTGTAATCATTCCAAATTATGTTTTACTCAACTGTTCATTAACTGTAAAATAAAGCAATTATGGTATGTTTACAAAATGGAATACTATGCTGCAAAGGAAATTAATAAACTGTTTTAGCAACAACACCCAAGAATATCACATAGTGTTGGTTAGTGAAAGATAGGCCAAAAGCAGTGAATATGAAATTCAATGCATAAAGATCAATAATAGGCAAGCAGTTTCTGACAACAGAAGTAAGAGAGTAATTAGCTATCGTAGGATGTATTTTAACAGTACAGCAGCATAAAGAAGGCTTCTGATGTCTATTTAATATTCTGTGTTCTTAGTCTTGTTAGTGGTTATGTGAATGTAGCAAATTTACAAAAAAGAAAGATATATCAGACAGCATGCTTCTAATTTGTATGCTTTTTCTCATTAATTGCCCTTCAATAAAAAGCAACTTAGAAAAAACTAACATAAAAAGAATTTAGGGCTATAATTATTAGATTTAAAAATCAATGTTAGCTCAATAAATAAAACTCTAATGCAGATCTGCTTAATTGACTGAATCCTTGAAGGAAAAATCACTAATAAGATTGATCTCATTCTTTCACCTTGATGTGACTATACTTTTTTAGGGATGGTCATTTTCAAGATGTTTTTCCTCTGCCCTTCATTCTCTCACCATTTACTTCTGAAGTTCGCTAAGTTACTCATGGTGTGCCTTTTGAAGGCAATAATAATCAAACATAATTTTTCATGTGAACTTATTTTCTCTAAGATTTCCTATGATCTCCTTTATCCTGGAGCTGGTTGTAGGATGGTGATATATTGCTATTTGTTTCAGTTAAGGATGAAGAATAAGTCTGTCATTCAGGATTTGGGGGTTAGAATAAAAACCACATTTATTAACTGAGACCACTCTACTGGGATTTGGAACATAAGCTTGGTTAATAATCAAAGATTTAGATCTTCTTTTAGCCATGGTCCAGCAAGTGTACATCTCCTTCACATTTTCACTAGGTCAGTAAGTGGCTAGACCACAGACTTACCCAGGGATCTCTCAGTCCATTGTTGAAAATACCATCAAATGGTGTCACAATCAACAGAATATCCTTTAACAATTTATTCATGCTACAAGGATGAAATCTGATACATGCATTCTTGGATCGGAGTAGAACAGATGAGGCCTATATTAACACCTATGAGGTAGCATCAAGAGTGTCCTAAACCAACATTACTTGTCTTAGTACATTTTCGCATGCCAGAAAATATTCTACAATTCTAATGATTAATCAATATTGGAAATACAAGCTGATCTTATGATAATAAATGAATACTGAAAAGGTATTGTCCCTTAATTCCCTGTCAATACCCTCATAGGTCCGTCTGTCAATAACCTCAGATATGCAGATGACACCACCCTCATGGCAGAAAGTGAAGAAGAACTAAAGAGCCTCTTGATGAAAGTGAAAGAGGAGAGTGAAAAAGTTGGCTTAAAGTTCAACATTCAGAAAACTAAGATCATGGCATCCAGTCCCATCACCTCATGACAAATAGATGGGGAAACAGTGGAAACAATGTCTGACTTTATTTTTCTGGGCTCCAAAATCACTGCAGATGGTGACTGCAGCCATGAAATTAAAGACACTTACTCCTTGGAAGGAAAGTTATGACCAGACTAGATAGTATATTGAAAAGCAGATATATTACTTTGCCAACAAAGGCCGTCTAGTCAAGGTTATGGTTTTTCCCGTAGTCATGTATGGATGTGAGAGTTGAACTGTGAAGAAAGCTGAGCACCAAAGAATTGATGCTTTTGAAGTGTGGGGTTGGAAAAGACTCTTGAGAGTCCCTTGGACTGCAAGGAGATCCAACCAGTCCATCCTAAAGTAGATCAGTCCTGGGTGTTCATTGGAAGGACTGATGTTGAAGCTGAAACTCCAATACTTTTGCCACCTGACATGAAGAGCTGACTCGTTGGAAAAGACCCTGATGCTGGGAAAGATTGGGGGCAGGAGGAGAAGGGGACAACAGAGGATGAGATGGTTGGATGGCATCACCGACTCAATGGACATGGGTTTGGGTGGACTCCAGGAGTTGGTGTTGAACAGGGAGGCCTGGCATGCTGCGGTTCATGGGGTCGCAAAGAGTGGGACATGACTGAGTGAATGAACTGAACTGAACTACATAGGTATAAAGGCATAAAAAACAAATGCTCAAAATGTAATCTATAACAATATGAAAAAAGTGAAAGTGTTAGTCACTCAGTTGTGTCTGACTTTTGGCAACCCTATGGCCTGTAAGCCCACCAGCATCCTCTGTCCGTGAAGTTCTCCAGGCAAGAAAACTGGAATGGGTAGCCATTCTAGTGCTCTTCAATTGTTTCCCTGTGCTGCTTAGATAAACAGATGTTAGGAACAGGAAAGAAATGGAATGAGTCCTTTCCTGGCACTAGAGCCCACCATAGAGTAAAAGCAAAGGATCAATACCATGGCGTAATTAAGAAGACATCCAGGTCAAAAGCTTACACAGCTCTGTGGAACTGCACAACTGTCTGTGATATGATATGGTTATATCATTTGTATGATATAAATGGTTGTATGATGTATAACCATATATGATATGGTTATATCATTTATCTGCCTCCTTCTGGTGGCCTGCTATGTGAACATCATAAAGACACCCAAATGGAGTCAGTTATGCAAAGCCCCACATCAACAAAGCAAGGCTTAATATCTCACCTAACTACAGTTTCAGTTTCCTTCACTCATGTAACCTTTAACCAGTCTAGCTGGAATTACCTGGTCAGTGTTAGTGAGGTAATCATCCCCTAAAACTTACTTTGTCCCCTTGAGGAAGGTGACTTAGCCTTAAAAAAAAAATCCACTTTTTCCTAATAAACTTTTCTCTGCCCTATTCCCACCTTTTAAAACTTCTCCTTTTCTACAACTCTTTGGAACTCCTTTTTATTTGGTAGGTGGGGTGCTTTGTGATTTATGAATTATTGAATAAAGCCAATTAGATCTTTTCATTTATTTAGATGAATTTGCTTTGCTCATTTTTTAACAGCAGCAAGCAAGCATATGGTGAGAAGGTTAAGTTCAGCCCTGAAAAGAGAATACACGTTGTGTGAGGTACTTGGGCATGCACAACTTAGGCAGGAAAACAAACAAATCAATATAAGTTTTGTCTGTTGTAAGTGTTCATCTTCCTAAGAGCGAAATTTTGTTATATTTGAATGTCTTTATGTAAGGTCCAATAAGTCTGTCATTGTTTACAGGAATTTGGTCAAGAAGGATCCAAGTTTTCCATATTTCAAAGAGAAAAATAATTCTCAAATAGCAAATCACATCAGAATAAATATTATGAGATGCACAATATGACTAGGCAAAATACAATATGACTAGACTGTATACTCTTCAGAGCAAAAATATTCTGATTGGTTTAATGATCTTTTCCTCCAGAATTCGCTGGCCTGTCCTTTGACTGAAAGTTCAAATACTCCCTTAGGACAGTCAGTGTATGTTGCTTCATGTGGAATTTCATCCAGCAATGCAGTCACCTTTCATGCAGTCTACAAGGTCTTAGGAGCGTGGTACTGGATACATAATGTTATCAACTGCTTCAGATCCATTAGCCTTTGGGACCTGTCAGCTCTTCACCACCATGGATCACTGTGCTCCTCCTGACCCTCTCTGCCCCTCTTCTAATCACCATAAGTTCAACTTATCCCCACATTTTCCTGTGTAAGCTCATTCAAATAGAAATAGCAGCTGAATAATTGACCTCTTAAATCCAAATATAATGCTGGTTCACATATATATTGTCACACCCTTCATTTCTCCTTATGTACTTTGGCAACTGTTTAGAAAGGAGGTTCCTCGACACATAGCTTATATGTATTAAATGTTTTAATTAATGTGAATAATATTTGAGAGCACACATATATGAGTAATTAAAATTAATAAATTCAATTAAATACATCTTTGTGCTTGCACCCTCCATCAACACTTAGGTGTTAGTGTTGATACATGGGAGCTGTATCAACTACCTTGATACAGCAAATAGGATCCTTAGCCTGGAGATCAACTAAGGAGAGGAAAAAGCTTAAGACTCATGTAGCCAGAATTTTTAGAACATTTTCTACTTTTATTTATAGGAAGGGTCCTGGCAAAAGTCTCTGGCAGCAGGATATTTCCAGACCCCAGTAAAATTTCTATAAGATCCCTTAAAATGTGAGAGAGATTCTGCTGTCAGTTCTTCTGTGTCAGTAAAATCTATGACATTACCACTAATTTTAACACTGTTCCACACAATATTAAGGCAGTGACCTAAGAGCAGTTTGTTGTTCTGTTGCTCAGTCATGTCTGACTCTTTTTGATCCCAAGAACTGCAGCATGCCAGTCGTCCCTGTCCTTCACTATCTCCCGGAGCTTGCTCAAACTCATGTTCATTGAGTCAGTGATACTATCCAACAATCTCATCCTCTGCTGCCTGCCCCCCAACCCCACCCTTTTCCTCCTACCCTCAGTCTTTCCCAGTATCAAAGTCTTCCACTGAGTTGACACTTCCCATCAGGTGGCCAAAGTATTGCAGCTTCAACATCAGTCCTTCCAATGAATATTCAGGATTGATTTCCTTTAGGATGAACTGATTTGATCTCCTTGCTGTCCAAGGGAATGTCTAAAGTCTTCAACACCACAGTTGAAAAGCGTAATTTCCTTGGCACTCAACCTTTTTTATGGTCCAATTCTCACATCCATACATGACTACTGGAAAAATCATAGCTTTGATTATACAGACCTTTGTCAGCAAATTGATGTTTCTGCTTTTTAATACTCTGTTTAGGTTTGTTATAGCTTTTCTTCCAAGGAGCAAGCATCTTTTAGTTTCATTGGCTGCAGTCATCATCCACAGAGATTTTGGAACCCAAGAAAATAAAGTCTGTCACTGTTTCCATTGTTTCCTCATCTATTTGCCTTGAAGTGATGGGACTAGATGCCATGATCTTTATTTTTAGAATGTTGAATTTTAAGCCAACTTTTCACACTCCTCTTTCAACCTCATCAAAGGCTATTTATTTCTTCTTCACTTTCTGCCATAAGGGTGGTGTCATATGCATGTCTGAGGTATTGATATTTCTCCTGGCAATCTTGATTCCAGCTTGTGCTTCATGAAATATCTATAAGTTTTTTTTTCCTATTTATTTCCTTTTTTTTTGTTTGTAGTGCAATATTGTATTTTATAAGAAGCATACTTGATCATCCAGATGACCAAAATATATTTCTCATATATTTTAGGTCTTCATCCAAGATTCCTGGTTCATGGCTCCCAAAACCCTTGACATCCCCTTAATGATGAGAGCAATGAGAACATCTTTTGTCATAATACTTGGTCTCCAGTTCTCAGATGACATAATTTCAGAGCCATAAAGGTGAAATGAGTGTTTTGCTATTCACAGTAATACCCTTTCCATCACAATTGAGTTTATGTTAATGAGGCGGCTTTTGGTATGGGGGCTGGTGTCCAAGGGAACCAACCAGAATAGAAGATTTTAACTTTCAGTCTCACCTCTTGTTACGGGGAGGGGAGAGGAACAGGACAGTGGACCAGTCACTAATGGCCAATGATGTAGTTACACTGCCTACATAATTATCTTTATAAAAACCCAAAGGAAAAGGTTCCAAGAGCTTCTAAGTTGGGAAATCAGACCCCTTCAATGTTCCACCATACTGGGCCACAAACTCCATGAGGACAGATGCTTCTTTGTTTGGTTCCTCACTTATTTATCTCTTCATCTGGCTGTTGATTTGTATCCTTTAATATCCGTAGTAATAATCCAGTAATCTTTCAAGTATATGGGTTCTCTGAGTCCTGTGAGCTGCTCCACCAAATCAATCAACCCAAAGAGAGGGTCATGGAAACCTCTGGTGTATAGCTGGTACCTCATAAGTGAAGGTAATGAGCTGGGCTTCAAATCGGAGGGTGATTTTGAGGGAAGGAACTGAACCTTCTACAGTGGCATCTGATGCTGTCTCCAGGAAGTTAGAGTCAGACTGAGCTGAATTGTAAGACCCCTCAGTGGGGTCCTGAGTATAGTCTGGTGGTGTGTGGACAATCCCCATGCACACACATATGTTGCAATTGTTTATCAGCACCACTAATGCATAATAATATATCCCATCTTCTTGTTCTTTAATTGCTCTGACTACAGTGGTGGGAGACGATGTGTTTATGGTGAATAACACAAGATACAGAGTTTAAAACGTTAATGTCTATACTTATAAATCTTCTTATCCTCAAGGAATGGCAGTCCATCTAAAATAAAACTGTAATACTTGTTCTGTTGAAAATTTGGCATTTATGATAATCAGATGACATGAAGCAATTTATGTGTCAGTGTATTTAGAATTGAAAAAGTGTCCAAAATGTAATGAAATGTTATTAATATTATGCATAATCACTAGTATCTTGGAATAACACCTTTAAAAAATTTAAAAAATGGTAGAATTTATCAACCAGATAGTATAAGTCTCATAAAATAGTTTGATATGAGTCATTTTCAAAAAAATAAATCTTAAAAGAATAATAAAGACCTGTAAGATAAATTAACTTTTCAATATATATATCATTAGTTAGTGTTCCTAGTGACAGGAATCAATTCTAGATGACTTAAACCAACAAGGAATTTTTTATAAGGAATGGGAGAAAGATTGGGGAAGCTGGCAGAATTAAGCAGTCAAAACTTGAGGACTCCTAAAATTAAAAAAAAAAACAACTATATCTATCTATATATATTTGTGTGTGTGTGTGCGTGCGTGTGTGAATGAGAACTAGGAGTTTACCTGGCCTAGTCTCCACCTCTGTCATCACCTCTTCTTTCCCCTACAGTGGTCCTTACCGATCACAACTCCGTTATCAACTGGTCACCTGGCAGCGATGGGCTGTCTCTAGTGATGCGTAGAAGGAGGACTTTGCCACCTGTGTTTCTGAGGTAAAAGTTTACAGGGAAATAGAAAATACTCTCTTGTCGAGACTACACTCAGTGGAAGAGAGGCAATTCCCTTTAAAGAAATCAGGTATTATTAGGAAAGATTAGTGCCAGGAAGCCCCAAGCTAATGAAGGAACCCTTTAGAAAGTCATTATTTTCTCTGGTCTGCACATGGGAATAAAATTTCTATTGAAGGGATGTTGTAAACTTGAACTTCATTAATAAGCATTCCATGTCAGTATTCTAATTTGAAGTTCATTTACTCTTTGTGTATGTTTCTTCCCCTTTAAAGCTACAATAATTTATTATTGAGAATAAGCTAAACATGTTCTCATCTGAAAGATGAATAGCTTGCCTACTGCTTATCAGCTAAAACCAGTTTGTGGAAAATATTCAAGAAGCTTTGGAAGTCTATTTTATTTTCTAAAAAACAATATCTCAGCCCTGTATTCTACTTACTGGAGAACTAATCACACCAATATTCTCCATTAGCTTCAAAGTCATATGTACTATTTCTCCTTATTTTTTGTCATGAAAAAATTATTAACTCCCTGAAATTTTCAGTGCTTTTATTTTTTTCCACTTTGACTATTTCTTTGGACAGTTAAATAACTAGATTTCTAAATATAAATATTCTTTATTTTGGGGGATGAAGATTAAACCAGAGATAGGGTCAACTATATCAAGGATATCCTTACTTACTAAATAAATAAGATCAATTACTTTTCATTATACTGACTCTGATTATGATAGAAATTGTAGGTATTATAAAAAAATGTAGATTAGCTAAAACAGTAACTAATAGTTTGTTCAGGGAAATGACTCAGAAACATCAGATGATAGGGAATAAAATAGGTCTTCTAGAATTAAAATTTTCTATGTAAATTCATATTCAGTAGAGGAAAGACAAAATGACTTAGGATTTAAGAGGCCAAATACTTCACACTTTCAGATTTAGAAATAATAAAAATTACTGATTTCATGGGATAACTTGGATTTTCTTCAAACTGTAAGCCTTTTTCCAATGAAAAACTTGATCCAAAAACCTCACTTAGAAGTTTTTAATCCCATTCTGCAAACATTTTGAGAATTTGGAAAAAGCAAGCACCCTCTACTCCTGCTTCCTGTCTCAAATCTGTTCTTTGGGCTGCTTTTCAAATCTTCTAAAAACCAAGAGTGTTGAATTCTTCAAGTAATGTGTTTATCAAGTAAGGTTGCCATTTTTTTTTGCAATGATGCCAGCAGATTCTTAGGCTGTTGAAGACAATTTATAATATGAAATTTTAATGTGTTAATCAAGGAAGGATTGCATTCATAACACTTTGATATGGTCTATAGAAAAATTCAGTATGCTTTTCAAACACTTCAATGTTAAATACAGTAATTTTTCACATATTATATATTACATGTGAGAAAATTTTGCTATTCATGTTTATAGGAATGTTCATTTTTTTCATGTTACTCTGAAAAAAAGTCATGAAAGAAACATACTTTGTTATGTGTCCTAAGAATCATTTTTGTGGACTGGGAAATACCTTCATTATTTGTTTGAAAAACAAAACAAGAAATAATTGACGACATGTCACCGGCTTAAAAAAAACTAACAGTGAAGCAAAACATCAAATTAAAAATAACCAGAAAACAGAATAAAAATGTACACAGAAATCATTACTTAAAAGTATGTTACCTTCATTAATGAGCAGAAAACAGTTATATTAATAAGTAAAGGAGATACAGTAATAGAAAAGTATAAACTATCATCTGGAAACAGGTTTTAAAATTAGTTTTAGTGCACTGTAAAGCTTTGTATGTGGAAGTTATATTTTTGAATTTCAAGATATTGGGAATACTTCTTAATGAAATGGCTATTGATTAAAGTGTTCTATTTTCTGTTTTTATAACTCCATTATTTTTCTATTTTTCATTTTAATATATTTCATTTTATCATAGTAAACAAAAATACTTTTTAAAAATAAAAATGCCATGGAAAATAGCATAATAATCCTTCTATAATATACTTTTTTTCTGAAAAGAACCTAGTTGTTCTCTAGAAACTGGCAATCATTCCCATCTCTTACCAGAACATATTTCAATTTTTCTAATATGTTATGTTATTTGCTAATGTATCCAAGATCTTAGGCAGAAGTTTCTGCATCATCTTAACTCCATCTGCTCTGTTCTTGCCATGTTTGGCAAGAGTTTTTAAATACTCAATTTAACTAACAAAAAATTATTACTCTGCGATACTATTGATATTTGAATATTTTAGCTTCAAAAGGAAACATTTTCATTCATATACTAAAGAGGCAACTTGCTTTGCCTTCTAGTAATTTCCTGTGATTTTAGAAAAGAAAGTTTTTTCTTAAAATATTTCTGCCAAGTCTTTTGTATTCTCATTTGAGAAATTAAAACCTTAAAAAATGCTGGTGTTAACCTAATAGCTCACTCGTTGGCCAAAAGCCAGTAGGGTAAAAATCATTTCTCTACTGTCACTGATCCTCTTGCATAGCATTTAGTTTTTCTGATACTGAAGAACAGGTCTCCATAAAGAAATATATTCCATTTTCACATCATAACTGAAGGTTAGCATCATTAACATGAGAAAAAATGCTGCCAGACTCCAGCTTGACACTGGGTCAAGTACTGTAGCTCATTTTCTGAAACACTTCCCATCTAGGTGATTTGTCTTTTTCTCACTACAACGATCTAAAATATCACCATCTAGACTAAAAAAGCCACTAGAAAATGGAAAATTTGATCATTCAAAAATAAAAATGAGCATTTTACTTTGTCTACTATAAAAGTGTACTACCCTTGCCTTCAAAAATGAAATTAAACAAAAGGAAAAATTTTCTTATTTTCTAGTGTTTTTCAATCATTTCTTAAAGTGATAGCAAATGGAATGTAGATCTTCTGTGTCATTCTTACAAGCAATTCTTAGAAATACTGTTTTCATGTCAGGTCCTGGTTATTTCACTAATGTTATTTAAGATATAACTCAATATTTACTGACTAGCTCACATTTAATTTAAAATTCATTATTTTATATGCTTGCTTATTAATATGTTACCAATTAGAAGTAAATATGACTATTTTGATTTTATCAGAATCTGTTTGCCCCTAGTCACCATCAGATTTTTTATAAAAATAAGTTAGGCAGTTACATGGGAGGACTAGTGAATACACTTGTGAATCACCTCAAAAAAATTAGCTAGTATATCAATTAAAAAAACAAATAAAAATACACTGGCTACTCAGATAGGATTTTAAAACTTTTCTTATATGATATTATATGTTGATGTATGGCAAAACCAATACAATATTATAAAGTAAAAAATAATAATAAAAAAAAATTAAAAAGCAAAAAAAATTAAAAAAATAAAACTTTTTGTAATCAAAACTGTCAAATATATTATTTTAAAGTAAGTATATCATAAATTATGTTCTTACACATAAGAACTTGTGTACTTATGAACTTATAAACTTAAGAACTTGTGAACTTTTCAAAACTTGGAATTTTTAATATTCGAAAATATTTTCATTAAAAAATCAAGTGTCATTACATTATCATAGAAATTAGTTAATTGAAGATACTGAGTTATAACATTACAGGGCTACCAGTTTATTCTATTCAAATGTAAATACAGAATTCTGTTCATATCTTGATTATGCATTTGATTATGAAATATTTAAAATAAAAAAGAATTTCCTTACAAGAATTTGACTTAATGGGTACCCACAGTTAACCAACTGCAAGGTTACAAGGCAGTCCTCCACACTGCTAAGTCAGCCCAAGATTTCTAATACCAGCTGCAGATTACTAGTTTCCCAAACTTCCCTCAGGGAAAGACTCACTGATCACACGGAAAGCAATTATCCTCATAGTTATGTTTATTACAAGTAAAGGATACAAATTAGAAGCCGATGAAGGAAAAGACACAGGGCAGTATGGGAAAACCAAACTGGTCACTCTTTCCCTGTGGAGTCACAGACAATTATATCTTCCCCACTACAGCATCACAAACTCACAGAGGACTGCCAACCAGGGAAGCTCACCTGGACTGCAGTGCTCAGAGTGTTCATTAGGATTCATAACATTAACATGATTGATTGAGTCACTGCTCACTGTGTTGAACTCTATCTCCTGTGCCTTCTTTCCTCCAGAGGTCTGAATGATATCGTGGGACCTCAAGGTCTCATCACAAGTCACCTTGTTGGCATAAATTATCATTTAATTCTATATTATACAGCATAAATAATCAGGATAATTCTATGTGTTTACCATGAATGACAAGACGTTGCTATTCTTTGGGGAATGCCAAGGGTTTGGAATTAGACAGGGATGAAGCCCAGACTTCTTTTTGGACTATGCCACATCCTAAAAACATGGCAGGACAATAGTTTGGTAGTATTCCTTACCTACACAACAAAGTAGAGAATTACAACAATTTGCCACTTGATTTAAGCCTAAATGAGCACTTTTTGCAAGAAATTAATCAATAAAAACCTATAATTCTATATAAATTATTGAGTTATATATATATGTATACTTTAGTTTAATAACATTAAATTGACTCAATAATAAAGGTTTTAAAATAAGAGCACAACAGAAAAAAAATCATTGATGAAACTGATTATAGCATCTATTTTTCTCACTTTTCCTTTATTTTATAGATTCAGAGTTAAGATTTTGATTCACCTTTAAGAAAGCAATATTTACTCATGTAACATTAAACAATCACAGCTCTCTTTATTTGATGGAAAGAAAGGGTAAAAGATGAGTTTCAAAATCCGTACATGCATGAACAAGTGATAAGTACAAAGAGGATGAAGAAATCCCCCCAGCAGATTGGCAATCAGGCAGTGCACAGTGTTGTCAATATGGATTGTTTACAAGATCGTATTTTCCATATGTAAGTCCTAATTTATTTGATTTTTTCCAAATGATTTACATTACTATAGCTTTACCCCAAAAGAATCCCAATATATAGAATCAAGTATAATAAATGCACTCCAATAATATTTTGGTGTAAATTTCATATGTCTCGCATGCAGTATTTTGTCTTCTGTGAATGTCTCTGTATGCTTTTTAGGGCAAGTCAACCTGCAAATTTCATCACAGATATAAAACTGAAGTTTATTGTGTAGCTATCTGATTTTTGTATTAAATACAAGAACACTAACACTTGATGTGAAGATAGCAAATGAGATGCAGATTAGAAATTCTGCTCAAACAAATTCAATATGTTCTTTTTTATCTGCACATCAGCACTGTTGCCTTCAGAAGTATCAGCGCTCCTATTTCCATGTTAAGTCAGGATTGCATGTTCATTGAAGTCAGGGGTTCTTTTTAATGACATGCATTTTTCATAATACAAACATCTGTATGAGTTCACGATGAACACGGTTTGTAAAGATGTGTCATAAAAGATAGTTCTCATGTAACTGCATTGTTTTATACCTTGCCTCCTGAGTTCATGTAATCAGGGAGGTCAAGGAAATGAAGGAGATGTAAACAGAGATGAAACATGTCTAGGTGTGATAGATCTATGAAAGGAAAATCAATGGTATTTATTGTATTTAGATTAACATGTAAAGCCAGAATTTTAAGAAATTATTCATATTGTATTTACTAATATTTCTTGAGAAGAGAGAAAAATGGGGAATAATTTCCTACAAAATACTGACCAATATTTGCCTCAAAATGTTGACCAATAAAATAAAATATTTTATCAACTAGAAATAAGAACAATTAAATTTTAGAAACCCCATGATGTGATAGATTCAAAGTCGAGTATTTGAGTCTTTTCTATAATTAGTCTTATATATATAGTGATGGTCACCTGCTTTTAGTGTGTTGTCTAAAACTAGCTACATGTCACTAGAAGCAATCAGATTTTTTCCCTTCTGAGGAATAGGTTTATCTGTGGCTGTTGTTTTCTTTTAGAATCCATAGGATAAGTAAGCACACAGAGAATGATTTTGATGTTTTACTTGGGGTTTTACACTCAGATATTATAATAAATACACAGAAAGTGTAAAAATTATGATCATACAAAAATTGCTGATATTTTTAAACTTGTCAAGTGTTATATATAAGAAGCTAAATAATAATAAAATAAACTATCTCAAGGAAAAAGAAATGAAAAAAGGCAAAGGGGTTGTCTGAGGAGGACAACAAATAGCTGAGGAAAGAAAAGAAATGAAAGGCAAGGGTGAAAGGGAAAGATATATCCAACTGAAAGCATTGCAGAGAGGAGGGAGGAGAAATAAGAAAGACTTCTTAAAAGGGCAATGCAAAGAAATAGAGGAAAACAATAGAATCAGAAAGACTAGAGATTTTATCAAGAAAATTGGAGGTATCAAAGTAACATTTCATGCAAGGAAGGGCACAATAAAAGAAATGGCATGGGCCTAACAGAAGCAGAAGATATTAAGAAGAGGTAGCAAGAATACACTGCTGCTAAGTAGCTTCAGTCATGTCTGACTCTGCGCGACCCCATAGACGGCAGCCCACCGGGCTCCGTCGTCCCTGGGATTCTCCAGGCAAGAACACTGGAGTGGGTTGCCATTTCCTTCTCCAATGCATGAAAGTGAAAAGTTAAAGTGAAATCGCTCAGTTGTGTCCGACTCTTAGTGACCCCATGGACTGCAACCTACCAGGGTCCTCCATCAATGGGATTTTCCAGACAAGAGTACTGGAGTGGGGTGCCATTGCCTTCTCCGCAAGAATACACAGAACTATACAAAACAGTTTTAATAGCCCAGATAACGACAATGGGGTGATTATTCACCTAGAGCCAGACATCCTGGAGTGTGGAGTCAGTGGGCCTTAGAAAGAATTACTAGGAGCAAAGCAAGTAGCCGTGAAGGAACTTCAACTGGGCTGTTTAAAATCCTGAAAGATGCTACTGCTGAAGTGTTGAACTCAATATGTCAGCAAATTTAGAAAACTAGGTGGTGGCCGCAGGACTGGAAAAGTTTATTTTTCATTCCAATCCCAAAGAAGGGCAAAGCCAAAGAACATTCAAACTACCATACAATTGTGCATTTTAGATGCTAGCAAGGTTATGCTCTTAAAGAGATGGTAATATAAGATCAACTTACCTGTCTCCTGGGAAACCTGTGTGCAGATCAAGAAGCAGCAGTTAGAACCAAACATGGAACAACTGACTGGTTCCAAATTGGAAAAAGAGTCCAACAAGTTTGTACATTATCATCCTGCTTATTTAACTGATATGCAGAATACATCACGTAAAATGTCTGGCTGGATGAATCACAAGCTGGAATCAAGATTGCCGGGGGAAACATCAATAATTTCATGTATGCAGGTGATACCACTCTAACAGCAGAAACTAAGGAGGAACTAAAAAGCCTCTATATGAGGGTGAAAGAGGAGAATGGAAAAGCTAGCTTGAAACTCAACATTCAAAAAAACTAAGATCACAGCATCCAGTCCCATCACTTCATAGCAAACTGTAGGGGGGAAAATGACAGTAGTGGAGAAGGAAATGGCAACCCACTCCAGTATTCTTGCCTGGAGAATCCCAGGGATGGAAAAGCCTGATGGGCTGCCATCTATGTGGTCGCACAGAGTCGGACACGACTGACACGACTTAGCAGCAGCGGCAGTGGCAGATTTTACTTTCTTGGGCTCCAAAAACACTGTGGATAGTGACAGCAGCCATGGAATTAAAGGATACTTGCTCTCTGGAAGGACAGCTATGACAAACCTAGACATATTATTAAAAAGCAGAGACCTCACTTTGCCAACAAAGGTTCATATAGTCAAAGCTATGTTTTTCCAGTAGTCATGTATGGATGTGAGATTTGGATCATACAGAAGACAGTATTGAAGAATTGACGGTTTTGAAATGTGGTATTGGAGAAGATTCTTAAGAGTCCCTTGAACTGAAAGGTGATCAAACTGGTCAACCTTTCATCAATGGAAGGACTGATGCTGCAGCTGAAGCTCCAATACTTTGGCCTTCTGATGTGAAGAACTGATTCATTGGAAAAGACTCTGATGTTTGTAAAGATTGAATACAAAAGGAGAAGAGGGCAACAGAGGATGAGATGGTTAGATAGCATCACTGACTCAATGTATATAACTGAGCAAACTCCAGGAAATAGTGAAAGACAGAGGAGCCTGCCCTACTGCAGTCCATGCAATCACAAAAAGTCAGACAAGCAATTGAACAACAACAATAAAATATTAAGAGAATAATGACATTTATCAGGAGAATACAAGAACAATTCTATGTCATATAAATTTAGAGAGTACAAATAACTATAGCAAAGAACCAAGGGCTAAGTAAATCTGCTTTGGTTAAGTGGAGATGGTGACCCATGGCTTTAAGTAAATATGAAAAAAAAGAAATTTAATAATTATAGGCATAAATAACAGGAGGCTATGAGAAAATCAACCTGCTTCACCAGATGTAGTGGATACCTTTAAACACACATTTTGATTATGGGTTAGTCATACACTCAATCATAACTGCATACTAAGAAAGCAAAATGGATATTTAGTATGAGAATTTTTAGGTAATTTTACTGATAAAACATTTTAAAAAATAGAAGAATAAAGACTAATGGCAATTGTCATAAATTTATAAGGGGTAAGGATAAATGCAGCTCATAAGGTGATGCTTTCTTTTATTGAACACATGGACATTATAGGGATATAAATTCAATTACTCAATTATTGGATGATTTTTGTTCATTTTTACTTAGCAATTAATTGAAAATTACGCCTTTGAAGGGTTCAGTGTGGAGTCCTATTTTGAAATCTCTCATCCTTTCTTTGCGTTCATAATTTCTTGCAGAGGTATCATCATGAAGGTCCAAAAATGGCTGGAATACACCTGATATGGGCTTCCCTCATGGCTCAGATGGTAAAGAATCTGCAGGTGATGAAGGAGACCTAGGTTCAATCCCTGGGTTGGGATGATCCCGTGGAGAAGGGAGTGGAAATCCACTCTAGTACTCTTGCTAGAGAATCCCAAGGACA